>NC_090817.1:2958925-3558925 GCF_000390325.3 Nicotiana tomentosiformis | reverse complement strand
CACTTTCAGCTTCCAGTGGTATTCCGGCTACTCCTAGACCTCAGGTTCCATATTATGCATGGCCAGTGTCTTCTGTACCTCCTGTACGGGGTGCTTTCAGCGGGCAGTCTAGTCGATTAGGCCCGAGCCAGTCCCAGCAGCCACGTCCTCCGAGGGCTTGTTTTGAGTGTGGTGACACTCATCATATTATGAGAGATTACCCTAGATTTAGGAGGGGTGCACCTCCACAGATCTCTCATGCCCCACTTATTCCACAGGGCCCTCATGCTTCTCAGGTTATGATTACTGCACCAGTTGCCACTCCACCTGCACAACTAGCCAGAGGTGGAGGTCGGGCGGGTAGAGGTCGCCCTAGAGGGGGAGGCCAGGTCAGATATTATGCCCTTCATGCTAGGACATAGGCAGGTGCATCCGATTCTGTTATCACATATATTATTCCGGTCTGCCACAGAGATGCATCAGTCTTATTTGATCCATGCTCCATTTATTCTTATGTGTCTTCTTATTTTGCCCCGTATTTGGGCGTATCACATGATTCCTTGAGTTCTTCTGTTTATGTATCTACACCCGTGGGTGAATCGATTATTGTAGACCGTGTGTATCGGTCGTGTTTAATTGTTATCAGTGGTTTTGAGATCAGGGCTGATTTATTATTGCTCAGTATGGTGGGTTTCAATATTATTTTGGGCATGGGCTGGTTGTCATCCTATCATGCTATTCTGGATTATTACGCCAAGACGCTGACGTTGGCTATACCAGGTCTACCGTGGCTAGTGTGGAGAGGTACCTCAGATCATGTTCATAGCAGGGTTGTTTCATTTCTTAAGGCTCAACGAATGGTTGAGAAGGGGTGTGATGCGTATCTGGCCTATGCGAGAGATGTTAGTATTGATACTCTTACTATGGAGTCAGTTCCTGTAGTGATGGATTTTCCTGATGTATTTCCATTAGATCTTCCGGGTATGCCACCCAACAGGGATATTGACTTTGGCATTGATTTATTACCGGGTACTCAGCCCATTTCTATTCCACCATATCGTATGACCCTAGCAGAGTTGAAAGAATTAAAAGAATAGTTACAAGAGTTGCTTGATAAGGGTTTCATTCGGCCTAGTGTATCACCTTGGGGTGCTCTTATATTATTTGCGAAGAATAAGGATGGTTCTATGCGGATGTGTATTGATTATCGCTAGCTGAACAAGGCTACAGTGAAGAACAAGTATCCATTGCCGCGCATTGATGATCTATTTGATCAGCTTCAGGGTGCCAGAGTGTTCTCTAAGATCGACTTACATTCAGGCTATCATCAGTTGAAGATTCGGGAGCCAGATATCCCGAAGACTACTTTCAGGACTCGGTACGGTCATTACGAGTTCCTTGTGATGTCTTTTGGGCTAACCAATGCCCCAACAATATTTATGCACTAAATGAATAGTGTATTTCAGCCCTATCTTGATTCTTTCATCATTGTGTTTATTGACGACATTCTGGTGTATTCCCGGAGTCGGGAAGATCATGAACAACACCTGAGGACTGTGCATTAGACTTTGAGAGAAAAGAAGTTATATGCAAAATTTTCTAAGTGTGAATTCTGGCTTGATTCAGTGGAATTTTTGGGTCATATAGTTTCATCTGTGCGCCATGCATCTCTAAGACTCTGAGGAACATACTCCCTTAAGAACATATCTGAAAATTGAGTCCAAGTGAGTGAAGATGCCTCAGCGGGAATATCCAACTCATATGCCCGCCACCCCTGGTAGGCTGCTCCTCTAAACTGGAATGTCGTAAAAGAAACCCTACTGGAATCCACAATACCCATATACGAAGGATACAGTGACATTCCTCCAGAAAACCCTAAGCATCATCTGAAGCTAAACCGCTGAAAGTGGGAGGGTGGTACTTCTTGTACCTCTCGAGCCTGAGCTGCTCCCCCTCTATAACTGTTGTCCTAATCTCAGGCCGAACTGGGACAACTGGTTGCACTGGTATAACCTCTGGGCATGGTCAACTTGGGCCCGTGGCTCTGAAGTACGGGCGGAGGGAGTCTGTGCTCCTCCCCCGGCCTGAGATGTGGCAGGAGCAAGTGGAATTAACCCTGCCTGAGCCAAAGTGCCAAACATGCTCAAAAACTGGGCAAGAGTTTCCTAAAGTGCATGAGTAGTAACATGCGACTTAGGTGCCTGCTCTCCAACTGGAGCTACTGATGGCTCTGGTGCAGCAGCTCGTGCAGGTGCTCTGGCTGTACCACGTGGTCTTCCTCGGCCTCTGCCCCGACCCCGGCCTCTTGCGGCTTCAACAGGGGGCGTGGGTGTCTGATCATCAGATCTAATTGTGTGTGTCCTCACCATCTATGAGAGAATAGAAAGACAATTGTTTAGAACTTTAAAATCAACAAAGGCGTACGATAAGGAATCAAAGAAGTGAATATTTCCTAACAGTTCCATAGCCTCTCGAAGATAAGTACAGACGTCTCCGTACCGATCCGCAAAGACTCTACTAAACCTGCTTGTGATTCATAACATCTATGAACCTAGAGCTCTGATACCAACTTGTCACGACCCCAAATTCCCTCCGTAGGATGTCGTGATGGCACCTAGTCTCTAAGACTAGGTAAGCCTATTAATGCGGAATAATAATAAATATTTGAAATAATTAAACAATAATTCAAACAATTTCAACTCCGAAAACCCGGTAGAAATAAGTAACAAGCTTCTAAGAATTTATTATCAATGTCTCTATATATCATGGTCTAAAGAAAAATAAGGAAACAACATAAAAATGATAGAAGGGGACTCCGGAGTCTGCGGACGCTGACATATATACCTCGAAGTCTTCGTGCGCAGGTAACTTACTAACGTCTAGGCTGGTAAGATGTACCTGGATCTACACAAAAAGATATGCGGAAGCGTAGTATGAGTACACCACAGCGGTACCCAGTAAGTGCCAAGCCTAACCTCGGTAGAGTAGTGACGAGGTCAGGTGAGGCCCTACTGGAATATAATAATGGCATAGTAAAATATTTAACAATATAGTAAAATAAAATAACATTGGAAATGAATCAAGTAGTATGTCACTATTTAATTACACAAAATAATGGCAAATAATATCTCGCGGAAACGAAACAGAATTTCCTTTCAACTTTAAGAAAATCACAACAAATAATCAAGGCAATTGCGGCCATAAATTAATATCAACAAGGGCACTCCCGAGGTACAGCCTCGTAGTCCCAAATCATAAATAAATTCACAATATCCCATTTCTTTATCTCACCGCGGGAGCCTTCACAATTTATTTTTAAAGAAAATATTTTTTTCGAAATAGCATCCCGCGTTTTAGTCATCCTTATCATACAACATGACTTCTAGTAGTTTCCCCTACTAGCCACGGGTATCAAGCCACCCTTATCTCACCGCATGCATTTCAATTCCCAGACCTTATACCACTGCATGCGTATTCATATCACAATATATTACAATTTGCACCTCAAGTGCTCAAATAATTTATCTTGCCAAAATAATTCAACAACAATATTTTTCCACAATAAAGAGATCACGGCTCATGCCAAAATAAATTATAAATAATATTTTTTCACATTAAATAGCTCACGGCTCCATCAAAAATCTTACAAACAATATTCAAGAATAGATAATTCAGGAAAATAATATTTTAAAATCTTTAATACGTTACTTCAATATTAAATTTAAAATGTAAAAATACTTTATTTTTAATAATGTTTAATTTAAAGAAAATCACCCTTCAAATAATGCACAGAATAAAAGAAACCAAGTTTCAACTAAACAGGTATAACAATTAGCATGAAAAGGCCAAATAAATTTAAAGTATATATCTTAGATTAATGATGAAGAATATAACAAGATAAAATAATTTAATAAATGTGCAACAATGATATATACAATTTAAAAATATAATCTTTCACATTTAGCCCGTGTACACACTCGTCACCTCGTATGCACGACTTTCAACACATTTCAATAATCACATCAATATCAATTCTACGGGAAATTTCCCCCACACAAGGTTAGACAAGTCACTTACCTCGACTTGCTCCAATTTTACCAAGTATTATGCTTTTTTCTCAATTTTTCAACTCTGATCGACTCGTATCTAGTCATAATTAATTCGATACATCCAACAAAAATTATAGAAATCAATTCCATAATAAAATATTACATTTTTCAATCAAATCCGAAATTAACTCAAAAATTGCCCGTGGGGTCCACATCTCGGAATCCAGCGAAACTTACAAAATTCGATAACACATTCAACTACGAGTCCAACCATACCAGTTTCACTCAAATCCGACTCCGGATCGACACCGAAATCTCAAAATTTCGTTTCTATGAGATTTCTAAATCTTTTCCAATTTCTATCTCAAAACAGTAATTAAATGGTGAAAACAATGATATATTCGTGTATATTGACCAAATCCGAGATAGAATCACTTACCCCAATAATTTTCCTTGATAATATATCAAAAATCGCCTATGCTCAAGCTCCAAGTTGTTAAAAATGGTGAATGTGACGAAGCCCCCCTATTTTTATAACTTATAGATCTGTCCAGGTTGACCTCGATCATGGAGTCTGATCCTGGACCTCGATCATGGGGAGTCCGACCATGGGGAGTCCGATCATGGGCTACCTCGATCTTGTGCCTCGATCTTGGGCTCGATCACTGCCCAAAATTTCCAGCAGCAGAGAAAAATTGCAGCAGTTATTTTAAGTCCAACTTTTGATCCGTTAACCATCCGAAACTAACCCGAGGCCCTCGGGACCTCAACCAAATATACCAACAAGTCCTAAAATATCATACGAACTTATTTGAAATCTCAAATCACATAAAACGACCCTAAAACCACGAATTATGCTCCAATTCAAGCTTAATGAAACTTAAAATTTCCATCTTCTTTATTTGATGTCGAAACCTACAAATCAAGTTCGATTGACCGCAAATTTTGCACACAAGTCATAAATGACATAACGGAACTGTAAAAATTTTCAGAACTGGATTCCGACCCCGATATCAAAAAAGTAAACTCCCCGATCAAACTTCCAAACTTTAAATTCCTATTTTAGCCGTTTCAAGCCTAATTTCACTACGGACTTTCAAATAAAATTTCGATCATGCTCCTAAGTCCAAAATACCATACGGAACTGTTGGAATCATCAAAATTCTATTCCGAGGTCGTTTGCACACAATTCGGCATCCGGTCACTATTTGAACTTAAACTTTTAATTTGTTTTCATCAAACTTCCATATCTCGGGCTAGGGACCTCGGATTTTGATTTCGGGCATACGCCCAAGTCCCAAATCACGATATGGACCTACCGGAACTGTCAAAACACTGATATGAGTCTATTTGCTCAAAATATTGACCAAAGTCAACTCAGTTGAGTTTTAAAACTCTAATTCATATTTTAATCCATTTTTCACATAAAAACTTTCCGAATTTTTTTTTACAGATTGCGCACGCAAGTCGAAAAATGATAAATAGTGCTTTTTGAAGTCTTAGAACACGAAATTAATTATTAAATTTAAAGATGACATTTTGGGTCATCACATGAGTGGAGACCCTATGTTGGAAAAGAGACTAGGGAGTCGAGACCCTATGTCTAAAATAAACATCAACTAGGGAATGAAGACCCTATGTTGGAAAAATGACTAAGGAGTGAAGATTCTATGTCTAAAAATAATTTTAACTAGGGAGTGGAGACCCTATGTTAGAAAAGCGACTAGGGAGTGGAGACCCTATGTCTAAAAAAAACTTCAACTAGGGAGTGAAGACCCTATGTTGTAAAAGAGACTAGAGAGTGGAGACCCTATATCTAAAAAAAATATCAACTAGGGAGTGGAGACCCTATGTTATAAAAGAGACTAGGGAGTGAAGACCCTATATCTAAAAAATAATCAACTAGGGAGTGGAGACCCTATATTGGAAAAGGAGACTAGGGAGTGGGGACCCTATGTCTAAAATAACGTCAATGTCACGACCCGAAATTCCCACCTTCGGACCATGATGGTGCCTAACATTTCACTTGCTAGGCAAGCCAACGTTAGAATAATATTATCCATTTAAAAATAATTTTTAAATATATTAATAACAAGACAACAAATACGGAAATAAAGTTTGAAATATAGTGAAATAATCCATCAAACAACGGTGTCTAAATGCCATCCCAAAATTGGTGTCACAAGTGCACGAGCTTCTAGAATAAATACAATTAAAGGTCTGAATAAAGTAAAGCTGTCTGGAAATAAACACACAGCTAAAGTGAAAAAGATGGGGACTTCAGAACTGCGGACGCCATACAGTTATACCTCAAGTCTCCTCCGAGTAGCTGAAATCCGAGCAAAACTATGGCATGCCGTTGGGGCCAACTCCAAAATCTGCACAAGAAGTGCAGAGTGTAGTATCAGTACAACCGATCCCATGTACTGCTAAGTGCTGAGCCTAACCTCGATGAAGTAGTGACGAGGCTAAGGCGGGGCACTTACATTACCTGTACGCAATATTAGATACAACAACAATAATAGAAATAAATCAAGTAACTCATTTATAATAATTGAAGCCAACTTAGCTCTCATAACCAATTATCATTTCCATCAATTCAGTTGCAGCGTGCAACCCGCTCTCACAATATATTAATTTTAACAAGTCTGTTGCGGCGTGCAACCCGATCCTCCAATATTGACTTTTAATAAGTCTGTTGCGGCATGCAACCCGATCCTCATATATTGACTTTTAATAAGTCTGTTGCGGCGTGCAACCCGATCCTCCAATATTGACTTTTATTAAGTCTGTTGTGGCATCCAACCTGATCCTCCAATATTGACTTTTAATAAGTATGTTGTGGCGTGCAACCCGATCCTCCAATATTGACTTTTAATAAGTATGTTGCGGCGTGCAACCCGATCCTCCAATATTGACTTTTATTAAGTCTGTTGCGGCGTGCAACCCGATCCTCCAATATATTCATTATAATCAATCATGTTGCGGCGTACAACCCGCTCCTCTAACATTTTCATTTACCAATTCTTATAGAAAAAATTTTTCCAATAAATATAATAATTAATATAAAATTACAAGATAACAAGTATACAATAATTATGGTTTAATTATGAAGCAAACAATGACAAATAGCAAATTATTATGGAAATCAGGGAGCAAATATGCAGTTTAATATTTAATATGCTAAATGTCAAATAACAATTAAGGCACATAATTCAAATAGCATGTAACAATTAATGCAGGAATTCAAGAATCTATATTTGTAAAGAATAAGTGAGAAATAATTATTATAATAATTAATTTATGATTAAAAATAATTCATGATTTTTCATGTAAGCAGGCAAATAATTAATTTGACGACGTATAGACACTCGTCACCTCGCCTATACGTCATTTACATGCAATTCACATAACAAACAATTTAAGGGTTCTATTCCCTTAAGTCAAGGTTAACCCCGACACTTACCTCGCTTTGCAAATTCCAATCAATTATTCAACCACACCTTTTATAATTACATCTAATCATAGGAATTAATTCCATATGAATTTATAATTCTCGACTTTCTCGCATCTGCGCCTACAAGTCTCGCTTCTGCGAGGCCCGCAAATGCACAAGGCTGTTCGCAAATACGCAAGATGCGCAGAAGTGGAAAGGTTGTCCGCAGGCGCGAGCGCGCAGGTGAGGCCTTTTCGTCGCAGGTGCGAAGGCAGAGGGGGGTAAGTGAGTTGCGCAGATGCACACATTTTCCGCACAAGCGCACCCGCAGGTGCGAGCCCAGGTTCCGCAATTGCAAAAATACCTGGGCAGTGATTAAAACCGAAGGGCTTCGCGATTTTTATCATTTTTGGCTTTGCAAACTTGGGTTGGGGCGATTTTTGAAAGCATTTTCGAGGCATTTCTTGAGGTAAGTTCCTTGTGCTTATTTTTGGTCAATAATCTTGCCTTGCCATGTATTTTCCCACCTAGTTAATGTGTATTTAAGGTGGAAATTGGAAGTTGAAGACTAGGGATTTGGAGTTTGAATTGTGGATTGGAGGACCATTTGGTGTCGGATTTTAGTAAATTTGATATGGTTAGACTCGTGAGTGAATGAGCTTTCTAGTTTCGTGAATTTTGTCGGGTTTCGAGACGTGAGCCCCCGGGGGCGGGTTTGAGCCAATTTCGGGTTTTGGCCTAATTTTATAGTTTTTCTTGTGAGATTCATTCCATTAGCGCGTATTGATGGTATTGTACTGTTTTGAATAGATTCGGGCCATTTGGAGTCGGCTACTCGTGGCAAGAACGTGATATCAAGTTGATTTGAGCGGTTCGAGGTAAGTGGCTTGCCTAACCTTGTGTTTAGGACTTTCGCCTTAGGATATCTTGATATTATTTGGTGTGTGGGCGCCGTATACGTGAGGTGACGAGTACGTACACGAGCTATTATTGCAAAAATCATGTTTAACCTTTTTAAATCATAAATTGCTTCTCTTATTAATTATACTAATATGTTTAATTGTGTAGTTTAGACTAGAAAAGCATGCTTACGTGTTTCAACTGCCTAATTGACATTTTGTGCGTCATGTTCAGTTAAGTCCTTATTTGCCTTATCTGTGTCCAGTATAAACTGTATAACTCGATGTTATACCTGTCATTTCATCTTGCGTTGCATATTTAAATTGGGACTACGGACGTATTCCAGGAGATTCCACTGTACTGCATATTTACTTTGGGACTACAGACGTATTCCGGGAGATCCCCACATACTGCATATTTACTTTGGGACTACATACGCATTCCAGGAGATCCCCTAGCACTGCATATTTACTTTGGGACTATAGACGTATTCTGGGAGATCCCCCTGTACTGCATATTCATTTGAAACTACGGGACGGTATCCCGAGAGATTTTCCACTGTGTTTACCTTATTTTGAGCCGAGGGCTCTCTTAACTGTTAAATTTTCGAGAATTTCTTTGACTGTGTTACCGTAAATTCTACTTATATCTTTTACTGTTTAATTTATTTTATTTACTCCGGTAAGGCATTGACCTGACCTCATCACTATTCGACCGAGGTTAGGCTTGGCACTTACTGGGTACAATTGTGGTGTACTCATGCCCTTTCCTGCACATATTTTTCGTGTGCAGATCCAGGTATGAGCTATCAGCCTTGGAGTTAGTGCATGCTGCTGATTCTAAGAAACTTCAAGGTATTTCTGCTTGCGTCCGCAGATCTTCGGAGTCCCCTTCTACTCCCTCGTCTAGAGACTTTCCTTATTATCTTCATACTTTTGTATAGAGCTACATAGATTATAGCAGCTTGTGACTTAGTGATATTCCGGGCTTTGGAAAACTATTTTGCATATGCCGAGTGGTGCTACTCTTAGCTATTTATAATATGTTATTTACCTTTAAAATATTGTGTTTTATTTATATTTTTCGCAATATTAGGCTTACTTAGTCGTAAAGACTAGGTGCCATCATGACCCCCTTACGAAGGGATAATTTGGGTCGTGACAGTCAACTAGGGAGTGGAGACCCTATATCTAAAAATAACTTCAACTAGGGAGTGAAGACCCTATGTTGGAAAAGCGACTAGGGAGTGGAGACTTTATGTCTAAAAATAACTTCAACTATAGTGAAGACCCTATGTTGGAAAAACGACTAGGGAGTGGAGACCCTATGTCTAAAAATAATATCAACTAGGGAGTGGAGACCCTATCTTGGAAAAAAGACTAGGGAGTGGAGCCCCTATATCTAAAAACAATATCAACTAGGGAGTGGAGACCCTATGTTGGAAAAAAGACTAGGGAGTGGAGACCCTATGTCTAAAAAATAATCAACTAGGGAGTGGAAACCCTATGTTGGAAAAGGAGACTAGGTTGTGGAGACCCTATGTCTAAAATAACATCAACTAGGGGGTGAAGACCCTATGTTGGAAAATGCAGGTAGGGATTGGAGACCCTATACTACCATGATTTTGAATTTTCTTCCTTTTTTTTTTTTCATTTTCATCATCATTTTTCTCTTTTTTTAATTTCAGAGAATGAGTAAATGCGGGAAAGAATTTTGGAGGAAACTTTCCTTTTTGGAGTTGCTACTGCAAAGCTGTTTCTAGCCCTTGTGTTGTTTCTTTTTGTTGCACCTGCTTCTTGCAAGGTTGCTTTTGGATTGCACATGTTTTCCTGTTTTTTCAAACAATTTGTCAGATTGAAACTGTGGTTGGTTTTGTGGCCTTGATTATTTTAGCCACTTGATCTCGGCCCTTTCAACTGCAACTGGTTGTTTCCTAAATACCGACTGCATTTCTGACTCTGGAGAATCTTTGGCTTTTCCAGACTTTGCCATGACGGTTGGTCGCGTGGGACTCAATCTTTTCGACTTTATTTTGCCCTTGGAGGCCTTTCACTTCTGACTTGTTTTTTTTAATCAATTTTTAACTTCGGAGCATTGGAGAACTTTTGGCTCCTCAAACTTTGCTGCAACGGCTAGTCGCGTGGGACTTAAACTTTTCCAACTTTATTTCGCCTTCGTAGGCCTTTCATTTCTGGCTTCTTTCTTCCAACTTTAATTTTAGAGCATTTGGGGTACCTTGGCTTTTCAAGCATTGCCGAGGCGGTTAGCCACGTGGGACTCAACCTTTTCAACTTCATTTGCCTTTATAGGCACTTCAATTTGATTTTCTCCTTCCAAGAGTTTTGATTTCGAAGCATCGGCTGCCATGGCCAGTCGAGGTCGACTTGATGCCCCTGCCGAGGCTGGGTACTTTTCATGTTAGCTTGCATCAAATGAGAACCCTGTAAATATGTTTTATCATCCCTTCTTCGTCTTAGTTTTGGAACAAAGTTGGACCGAAAGGGATTCAAAGAAAAACAAATAATGGAATGGATAATGAACTTAGACAAAAGATATCCCTTTCGGGGAAAGAAAAGAAGGACTTATCTGGATTACATGCGGACTTCAATGGACATGACATGCCTTTTGGACTGGATGCCTGATCTGTGTAAATCGTCCGACTCTCAGAAATTCATCACAACTTTTGCCTAGAAACTGAGAAACCTTGCCCACGACTGTGTCGATGCCATACTTTGTGGGAATCCTCTTTTTCGATCAGTGGTGCCTTTTGCGGGTTTTTACCGACTGACCTCTCTCATTTATCTTCTCATTGTCGCCTTATAATGCTCTTTGTGAGTTTTCATTAATAAAACTCTCTTATTTTCAATTTCTCTGCTTACCATCACCTTACGGTCCCCGTGAGGGTTTTCACCGATAAGACTCTCTTATATTATTCTCTCATTTTGTTGTATCAGATCCAAGTAATTATATCCTCCAATTCGAACATCTTTGTCGACCGATCGGAAGGACTTGAAAAGGATTTGGGTTAAAGGAATTCGGATTGAATTACAACTTTGGTACCTTTCAGGTGAAACCATTGCCGAATCGTTGTAACTTCTAGCCTAGTTTCAACTTTTGGGGGAATTTGGATTTTTATTTTGGTGTGATTGAACCCTAGAGAGAAGTTGCCTACGTATCCTTTCTGAATCAAGTCGAACGTAGTTCAAGAAACTTTTTTTTTTCTGTTTTTTTTCTTTTTTTCCCCCTTTTTTCTCATTTTCTTTTATCTCTTCTTTTTTTGTTGTTTTTCTTCTTCTTCTTTTTTCAATAACACCTTCAGGTTCCAAAGAGGGTAACCAAAGGAAGGTAATCAGCTCAAAGCGTTGGCAAAAGGGTTAATAGTATTTGGATAGCGAGAAAGAAAGCATTCGTCATCCCAATCGGAGAATATTAATGCTATATAAAGGATCAATCATAATACCTTTTGACTGCACCTACATTGACAGTTATTTTAAAGACATTTCCTTCGATGTTTCCTAGGTACAACGCTTTTGGTAGTACTCTTGTTATAATGTATGAACTTTTCCAATCTGGAGCCAATTTTCCTTAAGCTATTATGAGTCTTTATTTTATTTCCTTAAACTTATCTTCATTGCATTTTGATTCTTGATTCATTATTTCGAAATCTGACAGCGTTTTAGGATCTGGGCATGAAGTCTGCAAACATGTCATGTTATTAAAATCTGCATTTAATAGAACTGAAAAGAGAATAAGAAAAGTGACAAGATTAAGAAAAGAGATATTCTTGGACAATGAAATATTAATTTCATTTGATTTTTTGATTTTTTTTTGTTTTTGATTGATATTTTTTGAATTTTAAAGATAGAAAGATTTACATCAAAAAGTAAGACAATAAAAGTAAAACATCCGGATCATACCCTGAGATAACCCGGACGCAGAAAGGATAGCAAGACCGGCTACCGAGACTCCCGTGTGATGAGAAACTTTCAAGCTTGGCAACCATTTTTTGTCTTTTCTTTTGTCTCGGTAACGGCTGCAATGGCCTTCAATGCCGGATCAAATTCCTCATCTCCACAAATCATTCCGACTATTAGCCCGGTGTGAGTAGGCAACTGATTGTTCGTCACATCAGGAGCCTTTTCGTCCCGAAGAACGATTCTTTCAGCTTCAATCAAGTCTTCAACTGCCCTTTTGAGGGTCCAACAGTCCTCCGTACTGTATCCCACTGTTACAGAGTGGTATTCGTATCTAGCATCAGCTCGGTGCGAGGGGGACTCGGGGTTCGACCGGTTCGGGGCCATTGGCTGTAGCAGACCTAGCCTGATAAGCTTTTAGAACAAGCTCGAGTATGATTCACCAATAGGGGTAAACTGATTCCTTCTGAATGGCTCTCTTGGGCGAGGATTGTATTTGGGATCATTTGGTTGGGGATTATATGGAGCTTGGTAAGCACGGGTATTTTTGGGAGGTGGAGCTCCATTTTGTGTATAATATTGTGGCCGTGTGTAAGGTTGCACGTTTATCACCGCATATAGAGGCGGCGCCACGGCATAAGCAACATCTTGAAGGGGATAATAGTGTGGTGGGACCTTAGGAAGCACATATGATTGGCTGGGTGACCTGCGGGCTCCCTCGAGCTCGAAGCCATCATGGCTCCCTCTTCTCTCCCATTTCTGTTCATCAAACCCTCTGAACCATTCTGAGCAGCCTGTGATGTGGCCTTAAAAGCAGCATGACTCAAGATTCGACCTATTTTTAAACTGTTTTCAACCATTTCCCCAATTTTGATAGCCTCAGCGAACGACTTACCCATAGCATACATCATGTTCTGGAAGTAGTCCGCCTCTTGGGCCTGTAGAAAGATCGCAACCATTTTTGCTTCGTCTATTTGAGGCTTTACCCTGGCGGCTTGCTCGCGCCATTTGACAGCATATTCATGGAAGCTTTCCACGTTTTTTTTTTCAAATTGGACAAAGAGTTCATGTCAGGAGCGATGTCCACATTAATCTGGAACTGGCGGACAAAATCTCGGGCCAAGTCATCCCACATGTGCCAATGAGTAATTTCTTGGTCGATGTACCACTCGGAAGCAATTTCGATGAGACTTTCTCCAAAATAGGCCATTAACAACTCATCTTTTCTACCAGCGCCCCTCAGATAGTTACAATATCGTTTCAGGTGAGCGATCGGGTCTCCGTGCCCGTCGTACTTTTCAAATTTCGGCATCTTGAAGCCAGTTGGCAAGTGAACATGGGGAAACATACACAGGTCGGAGTATGAGACACTCTTTTGGCCACTCAGACCTTGAATGTTTTTCAGACTTTGCTCCAGGCTCTTCATCTTTCGAGCCATTTCCTCTTGCTCGGGATTCTTGACAACCTTTTCTTGCCCCACCGAAAAGTCACATTGCAAAGGTTGAGTAAATGAGTATGGGGTCACATGTGTTATTTCTGGTTGAATCTGTGGACCCTGAAAGGTGAACTCAACAGACGGTCGTGGTAAAGTTGGTTGTGCTGTGGTGCATACTGGTGCTGCAGAGAACATTGTTGGCGGTGCCTTTGAAGCCGGCGCTTGGGGGCGAACCACATAAGGCATTTCGGGACCGTTAAATGACATTGGAGGGAACCTCCATGAGGTAAACAAATGGACATAGGGACGTTGGAAGCCCCACCTGATCTTGGGATCAACTCAGGAAACCCAGGGATTGCACTTGGCGGTTCCCTACCATTAGACCAGGCGTCCCACATTTTCAATATGCGGAGACGCAATATCCTATTCTCTTCAGCATCTGCTGATTCTGGTTGTGGGATAGCCGGTGCTGGGCTATCCTCATGATTGATAATTGGTAAATGACTTTCGGAGGCCATAGGAACTTTTCCTTTGGATCTTGTGAAGTAATGATGGAAAGCTAGATTACCAACAAAATCAACCACCTGAACAGAACCTGGCTAATTTGCACACCCAACAACCTTGTTAGTTTTGAGACGCTTAACAAATAAGAAATCGCACGTTGAGATGCAATGCACCTAAATAGTTAAATGCTTCTACCATGTGTTTGAACGGTTGCATGTTTCATCGCGGCCTTAAACTAACCCTTTTTTCACTCTGTACCTATTTTCTTTCATTTCTACCTTTCTTTAATCACCCTTAATTTTCTCATTTTATTTCTGTCGCTCTTTTGTTCTTGGCACTCTTTGTTTTTGTCGCTTTTTTTTTTTTGTTTTTGTTGCTCTTTTCTTTCTTTTCACTCAATTTTTTCTTTTTTTTTATTCAGTTTATTTTTCACTAAATTAATTTTATGGCTATGATCAAATCCGATAGGGATTACTTACGTATCATGACGCCGCATGAATCAGACCATTACGTAGTTCAAGGAACAAATAGTTCATAATCATGGGAAAATAATTTGAATTTTGGGGTTTGAGTTTTCTTTTTCGAAAGAAAGACTTCTAAAATTTTTTTTTCTTTTGTTTTGAACTTTGGGGATTTCAAAAATAAAAATAAAATATTTTTGTTTGAATTTCCATTCGTTTTCTCTATTTTTTTTAAGAAGAAAGAAAATATTTTTGAATTTTGAATGTTGCCTCTAAATTTTCGAAGGAGGGACTTTTAAGAAAATATTTTGGATTTCTGAGTTTTCTTTTTAATTTACGAAAGTACTTCTAAAGGAAAACGAAAACGAAAACATTTTCGGACTTCAATTTTTTTCCATTTGTTTTATGACACTTACGAAAGAAAGACTTCTAAAGAAGAAAAAGAATATTTTTGGATTTTTGTTTTTGGTTGTTTTTTGAATTTTTCGGAAAATACTGCAAAACAAAGGAAGCCCGTATTTTGGATTTTGGATTTTGATTTATTCTTTTTTTAATTTCTTTTTCATATGAAAGACTTCTGAAAGAAGGAATTTTTTTTTGGGGGGGGGGGGGGGGGGTTAAAAACTTTTTTTTGTTTTGAATTTTCTAAGGAAAGACTTCTAAAGAAGGAATTAAAGATAAATATTTTTGGATTTTTAGAAATTGAGGCCGGAACCGATGAAGTTTGCCTATATATCTCACATCCGGTGAGAATCAGACCCGCGCAGTTCGATCAGTTTTGACGGAATAGGGGAAACATGGCACTTGAAAATTTTGGCTAATTTTGAAATGACTTTTCTTTTCTCTTTTTTTTTTCTTTTCAAAATTTCGGCAGAGTTTCAGGATTTTTCAAATACCGAGATTTTTACCTCTCACTCCTGCTTTTTCTCAATTTTCTGTATTTATTCTAGAAGCTGGTCAACATGCAAACCAGATCAAATAAAATGCACAAGTAGCACGTAGGATGCATCAGGATGGTTTTGACCCAAAACATATGGCCAAAGAGGAGCTTAGAGTTTATTGGCAACCAAAACCTTGACCCAAAAAAAATCAAATTAAGTGAAATTTGTCACATTTGTAACAGAAAAACCGAATAAATTTTGACGAATAATTTCTTGAATGGTTACCCAAGTTATTGGAATATCCTATCAAAGTCACTTTTGTTTTATTTAGGACAAAAAAATCACCCAACACTTGCCCTTACTCAAAAAATAAACATATGTAATATACCATGTCATAATATACCGCCTGATGAAACTATTTCATCTTTTATACTTAAAAGACAAAAAAAACTAAAAGACCTTTGGATTTTACCTCGTGGTAGTCTCTTTGGTCGACATCAAAGCTATGTAGCGGTTGGAGGACAATTCCCTCTACAAATTTATTAAATTACTCCTCGAAGAACTGGAGGAATGCATTGTTTACTTTGAAAAGTTCATATTTGGATTGTAGATCCCTAGAATTTTATGTTTTATCTAGTCTAGTTTTACAAAGGAATATGTGGGAATATGAATAGGCTAGTAACTTATAAGATAGATCATTTTTTTTTGTCGGGTGAGTTAGTTGAGTACTTGGGTCATGTGTTAAATGAGTTTTGTTATTAAAAAATAAACTTTAATATGACATGGTATATTAAATATGTACTTTTTATTTTTTGAGTCAAAGGGCAATTGTTAAGTGATTTTCTTGTCCCCAATAAAACAAAATTGACTTTACTAAGATATCCCCATAACTTAGGTGACCATCCAAGGAATTGATTTAATTATGACCCACAAAAACTACAAACCAAAAATTAAGTGGAAATTTCCACAGATATACTCGAATTTAGTGGAAGGTACTGAATAACAATATTGACCCTCAAAAATTCTAAACAGAAGAATCAAGTAATCCAAAATATTACCTCCTCCCATTTCATATGACACTATTAATATGAACGGTCAAAGTGGTTTTTTCCTGAATCCTTGTAATCACAAACAATTGTGATTTGAAAATACTTTTAATTTCGTTTCCGGTTATGTGAATTCCCTTCTTTTTTTTTTCTAGAAAAGAAGTTGCGACATGGATACACCAATTAAGAATAAAATTTAAATATTTTAACCCTTGTGCTCCGAATTTCATAATTCCTTTTAAAACAGACCGAGTACAAAAAAAAATAAACAAATTCTTGACTTCAAAAGAAGAAGAAAAAAATAAGAAAAACAACACTTACATTATTGACATCGACACCATCAATAACAAAATTAGATTTCTCATCACTTGATTGTAAGACTGGCAAGTGGGCCGGTCCAGGCCCGGGACCGAAGGCCTAACGGGCCAGGACAGTTAAGACCGAATTTAATGGGTCTGGGCCGGTCTTGTGGGCTGGTCCTATGCTTTGGGCCCGCCAGGGCCCGGGACCGAACCGGTCCTTTCGCGGGCCAAATGGTCCCAACATTCAACTTTAAAAAAAATAATAATTAAATTTAACAAATAGCCGTTTAAATATATATATATATATATATATATATGTGTGTGTGTGTGTGTGTGTGTATGTATTTTTTTTAATTAGTTATATATATGTGTATCTATTTTTTTAATTATTTATAATAATATAGTAATATAACTCCTTTATTTTTCGTTACTTCTTGTCCCCTTTAAATAATAATATAATAATATAACCCCTTTATTCTCAATTACTTCTTGTCCCCTTTATATAATAAAATAATCCCTTTATTCTCTATTATTTTTTGTCCCCTATATATAATAATATAATACGATAACTCATATTTAATTTTTAAAAAAAATATGATGGGCCCACTTAAACCATTTAGTCCGCAGGCCGGGACCGTTTAGCTCGGGACCACACGGGTCCGGTTCCGGGCCGATCTCTACAAAAAAATCAGTTAGACTGTGCCCGTTTGGCCCATTAATTTGGGACCGGCCTGGAACCGGGCCCGAGACCGTTTGGACCGGCCCACTTGCCACCCTTGATTGTATTGCTTGGCTTATCTGTTTCACTGTTAGCGGAAGCAGAGGTGGGTTATCACGATTCTGTCCAAAAAAAAAAATGAAGGCCCAAAAAGAATCTTGTCATGTGCGAGAAAAATACATGAGGAAAGGAAAAGGTTTATAGGGTTTTACAGTACAGATTCATTACCTTAGCGGAAGTGCGTGAAGGATCGGAGCCTTGAGTTGATTGAGAAGGCATACAACCTCCGCCAGAAAATGAGTCCAATTGACTGCCTCCGAACATTTTTTTGATTTCTTTCTTTACTTTGGTCTCTCAAAAAGGGAAATATATTAAGTTGGGTGTTTTGTTGACAGAGGAATAGATTCTATATTGTAACCCTATAAAAGTGTTGAAGAATTTTTCCGCCATTTTTTGCAGCTTTTCCCGCTAATAAACCGAAGAGAAAGTGCAAAAATACCTTATTTTTGTGCTGCCCTTTAACTTGTATTCTGTTTGTATAAATTATTTAAACGGTACCCACTTAGTAGTAAATTAATAATATTCAAACAAATAAAACCTAACGAACATTATAAAAGTTGCGTCCAATATAGGTCATGTGATTTGCTACCATAATTTCTAGTTTTTCAATGCAGTAGCTTTATTAAAAAATCCAAACTTGCGGTTGATCATCAAAAACACTTCAGATTTAATTTACAGATGCAGAGTGAGTATTATTTATGTATTTATTTATCAATATTTCTGCAGTTGATCGAGCTTTCAACAAACACTTTAGATTTTGCATAATTTTTGTGGTTGATCGAGCTTCATATTATAATTAATTAGAATCAGATTCTTTTTTTGAAGTTTAACAATTGAAAAAAAAAACTTCACAAAAAAATAAAATTTAGTAACTTTATGATACTTACAATTAGTTAGAAATCATATTTAGTTTTCTGATATTTGAAACTTCAGATTTCATAACTTGTAGAGCCTCAAATATTTTGAAAGCTTCAGATTTCATAATAAAATTATGCGAAGCTTCAACAAACAACCAATGTTTTCAGAAAAAACTTCAAATGAATGAGTCTGAGGTTCTATAATTTTAGAAGCTAACTTTAGCCATTTTAGTGCGACATAAACTAGTTTTGTTTTACTTCAGATTTCATAACTTACAGAGTCTCAAAACATTTTGAAAGCTTCTCAATCATTTAAAAATAACGTCTACAACCAGCAATAACATATTAAACATATACATAGGTCTGGTAAAGCTACAATACTAATATTAAAAATGTACAAGACTCGTCTACAAGCCTCTAAGAATAACTGAATTGTATCATGGTCGGGACAGGGTCTCGACCTACTCATCAAGCCTGTATATATAAAATGGACTTCAAGGTATCAACCTGGGAACTCCGAGGAAGTGGAGCTTACCAATCAACCTCATGTTTGACTTTGTCTACTATGAAGGTCTATCCAGTTGTCTATTAGTAACTGCAGGCATGAAATGCAGCGTCCCCAGCAAAAGATACGTCTGTACGAAATAATGTACCGAGTATATAAGGCAACAAGATAACTGAAATCTAAAACTGAACTGATAATATAATAACTGAAAGTGCCTTTGAGTCAAAGATGATCTGGAGATATACTTACTTGCTGATACTGACTTATCTCTCTTAATATAGTAAGTAAAGTAGTTGTCCAGCCCTATAAGGCTCGGTATGTATGACTGCTCTGCCGTAGTAGGCTCGCTCATAGGCGCTCGGCCATACTAGGCTCTGTATCTCGGCCATTCTGGGCTCGTTCATAGGCGCTCGGCCACAGTAGGTTCGGTATATAATAAATTCATGAATATGAACTTCTCTTTATGTCTCGTTGTCAAAAATATGTAGTTACGGGATCGTGCCAAAATGAAGAAAATGTTTATCCTTAACATACCTTAACTCCGTTGAGTCCTTAATACCTTCCAAGAAATTCTTCAAACAACTCAACTCAATCTACCACAACATAAGAAGATTCAAAATCAGTGCTGAGTAAAGGCTAAGTCCGCTACTTAAACTAGTAGCTCGTTTACGTTAATTTGGGCAGCATCTCCCCTGTAACTAGGCCCTCCTCCAATACCATATACCAACAACAACAGCAACAACATATAAGCATCATTTTCCAACCTTATCTCCATCACAATATAACACAAAACAGCCCACACACCCTAATCACTTCATACATAAAACGACAACCAAAGTAATGTCAAACAACCTAAAAAAATATAACGACGAACGACCAGCCCACCATTCCGTCGTTATGTGATATTTTTTCACATAATTTGTCCTCCAAAACTCCATTTAATAGTAGAAAAATAGACAGCCAAAAGGCAACACGAAACAACCCACAAAACAGTCCACTACAAGTCAAATAATTTGAACTCACGGCTTTCGATCACCGTTCAGTGAGTTCTAACTATTAGAAAACGAATTTATCAACCTGCCTTGATATTTAAACATTTAAATATAGAAAGTACACATTTTCTTAACTATGAAGTACCTTCCAAAACTCAAACTACAAAGAAAAAGAGAGGCGATATAGCGATACTTATGTCGTAGGGATCGTTTTAATGTTATCGCTACTTGGTTTCGTGTCCCGTATGATAATCTCGTTGGAAACCCTTGAGGAGAGCTTGAGAGTAAAGTTAGGGGCCTTATTTGGTCGTGTTCTCTGGAAAATTGAAGAAGGATACGAGATAAGGATATAAATATCTAATTTTTTTGAAAAGTCAAAAGGTGCTACTTGGCACCCTAGCATTGGTCCTTCTTCCAATGCTTATAACTTTTTATCCGGGGGTCGTATGAATATACGGTTAAGAGCGTTGAAAACTGCATTCCAAGATCTTAAATTTGATATATAAT
This sequence comes from Nicotiana tomentosiformis, assembly GCF_000390325.3. Taxonomy (NCBI): domain Eukaryota; kingdom Viridiplantae; phylum Streptophyta; class Magnoliopsida; order Solanales; family Solanaceae; genus Nicotiana; species Nicotiana tomentosiformis. The sequence continues at coordinate 3,538,379 of NC_090817.1, read as the reverse complement.
ATGTCCCAAAAATACCTCATATAGCATACGAAACGTATTTCTCAAAAAGATCTGTTACAAGGCAAATTCTTAGTCGGTTTTTCCGCAACTTAAATTCGATTTTTTCCAAACTTTATATTTTCTATCAAAATATCATATATAGTCATATATAACATTAAACTTATTTAAATCACGATTAACAATTCTCATATTTATTATATGTCACCTTGGGACGCACAAGGTGTAACAATTTACGTATGGCTTGAAATAAGATTGGCCTTTTGGTTGTTTCCGTGCAAAAAGAAAGGTAGTTGTTATTACTCGTTCGTTAGACACATACATGCACTCTACCTTGGTTCCCATATATGTCTTTTATTTTGTATGTTATTTTCACGCTTGTATTTTTTTATGTAGTTTGCCTCTATATTTCCTATTTTGTCTGTTACTATCATATACGTGTTCATACCTTATCCGTTATCGTTACATCTACGCTTTTACTTGAGTTACTACTGCTACATATCCTTACCTAATTCATGTCTTTACTTGTTACTAGCCTTTACACGTTACATGCACTTAATTGTTACGTGATTTACTTATTAGATGCTTTAACCTATCACATGTCTTTACTTACTATATGCCTTCACTTACTATATGCTTTTACTTGCTACATACCTCTATTTGTTACATGATTTCACTTATTAAATATCTCCACTTGATCCCTATTTGACTTGTCTTTTCCTTACATATTGTTGTTACAGTTCAAACAGTGTTGTTATTGTTCGGTTTCATACTTGTATCCAGTTATAAAGCTCATGACTCTGTATTTGTAGTTTCTCGGGGATTTACTTTTGTGTTAGCAGTATTTGTTGTATCAAGATTTCAGTTATGCTATTTCTATAGGTTCTGTTATTCTGATTTTCCTTTATTATCATGTTTCGGCTTGCCTAACTGATGTGTTAGGCTCCATCACGACGGTTTTGGATCTTTGGATCGTGACAATTAAGTTATAATTTTCTTCTAATAGTATGGAGTAAAGATTCTGATATGTATTTTTCCCAGTTATAGATATATGCAATGATTCTGTTAATTTTCACTTTTTGTCGTTGATAGCATGATATGTTTGATCCTCTCTCTAAGCAAGTCACAATGGAATTAAGCAAAATATATTCCTTTTGCTTGTGTTTTTGCTTTCAAGTTTATAAGATTTCTTTCTCATAAAACCTTGAATTTTTGAGATGAGGTTACTGAATAAGTGATTTAATATTTTTATGATATTTTATAGAATATACGAGTATAATAAGGTAAAAATTGAATAAATTAATTAATTGATTGTTACACTCCATATTTTCGTACGTGAGAGTACGTCGTAAATCAATTGATGTAAGCTCATAAATGAGATCGTCTTTGAAAGTACATAAAGTAAGTTAATAATGTTACATTAGAGGTTACAAATCTTTAAGATCATAGATAACAAGTACAAAGAGGCTTGAAAGGCTTAGAAGCTAAACAAATTGAAGAAAATAAGTTTCGTCGACTGTCGACAAGTTAGGAATGTTATAACATGTATTTTGGGGTGATACTAGGGTGATTATCATGATAAGGTAGTTATGTTATAAGTTATTTTAGTCGTATGGTAGTCGTGTATTACGTTCTGGAGTCAAGCGAGTTGTGGAACAAAAGTTGGCAAAGGTCATCACAAGTTACATCCATAAACGTGCTGAAAATTAGGTCAAATGTAGCTGAAATTTTCTCCTAATATACTTGAAATTACGGGATGATCCATCTACCAAATTGAATATCTATGACTCTACTTTCTAACGCATTAAACCGTTCTTCCATATGATATCCGAGTAGAAAGATATTCATATTTTTGTGAGACTGCGCAAGCAGCTCTCGATGGGAACCACTTAGGCGGTGGACGACCCTTGAACATTTTAAAGGGGTTGGACGGCTAATTTTTGGTCATTTTCGACCAAGGACAGTTCCCAATCTCTCTCAACACTTCCCTAATAGTTCTCCAAGGTTCCAAGTCGAATCCGAAGTGATATTTCCTAAACCTAGCCTCAAAAGTTAGCCTAAGTGAATAAGAGAGTCTTTGTCGTGTTGTGATATATTTAAGTGTGCTTATAAGCTAATGGAAGCTTTGGTTCAAGTTTGTTCAAATTATTTAAGGTATGTATAACACCCTATTTCTTAGGATTAAGCTTATCTATGTGTTGGTTAAGTTATTTGGATGAAGAATTACAAGATAGAACTTGAAGTTGTATAAGAAGTAGTTATCTCTTATTGGACTGTTTTGGAATTATGTATATCATAGGTAGGGGTGGCAAAATGGTTAAAAGAAAACAGTTAACTACCTATATTATCCACTAAAAATTGGGTTGGATTATGAACTATTTAAAAACGGGTCAAATATGGATAAGAACCATATTATCCATTTAGAAAATGGATAACCAATGGGTAACCAATGGATAACTAATGGGTCTAACTTTTACATTTGTAAAGCCTCAAATTGGGGGTTTCTCAAGTTAGGGAGACTAAGAATTCTCCCAAAAGTGATCATATGCAAGAAGTCATGGATAATACGCCGGTTAACCCATTTTCTATCCATATTAAATATGGGTCGGGTCAGATAATTTATCCATTTTTTCATTACCCATTTTTTACCCGAACGATATCGGACCCAACCCGCACGTTTACCACTCCTAATCATGGGGAATAGCTTGGTTATAATATTCTTATTGTTGTTATGTTGATTATGTTGATGATGTTGTAAATTGGAGAAGAAGCAACCACACAATACCTAGAAGTTGTCCATGTTATTGTGACATCTTGTTGGGTTGTTTGATGTTACTTTTATGATGTATATGAGGTTGGAATGTCATGTCAATATATATGTTTATATGCTGGACCTATTTATGGTGTTGTAAGTACCGGGGAGATGGAGAAAAGAGTTAGGGTTTGGTTCCAATCCAAGCTTGCCGCTCGTCGTATTAAATAGTAGTTTCGTTGGTGACATTTGTGCACTTGTTGTTGTATATATTGATTGGTGTTGTTGGGTTGTTGGGTATGTTGTAATGTTGAAGGTATATAGTTGAAGGTTGTATGTGTTCTTGTTGTTTTGATGGACTTGGGGAAAGCAAGAAAAATAGGGGAGATACTGCCCGTTTTAATATAAAATAAGCTTGTCATTTGTTGTACAATAGTTGTATCATTCGTAGCTTAATGGTACTATTATTATCATAGTTGTAGATTAAAGTGCGACGAGACGAGTTCAATAGGGTCATTGGACAGACTGTGATAAGGTATGTTAAGGTTATCCCTTCTTTCTTTTTGGCATGATCCATATGATACAAACAAAACGAGCAAACGCGTAACTTTCACAAATGACTCTATTATTAGAATTACTAGGGGTGCCTATGTTCTTGATTCCCCATGTGTCATATTATTATATCGTCTGTTCATGAGTTTTAAAAAATACGAAAGTTGATAAAGTTTATTTCATGATATTAACCGAAGGCATATTGATCTTATGACATCCCGAGAGATTTTATTAACTTACTTTTTATGCATTGCATTCATTTATACATGTACATTGACCCATGACCAGATGGGGTTATATACGTTTATATTATATGTATATGGGGTATGGGGAAAGATTATGACATTATATACGCACCACCACCTGATCAACTGGTATACATTGATGATTTCGCCCATAGAGGCCGAGATGATATGATGGGATGCCCTTAGAGGCTTGATGATGTTATGTACGCATATACCTATGACGTTTATGTATTCTTAGAGGCTTGTAGACATATGTCATGTATATGGATGATTGCATGGTCTTGCCGGCCTATATTTTGAGTGTACAAATGATTATTTCAGTCTTATAGGTCTGTATGTCACATGTATAAGTTTGTATACCACGTTGGGTCATCATATGTTGAGTATTATCTTGTGTTTAATTCTAGTTATCTCATGACGACCATTTCGGCTCATTTACCCATGATAGTATGATAAAAAGGATACGTTACGTTGATACTCGGCTGAGATAGGCACCAGGTGTCCATCGCGGCCCTTTGATTTGGGTCGTGACATTGATGTGGGTCAATTCAACTGATAATATAATATATTTTTTGGAAGCTCGATATGGGGTGCGAAAAAATATATTTAATTTTTTTATTTTGAAGTATACACGTTTGAGCATACGTATGGGATGTGGAAAGATGCTAACTTCTTTGATAGGATACTCTCAATCTCAATTCTACTGCAAAAGATCAGTACATAAGAATGTGGAAGATCTATTTCAAATTGCTTTACAGATTACCCGTGTGCTTTAAACTAAGTTGAAAGTATAGTTTTTCTCCTTTGCTCTTACTCATCTTTAGCTAACAAATTGTTAACTAATAATTTTTTTAGTTTTTGCTTATTAACTTTGTTGTTATGTCAGATGTATGGAATAGTGGAAACTTGCTTTATTTTACGCATAGGTCCAAAAAATTCTAGCAAGAAACAGATTTATTATTGATTTTTTTTAAAACTCTTTTCAGTTTTCATATTTCTTATTTTTTTTTCTAAATTCTATTTCCTTCTTATCCTCATTACTCTTTAAATTCTCTTCAGATGGTTTAAGTAAATATTTTTCTTTTCAACACTCTAATTCTTTTCTCAAAATTCTCTCTCTCTTTTTTTTTTTTGGTTATTTCCATTCATAATACTCTGATAGATTTGTTTTTTTTTTTTCATTTGGTGCTAAGAGGGAAAAAGAGTAGACGAAACCAAAATCAGCTAAGGAGAAAAGAAGCGGAAAGAAAGAATAAAAGCTCTATCACCGTCGTCTTAAAGCTTGACATGCATTGTGAAGTTTGTTCCAAGAAATTCAAATGTTGTATTCAATTTTGTCATTTGGGAGATAACTAAAAAGACATTTATAATTTATAGATTGTTTAACATAACATATATTGTTTTAATCTAAGAAAGTAACATGCTATAATAGATAACCATTGACCATACACTACAGTTATTAGTTGCCAATCTATGTGTAATTTTATTGATGTTTTTGAGACTTTTTAAATTCATTGATATTTTTAAGACCGCGCGAAACGCGATTAGATTTACTAGTAGAGTAATATAAACGGGCCAAGACCCTTAAACTTTTTATTGTACACATGGCTGGTGTTAGACCCTTGACAAAGCTGATTGTCAAATGGCGCGGCTATGGCAAGGATTTGGCATGATGGCATTGCCATTGGCCTATGTGCGGGACAATCAACATGCAAGACAATGCGGGCGTTGTCAATGGCAACAAATTGTTGCAAGGATAAGGTGTGACGGACTATACTACTCTTGCAAGGCTAAGGTGTGACGGACTACACTAAAGCACGAGTGGGGCTATGTGCAAGCAAAGGCCAAGGTCTTGAAGGAACAAGGCGGGCTGGACGGAAGCTTGACAAAGTAATGCGGGAAAGACCTAGGATCTAAGACAAGGCGGCTCAGTACCAAGGCATTGGCATTGGCAACACGGTGTTGCTTTGGCTTAGGTGAGCAGGCTGGCACCTAAGTAATTTGTGGGCAAATGACTTAGCAAGGGAAATGGCATCATGGCTTGGTGACTTGATGCTAATATCAGCTATGGCATTGGCAAAGGGCAAACTTGATTAAGTAGGGGCGACTTGACATGAACAAGCGGCAGTGGCAGCGGGCGTGTGTGCGGCTAAGTCATGGGCGACAAGCTGTGGCTATGGCATTGAGGCGGAGCAGTGTCAAAGGGAAAGGCTGGGCGCAATGCCAGGCTTGGGCGTGCAGCAGTTGGCCAGAAACACGCACATGCAGCGCACATGGAGCGGTTACGAAGTGTGCTGGGAACATGCTGTGCAGTTGAGCGGTTACAATTGCCTTGTCCAAAGAGTGGTTGATAATGGGGCTAAGTGTATGCACGTTTTTAGGCATGTTAGATCATGACATGCACAATTTTGATCATGGGTGATCATGGCCTATCAGTTGGAGGTGTCAGCTGAAATAGGAAAACTAAAAGGGGCTGACTACACTATAAATATGTGTGCTAACTAGGGGTGGGCATCGGCCGGTTCGGTTCGATTTTGTAGAATTTCGATTCGGTTAATTTGATTTTCGATTTGTGATTTTAATAACCAAAACCGAACCATAATAACTTCGGTTCGGTTGGGTTTATTCATGTTCGGTTCGGTTTTTGGTTTCAAGCCATGGCAAAAATAGTACGAAACAACAAAAATAGATTACTTTTTGCAGCCGATGCAAGTGCTTCTACTGTCAATAGCGAAAAACATAGCTAAAAAAATTGGATAGAATAACAAACTGCCCATTCACTCTATTTCAAATAGAGAAAAAAAAACATGTAGTATATATATTAAAGTGAAAGTGACTATTTTCATTAGTAATTTGCCCATTATACTTAAGTCAATTCGACACTAGTATTTAAAAATTAAGGGCTGCTATAGCATAAAAGCACGCCATGTAGCATGTGAACTGGATTATTCATCTACAACATAAAAATAATCCTCAAAACAATAGATGCAAAAATAATGAACAAAAGCAACTTGCACGTGATTTTGTTACATATAATTGAGAATTGTACATTTTTTTCATTTGTTTCATTATTACTACAAAATAATGAATCAATCATTTCTTCATTATAATGTTAGCTTTATAATCATATAATGCAGTCCCCCGAGGAATCAACATGAAATGGCTCTGATTTTTTTTACAACTTGCATTTTTCTTTTGGATTTCTCACAGTCGGCTACTTATTGCACATGTCCGAAATTTGATTTTTCATTTTTTCGATTTAACCGAATACCGAACCATTAAAACCGACCACCGAACCGAACACCGATTTTTTTAAAACTATAAACCGCAAACCGATCGAAAAACCGAAATCGAATAAACTGAAATTTTCGGTTCGATCAGTTTTTTCGGTTCGGTCGGTATTATGCCTACCCCTAGTGCTAGCAGCCTCTAAATTTGTCTAAGTATCTAGGGAGGAAAAATAGGCAAGATGTTGGCATAGGATTATCTATGTCAAGGCTTGAGCATGGCATATTATGTGCCATTGCCTTGCCAAAATCAATGGGCATCACGAAATGTCTTAGGCAGGGGCTTTTATAAGGTAGATTATGCAAGAGTCGACAATTTTGTGAGTTGGTGTCTGCCAATGGTGGCAGCACCTTGCCAACCTCGAAATTTTTCTTTATAATTTATATATTATAAAATGTTGGGAAAGGGTTCCCATAATCCTGCGTGTGCCTTGCTTATTTTATGATGCCTTGAAATTTATTCTAAGTTCTAAACCTCGAAAGCGAAAGAAAATCGGGTGAAGGCTGAGCCAAGTAAAGACTTGACTGCCGCACGGCATGCAGGTTTTCGGCGGACAGAAAATGCCCCTGTGACAACTAGTATTAGAGCAGAGCAGGTTCGTGACGAGAACAAGACGACCATGGACAAGACGGCAAGACAAGGGGTCAGTGTGCTTGTTCGTGGAAGGCAATGTCCGTGCTTAGAAAATTCAGAAAAGGCAAGGAAGGTAGTGAAGCAGAATTTCGAGTTGAGGGGTGTCAAAATCAGCGGTGGGTTCTTTCAAATCATGTCAGTTACGTGCTGGATTTGCTGCGGGAATGACGGACAAGAAACTGAGAAAAAACGTTGCACTTAAGGGCAAGGACAACGTAATTCTCAAAAGGGTGCTCAACTTGTGATGTCTTTGCAAATGGCGAGCATGTGTTGGGATTATTCGATGAGGGCGTCGAATTCAACTGGTTGGGGTGTTTTGTTAGACCCTTGACAAAGCTGATCGGCAAATGGCGTGGCTGTGGCAAGGATTTGGCATGATGGCCTTGCCATTGGTGAGTCTTGATGCACCAACAAGTGTGGATCATCATACTGGTGAGTCTTGATGCACTCAAACAAGGAAGACTACATAAAAACACAAGCAAGAACTCTACTCGGCTCGAAAATATCGAATCTCATAATCTGTTGGCCAAGGCCTGAACATCCATAACCAAAGTCCTTTTCTCAGCTGGAATAAATGCCAAACCATCCATACTTTCTACTCATAGCATCATCTACCACATTTGCCTTACCCAGATGATACAAATAATGATATAATAATTTTTCAAAACCTTTAACCACCTCTACTACCTCAAATTCAAATCCTTCTTCTTGACCAAGTGCTGGAGATTCCGATGATCAGTGTAAATCTCACACGATGTGCCGTACAAGTAGTGCCTCCAAATATTAAGAGCGTGCATAATAGTCGCCAACTCCAAATTAGAAACTGAATAATTATTCTCATGAGTCTTCAACTGCCGAGACGCATAAGTGATCACCATATCACCTTACATCAGTATCGCACCAAGTCCAATGTGTGAAGAATCATAATACACGGTATAAGGCCCGAACCTATGGGCAACGTCAATAGTGGAGCCGTAGTCAAAGCAACCTTGAGCTTTCGATGGCTCTCCTCAAACTCATTAGACCATCTAAACAGAGCATATTTCAGAATCAACTTGGTCAACGGTGCTGCAAAAGATGAAAATCCCTCAACAAAACAACGATAGTAGCCTGCCAAACCAAGAAACTTTGGATCTCTATAGCTGAAGTAGATCTAGGCCAATTTTCAACCACCTCAATCTTCTTAGGATCAAGCTTGATACTATCACTAGATATAACATGACCCAAAAATACAGCTGAGTCCAACCAGAACTCACACTTCGAAAATTTGGCACAAATCTGATGATCTCTTAAAGTCTGGAGTACAACTTTCAAGTGCTGCTTATGCTCCTCCCTACTACGGGAGTAAACCAAAATGTCATCAATGAACACAATCACAAAGGAATTCAAATAAGGCATGAACATTTGGTTCTTCAAATCCATAAAAGCCACTGGATCATTAGTCAAACCAAACGACATCACCAAGAACTCATAATGACCATAATGAGTACTAAAAGCTACTTACGGACACCTGAAGCCCTAATCTTTACCCGACGATAGCTGGATCTCAGATAGATCTTGGAAAATACCTTGGCATCCCCTAGTTACTCAAATAAGTCATCAATACGAAGCAGTGGATACTTGATCTTGACAGTAACCTTGTTGAATTGTAGATAATCAGTGTATATCCTCATAGAACCATTCTTCTTCTTCTCCACAAACAACACTGGCCCACCATAAGGAGAAACACTCGGTCTAATGAACCCCTTTATCAAGCAAATGCCGCAACTACTCCTTCAACTCAGCAGGAGCCATACGGTATAGTGGAATAGATATGGGATGAGTGCCCGAAACTAAGTCAATGCAAAAATCAATATCTATATCGGGCGACATGCCTAGTAAATCTGCCAAAAACTCTCTCACAATCGGCACCGAGTTCATGGAAGGAACCTCCGCACTAGAATATCGAATGTAAGCCAAATATGTTAAACATCCCTTCTCAACCATACACTAAGCCTTCAAAAATAAAATCACTCTACTCGCAGAACGGCCAAGGGTCCATCTCCACTCTACCTAGGCAACCCTAGCATAAATAAAGTCACAGTCTTGGCGCGACAATCTAAGATAGCATGATACGGAGATAACAAGCCCATAAGAAGAATAACCTCCAAATCCATCATATCCAATAATAAGATATCAACCGTTGTATCAAAATCATTAATCGTAATCACATAAGATCGGTACAGCTGATCAACTACTATATAATCCCCAACCTGTGTAGACACAAAAACAAGAATATTAAGAGAGTCACAAGGCATACTCAAGTGCTATGCAAAATATGAAGATACATATGAATAAGTAGAACTTGGATCAAATAACACTGAAGAATCTCTACGACAGACCAAAACAATACATGTGATAACTGCATCAGACGACTCTGCCTCAAGCCTACCCAAAAATGCATAATAGCGGGGCTGAACCCCACCAGTCTATCATCTTCCATTAGAACGATCTCTACCTGGATGACCTCCACCTTAGCTGATTAACCCCCATACCTAGCTGGCTGGGCGGGCGGTATAGAAACTGGCACCAAAATCATAGCGTGAGTACCTTGTTGTGGCATATCATTCTGCAACCTGGGACAATACCTCACGACGTGTCTCAAATCCCCATACTCATAACAACCCTCTGCTGATGTGGCTACTAAATTTGAAGTTGTCTTTGATAATCCGAATGACCACTATAGAAACTCTATATCGAGGGTACACTGATAGGAACATGAGCTAGAGATGCACAATATGATGATTGTCCTGTGCGAGAGTACCATGAGAATCCTGGAGTGCTGACTAAATTGGCCTAATAGCATGACCTTTACCAAGCTGACCCCCAGCCTCCAAACAAGGCACTACTAAAACCACCAAAATGATGAGGCCTCTTGTCACCGGTGCCTCTCTCCCCTGGCTATGGATGCACTCGATCCTCCTAACAATCTCCACTACCTGAGTGAATGAAGTTTTAGTCTCGACCTCTCTATCTATCTGAAGTCTAATACCATACGTAAGTCCATCGATGAACCTCCGCACTTGTTGACGGCCAATTTTGACCCTCATTTTTATAATTAATTTACTTTCACTTAATAATTTCCAATAAGTATGTTGAAAATATTTTTTTGATTAATAAATACATATTTTTATATGAATTAAGTAATTAATGGTGTTAAACTAATAATTTAGTAATGTATGATTATAAAGTATATTACTTTTACTATTTTTTTATCACTAAAATAACCTTTATATTCATTAGATAGGTTTATAACTAATTTAATAGGGTTATTTCTTAATTTTGGTAAAATAGCCCACTACTTCAAAATAAATCCGGAATTAGTGTAGTATACAGGAAAATAGGATATTTAATAATTAATTAAATTATTACAGTAATTAGTAGTGTATTTGATGATTATAATTCTTATAATATTTTGTTAAATTAATTAAGTTAATTTTAAATTAATTTTTAAAAGATTAAAGACTAAAAGGATACAATTGTAATTGCACATTTAAATACAATGTGGCTATTTGTTAAATTAATTTCAGCTCAAAAACACTGGCCCAAAGCCATTTGACTCGGTCCAGGTCCACCCTTTCCATTCCACTTTGGCGATCCGGGCCACCTCTATTGAGCCAATATCACTCACATTCACAAAACAAACACAAACAATATGGGTCGTCGATCCAAACCATCGATAGTCCATATTTATTCATGTTTTCTCTTTTATTTTTAATCTACCATCAAATATTATCTCAGCCGTTGGATCAAACAGATCCAACGGTTCCCGTATTTTCTCAAAATAATTTCTTTAAACTCATAAAATCTTGATTTATCAGGGCCGTTGATCAAACGATCCAACGGTCCAAATCCCGTCTCTGAGTTTAAACCCACGAGACCAACCCAACTATCCCTAACCCTAAGCATTTCTCTCTTTGAACCACCACCCTTATTTCCCAAACCTCTCTCTTTTCTCTCATCCTTTCAACCTCCATCAGTCCCAAATCCTTGCACAAATTGGTGCAAGTTCACAAAATCAAACCACAAACACTCGATGTACCTCCATGCATCCGCGAATCCTGTTTTTGTCTTTCTATTTTCATCACTAGATTCAAAATTCCCAATTGTGAAACCCTAGGCTCAAATAGACAAACCGTCTGATTTCTTCTTTGTTCTTTAAAATCAAGCATGCATGGCCATCAGTCTTGTCCCTGTATTGTGAATCCTGCTATTTTGCTTTCCATTTCCACCGATGAAATTCAAAAGCCCTAATTCTGAAATCATGGACCAAAAAGTGAAACCTCAAATCGTCTGAGCTCTCTATGTTCTTTCGCATATGGTTCTATGTGCATGTGTATTGATTATCGGTAGTTGAACAAGGTTATAGTGAAGAACATGTATCCATTGCCACGCATTGATGGCCTATTTGACCAACTACAAGGTGCTAGAGTGTTCTCGAAGATCGACTTGCATTCATGCTATCATCAGTTGAAAATTCGGGATCCAGATATTCCAAAGACTGCCTTCAGGACTTGGTATGATCATTACGAGTTCCTTGTGATGTCATTTGGGCTGACCAACGCCCCAACATCATTCATGCACTTGATGAATAGTGTAGTCCAGCCTTATCTTAACTCATTCGTCATTGTGTTTATGGACTACATCTTGGTGTACTCCCAGAGCCGGAAGAATCATGAAAAACATTTAAGGACCGTACTTCAGACCTTGAGAGAAAAGAAATTTAAGCAAAATTTTCAAAATGTGAATTTTGGCTTGATTCGGTGGGATTTTTGGGTCATGTGGTGTCGAGGGAGGGAATTGAGGTAGATCCGAAGAAAATTGAAGCAGTGTAGAGTTGGCCCAGACCGTCATGAGCTACTAAGATCCGGAGTTTCCTTGGTCGGGCAGGGTATTATCGCCGATTTGTAGAGGGTTTTTCATCTATTGCTGCACCTATGACTAGATTGACCCAGAAGGGTGCTCCGTATAGGTGGACAGGGGAATGGGAGGAGAGCTTTCAAAAGCTCAAGATAGCTTTGACTACCGCCCCAGTGTTGGTGTTGCCTACATGTTCGGGGTCTTATATTGTGTATTGTGATGCATCACATATTTGTTACACCTCATGTTTTCGTACGTAAAAGTGCGTCGTAAGTAAACTAATGTAAGACCAAAAATGAGATCATCTTTGGAAGTATATAAAGTAAGTTATCATGTTACCTCGGATGTTACATATATTTAAGATCATGAACAACAAGTACCAAGAGGGTTGGAAGGTTTAGAAGCTAAGGAATTGAAGAAAATAATATTTCGTTGAAAGTCGACAAATTGGATATGTTATAACATGTACTTTTGGAGTGAGACTAGGGTGCTTAACATGATAAGGAGGTTATGTTATGAGTTATGTTAGTCTTATGATAGTCGTGTGTTATGTTTTGAAGTCAAGCAAGTTGTGGAACAAAAGTCGATGAAAGTCATCACAAGTTACGTTCATAGGTTTTACTGAAATTTGGATAAAATAAAACTGCGATTTTCTCCCAATATACTTAGAGTTATGGGGTGTTACACCCTTCAAATTGAATATCTATGAGTCTATTTTCTAACGGATTAAACTGTTTGTCAATACGACATCGGAGTAGAGAGATATATGCATTTTTGCGAGACTGCGCGAACTGCTAGGTGACAAGTAGGTGTGTCACCTGCTTGCTTAAATGAGAGTCCAAAAATGGTCCAGTTTGGGTCGTCCAAAGAGACATTTTAAAGACATATTTAGTTCATATAATAAACTGATAAGAGGGCACAATAACCAGACCTAAACCCCTGCAAACATCCTCCCAAAAATTAAACATAAACCCTAATTGAATTTCTCTCCTTTTCAAGTTCTAGTTGGAGGAAAAACCTTGAGTTTGAAGAACCAAGATAGGAGCTGAGTTATTCAACAAATAAGGTAAGTTTACTGCTCTCTTTCATCTATTGTTTCTGCTGGATATGTGTGGAAAGTCGTTCTATAATCGTAAGAACTCACGGGACGGTGATCAGAAGCCGTGAGTTTGAGATATTCACTTGTAGCGGACTGTTTTATGGACTGTTTAGTATTGCTGTTGGATTGCTTGTTTTACTACTGATTTATGGCGTTTTTGAGGAGGAAGTGTGTGGATAAACACCACATAAATTCAGGGTGGTTGGATGGTCGTTCGTCGTAACATTTTCGGGTCATTTGAGACTACTACAGTGGTCGTTTTGTGTATGAAGAGATTGGGGTGTGTTGGGCTATTTTGTAGTATTTTATGGTGTATATAAGGTTGGAAAATAATGTATATATGTTTTTATTATTTTCTTGTGTTGTTGGTGTTATATTTAATTTGGAGTAAGTAAGGATTATAGGGGAGATGCTGCCCGTTTTAATACAAATTAAGCTTGTCGTTCGTTGTGCGATAGTTGTACCTTCCGTAACTTAATGATAGTATTATTATCGTTGTTGTAGATTAAGGTGCGAAGAGAAGTTCAACTTGGTGATTGGAAAGATTGTGATAAGGTATGTTAAGGCTAAACCTTTCCTTCATTTTGGCATGATCCCGTAATTACATGCGTTTGATAACGAGGCATAAAGAGAACTTCTTATTCCTAAATTTATGTACATTATCCTAGTCTTATAAGCTACAGTATTCTTCGTTATCGGGACTTCATATTCAGTTTAGTTTTGTCTTCTTTCAGCCAAGAGAGCAGAGAGTCTATATATAAAGTATTACAGTATTTTCACTACCATCGAGCTATAATTGATGAGCAGGCCCCTATGGGCAACTTATTATCAGATGGTAAATTATATACCGAGCCTACTGTGGCCGAGCACCTATGAGTGAGCCCAGAATGTCTGAGATACAAAGCCTAGTATGGCCGAGCGCCTATGAGCGAGCCTAGTACGGTAGAGCATTTACACATACCGAGCCTTATAGGGCCGGACAACTATTTTACTTACTAAATTGAGAGAGATGAGTCAGTATCAGTACGTAAGCATATTTTCAAATTATATTTGACTCCCAAGTACTTTAAGTTATTATATTATCAGTTCAGTTTCAGCTTTCAGTTATTCTGTTGCCTTACATACTCGGTAAATTATTTCGTACTGACGTCCCTTTTGCTGGGGTGCTGTATTTCATGCCTGCAGATCCTGATAGATAGCTGGATAGAACTTCCCAGTAGACAAAGTCAAACATCAGCTTGGTTGGTAAGCTCCACTTCCTCGGAGTTACCAGGTCTAACCTTGGAGTCTGTTTTATATATACATGTTTGATTGGTAGGTCGAGGCCCTGTCCCGACCATGATACAGTTCAGTTATCCCTAGAGGCTTGTAGATGAGGCTTGTACATTTTTTATATCAATATTGTGTCTTTACCAACCCTATGTAGATGTTTACTTTGGTATTGTTGGTGTTAGACATTATTTTCAGATGATTCAGAATATGTCCTCATAGGCCTAAGTTGAGGGTTACCCCTCCAGAGTTCACAGTTACAGATTGGTACGCTCGGGCCGAGTAGGCCACCGGGTGCTGGCCACGCCTCTTCAGGTTTGGGGCGTGACAAACTTGGTATTCTAGTAGTGCTATCCTAGGGAGTCTACAAGCCGTGTATAGTAGACTCTTGTTTATGGGTGTGTTGTGCACCACACTTATAAGCAGGAGGCTACATGGCATTTAGGATTGTCACTCTTTCTTCTTGCTCTAGATCGTGTGGTAGAGCTCGGTTGTAAGATTCAAACTCCTAACTTTTAGTTTATTCATAATATAACAATACCTACATCCAGAAAGACAGTTTGTAAGAGATTGAATATGGTTGTAGAAGAGTTGAGTCAGAAGAATGCATCATGCTTATGATGAGTAAATGTGAGGTCTTCAACAGATCATGTGTGTACTAAGACGTGTAATTTTCTTGGTAAGGATCCCTAAGGCATGAATATTTATCCACCCATATGGTAAAAAGAAATGAGAGAATCAGAAGGCAGATACAAGTTTCAATAAGTAAAAGAAGCAAGGTGGCGAAGGGTACGAGGTACCAAATTAGTGAAAATTATCAGTATTTAAAAATCATGCAGAGAAATATAAGTATTTGAGTTACCGTCAACAGTAAAAGAAGTATGTATAATTGGCCACACCCATCTTAGTTATGCCCTGTGGGAGCTAACATATATTGTTTAAGAGAAGGATGGGATATAATGATCCAGCTGGGCTTAGAGTAACCCAAAATGGTGGATGGATTGTTAACATTAGCTGACATTTCCGAAGAATATTGCAAATGTGGTAATAGTTCTCTATGTGAGACACACCGATGGTGCACTCTAGAATAGTACATTTAGATATGAATACTAGAATGTCCAGAAAAATTTCAGAAGACAGGCAGTGGAATCCTAGAAGGGATAAATATTTACCTTTGTATGGCTCCCATCCCTAGTCAAGAGAGAATACTAGGCAACCCAAAGAGCCAGTGGATAGAGTAAGGGGAGCTAAAAGCGAAAGAATATTTTGTTGAAGTATTCAGAATAAGGTAATAGACGAAAATCTTAGCAGGAGAATAAGAAGAGAGTAAATAAAGTATTATGAGTAAGATGTGATAAATGGGTGATAGCGGTAAATCAAAATATGATATGATGACACAGTTTATAGTCAAGTGAAGTTAAAGACAAGAGGTGACAGACCTTGAGACAATAAAAGAGTATTGGCCAAACGTCATATCTTCATTTCGAGAAATGAGTTGGTGAGTCCAATGTGATTACCAGAACAAAAATTTAGACCCCCGGAGTAAGAGAAATCAGCATGATCTAGTGAGCAAGATAAACTGAACATCAATTAGGGATCGAATGATGTGATAATAGTCGATATCAAGAGAATTTCAAATATCGCATTCCAGCAATAATAAAATGGACAACAGAAGAATAGCTTTTAAAGGTCATTCAGGAAGATGCTCCGCCAAAGAAAAAACTTTGAACATAGTTAAGCTTAAGGGACTAAGTGTGCCAGTTACACTAGGTGTCACCCTCGTGCGTAAGTAATTCAGTTATCCCTTTTAGAGAAGGGTTACCGCAAGGCGAGTAAGAGTCAGTGAAGACGTGAAAAGACGCCAAAGATGAAGAGGTAAACCATAAATAGGTAAATCTTCATAGCATTAAATACTAGTACTCCCCTAAAGGTGGGAAGGCGGTATGATATGGTAGTAAGTCGGGGTTATGTAGTTCAAGTAACTGTGGAATAGTAAAGAAAAAATGCGGTAAAAAGGCGAAAGGAATGAGATTGCATTTATTCAGATCCTATAGATATGTTACGACTCTAGAACATTATTCAAGCATGATGTCGGGAGAGGGAGTAAGGGTTCCCATACCAGATGTTATTGATAAATAATTGCGAATGAACATTTGATACATTAGGAGCTAGTGCAAAAGGTAAATTAAGACAAAAGACATAACCCAAGAGAGGTTACGCAGAATATTAATATGAGCATGGACTGACGATTAGTTAGTAGTTGATTCAGGAAGAGCTTAGTTATGGCTAGACACGAGGTCTTAGATAAATCAGTAGATCATGCAAGATAAGCATAGTGAAGCCCAATATAGGAAATTTAGTCTCGCAGATACGACATCGTAATCCTTGAGAAATATTCAGATAGGAGTTGGGGTAGTAGAAGGCACAATATAAGTGTTACGGAAATAAAAGAGAGTGCCACTAGGGAGACAATCAAAATTTCAATTCAGAAGCAACCCTATGAGAACAAGGGCGTGGAGGTTAGTAACTAAGGATAATGATAGGCGAGTAAGAACATCAGAAATTCAGTGGGGTTTACAATGTAATAAGCTCGCAGCTTTACAAGAGTCGGAGGGTCTTCCCTAAGCACTGTAATAAAAAACTAGCTGAGAAAATAAGGAAAAAGGCTTCAAGCTAAGTATAGTGACCTAAAGAGGAAATGATCTTATAACAACAGTCTCACTACAACATTGTATACACTACATAAGAAAGTGGCACCTATCTTAGCTAATGAACGGGAAGAAAAAAGTAATATTCGAGATCATATGAGTTGCACGAAATTCCAATAGGTGTGGGCACTAAGATAAGCCAAGTACTCACGCAACAAGTAGCAGAGCGACCAAGAAAAGTAATTGCTTACTTTTTAAAGAAAGCTGAGAAGGCATGAATGGAATTATTCAATCAATGACCCAGAGTTAGTTACATTATGAACACACTTAAGATTTTGGAGTATTATCCATGCAGCATATATGTTGACGTTCCTACAGCTATAAGAGACTCCGGTATAAGTTAAAAGAAAGAATTGAGTTCACCTCACAGATAAAGGCTTGAATTGTTAGAAGATTATATTATGGATGTTCCATAGCGTCCACTAAAGGGGAAAGTAATAACTAATACCCTGAGCCACAGATCGGAAGATGGCTTAAGCCTACTTAAAGGCTGAGAGAGAAGAGGAAACTAAAGAGTTACATCAGCTAAGTGAATCTGGAGTCTTATTATTAGACCCAAATAAATATAGAAATCGTGATTCAAAACACTGCAAAATCACTCTTAATATCAGAGGTACAAGAGAGATAGTACAACAATCATATTCTATAAAGGCTCTACGATAAAGCCAATTAGAAAAGTGCCAGCCTCATAAGTAGTAAGTATGAAGCTTCTGCTGGATTTTATATGCACCAGAGGTGCAAGTATTATAGTAGAGCTTTAAGGTGTGGATGTGAATTCCACCAATATGGAAGGGAGGTTATGAAAGCCACAGAAGATACGATGCAAGATTTAAAGGTAAGAAAGGTAAAGGTGAAGGTAAAGAAGGTACGAGATACTCAAGTGCAGAAGGTTGTGAATAGTCAAGACTTCAGATAGAGGGCTAGAAGCACCGTGATTCAGTCTCCAGAAATGATAGTGGTGTCGTCAGTAGCATATCTTCCACCCAATGGTTTCCAGGTACCAAGAGGTCTAGTTAAGAGAGTATAGAAGAGTTAGATACGATATGATGTCTCGCTTGAGGTTCCAAAATAACATAAGGAAATATGTGGTGCTATCAAGTTAAAGGAAGGTTGCGAGTAGTATAAATAGATATGTGCAGGTCGCAAGCTAAAGTATGTTAGAGCGACAAGGTTTTAGGTAGACGGGAGTAAGGATAAGAAAAGGTAAGTGAGAAGGTGACGAGAATAGGTAAGCCCTTGGGATTAAACACATCAAAACAACAAAGCTGATGGTTTCCATAAGTTATAAAACATATACTCAGTACACCTTGAATGAACTCAAAGGAGTTAAGACTAGGAGCATTTAGAAAAGAGGGAATGCTTCCCTAGTAGTAGAATAAGGGTGTAATTGTGATAAATGTTAAGAGGATGACATTTAGTCTTTCGATTGAGTAATTATTCAAAGAGAAGGGATTTCATTAATTGCATAAGATTAGAATACCCCATATGATGAATCACATTGGGATGCGATGAAATATGGTTATTGAAGTATAGTATCATCCCTAGGTGGATCACACAAATAACCTCAGATATTCTCCTATGAGACATGAGCCCTAGTGACAATGTATTACGTAAGAGGTTTTAAGTTATCAGTGGTAGATTATAGATCAACATTAAGGTGAATCAATAATAGGCGGAAAAAAGTTCCAAAGTATGAGATTAGATTAGGCCATAATTCTTAAGAAGAACAATAATAAAGAAGAACTAAAAGACTTAGATTTATACATATAGGATAAGCAGTGAGAGAGTAACCTGGAGTTGGGTAGAAAACCTCGGTAATAATAAACCGAAGTAAGTGTTTTGGTATAGTATAACCTACCTAGATGTAGTAACGCCATAATGATAGATATACAAGGCTACGAAACAAGATATAGTAACAGTCATAAGTTCAACAAAGTACCGAGCGAAGAACTTCAGTATACCTATATATACCGGGAGGAACAACTTGTCATAGTTTTGTATATGTTCCCAAAGTGAGGCCTAGAGATTGGCTAAAAGATAGAGGAAAAAGTACAGAAGAGTTGCATAGGCGCACATACAAGGACAAAGTCGTACAGGCTGCATGACAGAAGGTCGCAACGTGAGAAAGAGGCTTAAAAGGGGGAATGCCCTAGCCTTCACATTTATTCACAGAACAATTGCCTAGATGGCAAGGACAATATTAAAATATTCATAACAACTATGGTTTATGAGACTGATAAATCAACCAACATTCTAGGACGAATATTCCGGGGGGGGGATGATGTTACAACCCATATTTTCGTACGTAAAAGTGCATCGTAAGTAAACTAAAGTAAGACAAAAAATGAGATCATCTTTGGAAGTAAATAAAGTAAGTTATCATTTTACCTCAGATGTTACATATACTGAAGATCATGAACAACAATTACAAATTGGGTTGGAAGGTTTAGAAGCTAAGGAATTGAAGAAAATAATATTTCGTCGAAAGTCGATAAGTTGGATATGTTATAACTTGAACTTTTGGGGTGAGACTAGGGTGCTTAACATGATAAGGAGGTTATATTATGAGTTATATTTGTCGTAGTAAAGTCAAGTGTTATGTTTGAAGTCAAGCGAGTTGTGGAACAAAAGTCGATGAAAGTCATCACAAGTTACGTTCATAGGTTTTACTGAAATTTGGGTCAAATGTAACTGCGATTTTCTACAAATATACTTAAAGTTACGGGGTGTTCCATCCACAAAATTGAATATATATGAGTCTATTTTCTAACTCATTAAACCGTTTGTCAATACTACATCAGAGTAGAGAGATATATGCTTTTTTGCAAGACTGCGCAGACTGCTAGGTGACAAGTAGGTGTGTCACCTACTTGCTTAAATGAGAGTCCAAAAATGGGCCAGTTCAGGTCGTCCAAAGAGACATTTTAAAGGAATATTTTGTTCATATAATACACTGATAAGAGGGCACAATAACAAGACCTACACCCTTGCAAACATCCTCCCAAAAATTGAACAGAAACCCTAATTGAGATTCTCTCCTGTTCAAGTTCTAGTTCGAGGAACAACCTTGAGTTTCAAGAATCAAGATAGGAGCTGAGTTGTTAAAAAAATAAGGTAAGTTTACTGCTCTCTTTCATCTATTGTTTTTTCTGGATATGTGTGGAAAGTCATTCTATAAATTTAAGAACTCACGGGACGGTGATCGAAAGCCGTGAGTTCGAGATAGTCACTTGTAGCGGACTGTTTTGTGGACTGTTTTGTGTTGCTGTTGGATTGCATGCTTTACTACTGTATTATGGAGTTTTTGAGGAGTAAGTATGTGGATAAACACCACAAAAATTCATGGTGGTGGGCTGGTCGTTCGTCGTAATATTTTTGGGTCGTTTGATACTACTACGGTGGTCGTTTTGTGTATGAAGAGATTGGGGTGTGTTGGCTGTTTTGTAGTATTTCATGGTGTATATAAGGTTGGAAAATAATGTATATATGTTGTTATTGTTGTGTTCTTGTTTTGTTGGTGTTATCTTGAATTTGGAGGAAGTAAGGATTATAGGGGAGATGTTGCCCGTTTTAATACAAAATAAGCTTGTCGTTCGTTGTGCGATAGTTGTACCTTTCATAACTTAATGATAGTATTATTATCGTTGTTGTAGTTTAAGGTGCGAAGAGAAGTTCAACTTGGTGATTGGAAAGATTGTGATAAGGTATGTTAAGGCTAAACCTTTCCTTCATTTTGGCATGATCCCGTAACTACATGCGTTTGATAACGAGGCATAAAAAGAACTTCTTATTCCTAAATTTATGTACATTATCATAGTCTCATAAGCTATAGTATTCTCAATTATCGGGACTTCATATTCAGTTTAGTTTTGTCTTCTTTCAGCCAAGAGAGTAGAGAGTCTATATATATACAGTATTACAGTATTTTCACCACCATCGAGCTATAATCGATGGACAGGCCCCTATTGGGCAACCTCTGATGAGATGGTAAGTTATATAGAAAGCCTACTGTGGCCGAGCACCTATGAGCGAGCCCATAATGCCTGAGATACGGAGCCTAGTATGGTCGAGCGCCTATGAGTGAGCCTACTACAACATAGTAGTTACACATATCGAGCCTTGTAGGGCCAAGACAACTATTTTACTTTCTGTATTGAGAGAGATGAGTCAGTATCAGCATGTAAGCATATTTTCAAATTATATTTGACTCCCAGGTACTTTCAGTTATGATATTATCAGTTCAGTTTCAGCTTTCAGTGATTCTGTTGCATTAGATACTCATTACATTATTTCGTACTGACGTCCCTTTTGGTGGGGACGCTGCATTTCATGCATGCGGGTCCTGATAGATAGCTGGATAGACCTTCCCAGTAGATAAAGTCAAACATCAGCTTGGTTGGTAAGCTCCACTTCCTCGGAGTTACCGGGTCTAACCTTAGAGTCCATTTTATATATACGGGTTTGATGGGTAGGTCGAGGCCCTGTCCCGACGATGATACAGTTCAGTTATCCCTAGAGGATTTTAGATGAGTCCTGTACATTTTTTTATATTAGTATTGTGGCTTTACCAGCCCTATGTAGATGTTTAATTTGGTATTGCTGGTTGAGATGTTATTTTCAGATGATTCAGAATATGGCCTCATCGGTCTAAGTTGAGGGTTACCCCTCTAGAGTTCACAGTTACAGAATGGTACGCTCGGGCCAAGTATGGCATCGGGTGCCGGCCACGCCTCTTTAGGTTTGGGGCATGACAGTATTGGTCTCGACACGATATTGATGCAAGACTGTAGGGTGATTGCCTACATGTCCGGACACTTAAAGATACATGAGAAGAATTATCCGGTCCACGACCTTGAGTTAGTAGCTATTATTTATGCCTTGAAGATTTGGCAGCATTATTTGTACGGTGTCCATTGTGAGGTCTATACTGAACATCAGTATTTGTTCAAACAGAAGGATCTCAACTTGCGGAAACGGAGGTGGTTAGAGTTACTTAAATATTATGATATCACCATCTTGTATCATCCCAGGAAGGCCAATATGGTGGCCGATGCCTTGAGTCGAAAGGCGGAGAGTCTGGGCAGTTTAGCATATCTACAGGTGTCAGAGAGGCGATTAGCATTAGAGGTTCATGCCTTAGCCAACCAGTTTGTCAGATTGGATGTCTCAGAGCCCAGTCGAGTTCTTGCTTGTGTAGTTTCTCGGTCTTCTCTATATGATCGTATCAGAGAGCATCAATATGATGATCCCCATCTGCATATCCTTAAGGACACGATTCAGAATGGTGATTCCAAGAAGGTCACTATTAGGGATGACAATGTGTTGTGGATGCAGGACATGTTATGTGTGCCCAATGTATATGGATTGCATGAGTTGATTCTTCATTAGGCTCACAGTTCGCAGTACTCCATTCATCCGGGTGCCACCAAGATGTATCAGGACTTGAAGCAACACTATTGGCGGAGGAGAATGAAGAAAGACATAATGGAGTATGTAGCTCGGTGCCTAAATTGCCAACAGGTGAAGCATGAGAACCAGCGGCCAGGTGGATTGCTTCAGAAGCTAGAGATTCAGAGTGGAAATGGGAGCGGATTACTATGGATTTTGATGTTGGGCTTCCACAGACTCAGAAGAGGTTCGATGCAGTTTGGGTAATTATGGATAGGTTGACCAAGTCGGCTCATTTCATTCCAATGGTGACTACTTATTCCTCAGAGCAGCTGGCTAAGTTTATAATCGCGAGATCG
The DNA here is from genome assembly GCF_000390325.3 of Nicotiana tomentosiformis. Taxonomy (NCBI): domain Eukaryota; kingdom Viridiplantae; phylum Streptophyta; class Magnoliopsida; order Solanales; family Solanaceae; genus Nicotiana; species Nicotiana tomentosiformis. The sequence goes on along the minus strand of NC_090817.1, from coordinate 3,515,190 downwards.
TGAGACTGCATGGCGTTCCAGTATCTATCATCTCTAACCAGGGTACGCAATTTACATTATGGTTCTGGAGGGCCGTACAATATGAGTTGGGCACACGAGTTGAGCTGAGTACAACATTTCATCCTCAGATGAACGGATAATCCGATCGCACTATATAGATATTGGAGGATATGATCTGTGCATGTGTGATGGAGTTTTGAGGTTCTTGGGATCAGTTCTTGCCACTTGCGGAGTTTGGTTACAAGAATAGCTACCAGTTGAGCATTCATATGGCTCCATATGAGGCCTTATATGGGAGGCGGTGTCGGTCTCCAATAGGTTGGTTTGAGCCAGGCGAGGCTAGGCTATTGGGTACAGACTTGGTTCAGAATGCTTTGGAAAAGGTTAAATTGATTCAGGATCGAATTCGTCCAGCCCAATCTAGATAGAAGAGTTATGCATATCGGAAGGTTCGCGATGCTGCATTCATGGTTAGGGAACATGCCTTGCTCCGAGTTTCTCCCATGAAGGGTGTTATGAGGTTCGGGAAGAAGGGCAAGTTGAGTCTCAGGTATATCGGACCTTATGAAATTCTTGAGAGGATTGGAGAGGTGGCCTACAAACTTGCACTGCCACCTAGACTACTTACAGTTCATTCGTTATTCCATATTTCTATGAGTATCATGGTGATCTGTCTCATGTGTTAGATTTCAGCTCAGCATAATTGGATAAGGATTTATCTTTTATTAAGGAGCCGGTGGCTATTTTGGAGAGGCAGGTTCGAAAGCTGAGGTCAAAGAACATTGCTTCAGCGAAGGTCCAGTGGAGGGGTCAACCAGTCAAGGAGGTGTCTTAGGAGACCAAGCATGATATGCATAGCCGTTATCCATATATTTTCACCACTTCAGGTATGTCTATACTCGTTCGAGGACGAACGTTTATTTAAGAGGGAGAGAATGCAACGACCCGGTCGGTCGTTTTGATTGTTTTAACCCCGATCGCCTAGATTATGCTTGCTCTATGCTATATCATGATTATGTAACTTGGCGGGGTGTTTGGTTTTGGTTTGGGAGTGAAACGGGACACATAGACCATAAGTTGAAAGTTTTAATTGTAAGAGTTGACCGTAGTTTGACTTTTATGTAGACGACCCCGGAATGGAATTTTGATGATTCCAATATCTCCGTATGGTGATTTTAGACTTAGGAGCATGACTGGATGTTGATTTGGAGGTCCATAGATCGTTTCAGCGTAAATTGGAAAATGGAAATCAGAAGCTTGACCGGGAGTTGACTTTATTGATATCGGGGTCAGAATTATATTCCAGAAGTTGGAATAGGCCCATAATGTCATTTATGACTTATGTGTAAAATTTGAGGTCAATCGGAGTTGTTTTGGTAAGAATCGGCATTAGTTTTGAAATTTGAAAGTTCATAGTTCATAGGCTTGAATTTGGGGTGCGATTCGTATTTTTGATGTTGTTTAATGTGATTTAAGTCCTCAACTAAGTTCTTATGATGTTTTAGGACTTTTTAGTGTATTTTCTTGAGGTCTTGGGGGCCTCAGGTGTATTTCAGACGGTTAACAGATCAAATTTTGGACTTGGAGATTTGCTGATTTTTTTTGGTGCACAGGTCTGGTTTCCTTTTACGCGATCCCATGGGAAGGTCCGCGATCATGTACGCTTAATTGGGCAGCTGAAATGTTATGCTATTCGATCGCATGGGAATCTCCACAATCGCGAAGCTATTGGCTATCAATGCATCGCGAACACGTGGATGAAGCCGCGTTCGTGTAGAGGAAAGGAGTGAGTTGGAGATTTCACGCGTTGCTCTTTGCGATCGCGTGGGGTTGTCCGCGATCGCGTAGGTTTGAGGGAGCTGTGATTCGCAATTGCGTGAAGGAATCCACGATCGTGTAAGGTTAATTATTGACAGTAAATTTTTGTACTTCGCGAACACGTGAATTTGTCCGCGATCGCATAGGGTAAATGACTGGGTAGCAGAACTTAAGTTCTGAAAATGAGACTTTCATTTTTGACGATTTGGAGCTCGGGGAGAGGCAATTTTCAGGCGATTTTCAAGGAAAACATTGGGTTAAGAGTTCCTAACTCAGTTTTGGTTAAAGTACCCGAATCTATTATTGTTTTTAGCATTTAATCAGTGTTTTGAGTTGGAAAATTTTGAAAAACCCTCTTGGTTAAATTTAAGGATTTGAGGGCCGAGTTGTGGTCAGAATTTAGTTTGGTATGGTTAGACTCGTCGTTGAATGAGGGTTCGTATTTAGTAACTGTCACGCCCCGACCTCGGGGAGCGCGACCGGTGCTCAACCGAGATAACCCGGCCGAGCAAGCCTGTACAACACCTTCTACCCGAACTCTCTCATGAACAAAGAAAAGATCTATTTCATTAATTAAACAATGGGGAGGATCATACGAACAACACCAATTCATTATCATTAGTTATATTATTTATAATGTTCGAAACACATTCACCTTCATAGTTTGAAGTGGAATATGTGGCACAAATACAACATTACTAGTTTGACTTTCCCAATACCAACATACAACTCATCTTATGTCTACGGAGCCTCTAATAGATACAAAAGAGTACGATGATAGTGCGAGCAATAAGGCCCCGACTATACCTCAAAACATAATATACAAGGAACGAAAGATACATGACCCCGAAATGAAGTGGGGCTGACCAAGTCAATTGAGAAGAGGGTGTACCGATATCAATGATCAAATCCACCTGTTGTGGAACCACTTGCATCCATTAAAGATGCAGTGCCCCCTGTAAAAGGGACATTAGTACATATGCAATAGACTAATATGAATGACTAAACACCCTCTAAATAGAATGAGTAATAACACAAGGAAGAACAATCATAAAATCAAAGGGATCCTCAAACATTACCAAAACATCAAGTTAGGAACAAGACAAGTTTCAAGTAAATTTCCATATTTTAGGTTGGGAGATATTAGCATCGATATACCATCGTGATTTTAGCACGGAGTTTGATCACGACCTGATCAGCTAGGCCGTCTCACCCAAAGATATCAACCACAATCACTATCATTATCTCAATCTCAATCATTGATTCAATCATAATCTCAAGCACAATCACCACCATGTGTGCGGCATGGCGTCCGATCTCGACCCTCTCAACTAGGCCGTCTCCCTACAATGCCGTGTGGATCGACATCACCCTTTTCTATCCATCATCTCATCACAATAAAGGGGAATATTCTAAACACATTAATCTCATACCTAATAAGGGAAATAGTCACAATTCACTCCCACACCGACACGTGTAGTTTCGGGGCTAGGTTATTTCAATCTATCCTTCCTTGGTGACTAACGATATTCCCAAAGTGTTGATTTATTTAAAGGATTTACAAGTCATTTAAATATCTTTTACACGTCTCTTTGTTTCATTGGCACTAATGGCCCCAAATGTAATGTCATTCTTGGCACGTTGGCCGTATTTCATATTTCATGTTCACCTCTTTCAGTTTCAAACATCATCACAGATCATCAACAACAAATCATTTCTATTCAAGATTTTAAGTACACATGTGAGAAAACGAGAGTCTTATGCACATTTAGATTTCTTACCCAATTTGTCATAATAGCTTTCATTTGAAACATGACTTGAAGTTATAACATTTAGATATGCAACCCATACTTTGAACACATTCTCAAATAGTGACATAACATAACAAGAACATTTGGAGTACATATTGAACATATATCTTTTGACACAAGGCTTATTCGGAATAATCAATTTATAATGAACAACTCGGGACTTACAAGGACATTGTGGGGTTCAATTCTAAAAGAGGAGTTTAGCCAACATACCTTACCTTGAGCTTTCCTTAAATTACTACAATGTTCCAAAAATCTTAGCCACTTCGATCTATTTAGAAATATAGCAAAATTGAACACAAATTAGGAAGGAGTTCATGGTTCCAGCTCATTTGAGAATTTTATCAAATACTAGGTGTGCATTAAGGTTTCAAGGTCCTCCTATGGTGGATTCCTTCATCCCATAACCTAATATCTACCCTTTTTAGCTCAACAGCCTTCCTACAACTTTATTGGTACATGCATGCATAGATAACACCCCCATACCTAAGAATCACACTCCCCATTATCCATCTTCTACCCCAAACTCAAAATTGAAGACTAGGGTATGAAACATTACCTCTTGGATGAAGACCTTGTGACTTTTTATTGTGAATTATTCAAGACTTGAGCAAAGATTGATAAACAATTAGTTTAGGAACCCCTTCTCACTCTAGATCACTTCCTCACTCTCAAAATATCAGATTTTTACCTTACAAATGGTCTTCAACAACTATATATCGAAATAGGGTCGGGTTACAAAATTAGAAAAAATGAAGCCCCGATGCAGGTCTACAGTCGCATATGCGACCGCATTACACTTTCGTGGTCCGCAAAATGGATCGCATAATGGTCCTTCGGAACTGGGCACTTCTGTGCAGGTATGCAGCAGGTCTACGGTCTGTAGACCAATTCTGCGATCGCATAATGGACCGCAGAACCTCTTTCCGAAATTCCTCAGAGTAGATCTGCGACAAATGTGCAGCCCAAGAAACAATTATGCGGCCACATAATTGACCGCAAAATAACTTCCTAAGTTTGTCCATTTCTTTGCTTCACTCTGCGGCAGATCTGCGGTCCGCAGATATGTTCTACGATGTAGAATGGGCCGCAGAAATGTCCTGTTCTGCCAAAAAATTTCTTCAACTCCCCAACACACTGTTCAACCCAAAATATCCATACCGCGACTTGCAATCATCAACACATAAGTCTACCTTGGCACCACGAAACCTCAGGTTTTAGGTAAAATTTTATGGGGACTTGCATCCTCCCCCACTTAAGATCATCCATCCTCAAATGAGGGTCAAAGTTCACCATTAGCATCCAATGTGACTCAGCTGCTAAATCACACACCAACAGTTCCAAATTTTTGACTAACTCCCTAAATTTTCAAAAACTTCGCCAGAGTTTCCCCCGTAATTGGGCCTATCCACTTGTCAGAGAATCCCAGAAACCAAATCTAACAATATATACCTGAACCAATGAGGCAACATAACATAAAAACAATGCCAATCGTGGCCTCACAAGTAGTATATTACCAAAAAGGAACACCCTTAACATCAATTGTACAACTGAAACATAATTCATAAAAGGTAGACTCTTAGCATTTTCGCAGAACACAACTTCATAATTACATGGCTATACAAACAAATGAGGGTACTTTTTCTTCATTTCTTCCTTAGCCTCCCAGGTGGCCTCTTCAACCTGTTGATGTCAAGACCCAAATCAAAGGGCCGCAATGGCCATATACTTGACATCTGTCTACAAGCCTCTAAGAGTACATAAACATCATAAAGGTTAGGATAGGGCCCCACCATACCAATCAATACATGTCCAAAGCATACTGACCAAATAGGCAACTCCGAAGCAAGTGGAGTGCACCAACACCTTCCGCTGAGCTGATAGCCTACTAGGAAGACTGTCAACCTGTGGATTGGGACTTGCGGGCATAAAATGTAGCATCCCCAGCAAAAGAGACATCAGTACGAATAAAGTACAAGATATGTAAGGAAGGAAAGCATAAATAAGAACAATAATGTAAAGAGAGGTAGAAATGATACAACCTGTAACATCTGAGTGCCTCTGAGGGCGACTTACATGAAGTACATGACACATAAATATATACATATACTTTTAAAAACATACGCCTTTGTGGGCATCATCATCATCATCATATCGTACCCTACCTCGAAGAGGACTCACTAAAAATGTACCCGGCCATCATAAGGCTTGGTAGAATCGTACCCGGCCACGTGGAGCTCGGTAAAACCCAACTGATTAGTGGTTGCACAATAGGTGCCATACTCAACCAACTATAGCGCGGCTCGATAAGGTCGTAGCACCCTCGATTAACATTATTGACATCCATACCATCAATATGAACCTTAATAGGGGTCAAGGATCGTACATACTTGCTTAGAATAACTTTATAAGAAAAGAACGACATAGGCAACCTTAATTGCTAGGAGTAGATCAGTTATGAAATAGCGTATCGTTTATGTTGATTTCACTTTATATCATACCAAAATATAGAAGGAAGTTCCTTAACATACCTTTAAAAGCTTCTATCCAATCATCAAGCAAGCTCAATATGATCTTCTTACATCTATAATGAGTAAACCGACTTCGTTGTCATCATATAAGCGTTGTAACTCTCATATTTGGAAACCAATATTCTACAAGAAAACTAGCAGCACCTCCCCTATTTGTAATACATCCCATATGTTACCAAAAGTCACCAAACAACCCAAATAACAACAATATAATTCATAATAAGCTCTCTAATTACTTCAACAACCATTTTGAGCGGCAAGCTCGATTTATGATTAACAAAATATGGTTTGAATCCAATTCCTTTTCCATGAATCTGCCTACAACATCTACAATATTATACTTATACTTACCATATCATTTTCAGCCCAAAACATCATAAGAATAATCTTCAAATATAATCCACACGCCTAGCACCTTAACCTTTATTGTCAACCTCTTGTTTTTTCATGCTATCTTATTCAATGAATTTAATTAGCACATAGATAAGCTTAAAAACAGCAGCCATAACATAATCAAGCTATTTATAAAAATTACCAGCTACAACAAACTATATATAGCCTCAACACAGCTCATAAAAAAAGATCACAATTCCTTGTGCCATGTCAATTACTGTCTTGTAGATTTCCTCTCAAACAACTCAACCTACACATGATTAATTGTAAGCATAACCAAGAACATGATTTAATTACCTTAATCAGTAGATACAACTTGAAATCCCCAGCTGGTGTAGCTCACAACAACCCTCAATCACACCACAACACTATAGGATTTGTATTCTCTTCTTGAATCAACTTTTGTGTTCAAGTTGGTGTGTAAACACTTGTATTTCGCCTTGAAACTCTAATATACGAAAGAGATACGGATTATTGCCTTAATAACAATAACAACACGAAATCGGAGGTTACTTACCTTTGAAGAACCCTCCAAAATAGCTACAAATGAAGAACTGCGATTTAGCAAGCACCACGAGATTTATAGCGCTGGATTCATGTTTTTATCTTAGGTTTTCACCCTTGAATCATGGAGTAACCCTTGGAGATCATTTAGGAGAGTTTATAAACTGTTTTGGACGAGAAAAATGAGTTAAAACTAATTAGAATTGAGTTAAATACAAGTTGGAGTTTTACACCGACTTTGTGGGTCCAATGGGAGCTGCTTGCGCAGTCTCGCAAAAACACAAATATCTCTCTACTCTGATATCGTATAGATGAATGGTTAAATGAGTTAGAAACTAGACTCGTATATCTTCAATTTTGTAGGTATATCAACCCATTATTCCAAGTACATTTGGAGAAAATCTCAGTTATATTTGACCTAAGTTTCAGCACATTTATGAATGTAACTTGTGATGACCTTTGTCAACTTTTGTTCCACAGCTCGCTTGACTTAAAAACATAGCACACGACTATTAAACGACTAAAATAAATCATAAAATAAACTCCTTATAATGTTAAGAACCCTAGTCTCACCCCAAAATTACATGTTATAACATTCCAACTTGTCGACTTTTGACGAAACTTATTTTCTTCAATTCTTTTAGCTTCTAAGCCTTCCAACTCTCTTGGTGCTTGGTATTCATGATCTTAAATATTTGTAACCTCTAAGGTAAAATGATTAAATTACTTTATAAACTTTTCAAAGATGATTTAATTTATGAGTTTACATCAATTGACTTATGACATACTCTTACGTACGAAAACATGGGGTGTAACAGTTGGTTTCACCATAGTACTTTCACGGAGGCAATTTCTTTATTTCTCAACTTACAAACTTGACTATCAAGAATAGAAATTGAAATTTTGTCATAAGTCAATTCCTCGTTAACCTCAATATTCTCAACTGGAACAATAAGCAACGAATCTCCAACCACCTTCTTCAACATGGATACGTGAAACACCGGGTGCACTAAAGACATCTTTGGAGGTAGTTCAAGCTTGTAAGCCACCCGACCAATCCTCTAAATGATTCTGTACGGTCCGACATACGCTCAACTTCCCTTTCTTACCATACCGCATTATACCCTTCATGGGGGAAACCTTTAAGAAAACCCAATCATCCTCTTTAAACTCCAAATCCCTGTGACGCACATCCAAATAATACTTTTGACGACTCTGAGCGATTTTTAACCGTTCCATAATGTTCTTAACCTTCTCCATAGCCTAATGCACGAAGTCTGGCCCTATCAACTCTGCTTCCCAAATCTCGAACCATCCAATGGGAGATCTACTCTCCTATCGTATAAAACCTTGAACAGTGCCATATGAATACTAGCATGATAACTATTGTTGTAGGCAAATTCTACGAGTGGAAAATGATCATCCCATCTACACTTGAAGTCAAGAACACAAGTGTGCAACATATCCTCAAGCGTCTGAATAGTCTGCTCTGCCTGCCCGTCGGTCTGCTGGTGAAAAGCTATACTAAGATTCACCTGAGTGCCCAAACTAGCTGAAATTTATTCCAAAGATTAGTTGTGAAATGTGCCCCTCGATCTGAGATAATAGAAACTAGAGTGCCATGCAACTTGACTATTTCCTTGATATACAACTGAGCATACTGTTCTGCTGTGTCGATAGCCTAAACAGGTAAGAAGTGAGCTGATTTAATGAGTCGATCCACAATCACCCAAATCAAGTCGTACTTACGAGACGTGCGAGGTAGTCCCACCATAAAGTCCATATTGATCATCTCCCACTTCCACATTGCAATTTCTATGTTCTGTACCAATCCACCGGGCCGTTGGCACCACGAAACTCCGGGTTTTAGGTAAATTTTACGGGACCTTACAGTAACGTTTTGTAAATTTCCAAGACGTGGGCCCCGCATTGACTTTTTAGTTGACTTTTCGGATTTTAATGTGAAGTTTATCATTTTCATATGGAATTGATTCCTATAACTTGTGTTGAGAATATTTAAATTTATTTTGGCTAGATTTGATCCATTCAGAGTTGGATAATCGAGGAAAAGGCCTACTAGTGGATTAAATTAACGCAAGTTGAGGTAAGTGACTTGTCTAACTTTGTGTGGGGGAAATTCCCCTTACGATTGGTGATTATGATATGTGAAGGCTGTGTACGCAAGGTGACGAGTTGTACACGGGCTAAAATATGAAAATATTCGGTTAAAAAAATGTAGATTTCTGTCATGTATTAATTGAGTTATTTTATCATGTTATATTTGTATCATTAGTCTATTTTCATATGTCCTATTTGCATTACCTATTTAGTTAATGCTTTATTTTCTTTGTTTTATATTCGTTATTTGACAGCTGAAATTCTTACTTGAAATTGTTAAATTATGAAATATTTTTAAATGTTGAAATTGGTGTTGAGATATACAGACCGTGAATCATACTGAGACAAAGTGTTAAATTGTGAAGTATTATTCTGTTGTGTTGTTCACTTCCAAATATTTTGTTGAGATATTTTACATTGTGATTAGGCCATGGGCTCCTTATTGTGGAAAATAATGCTATTGTTGAATTCTTTGGCAAGTTAAAATTTTTGGGCACTTGAGGTGCAAATTGTGATATATTATGATATTTATACGCATGCGGTGGTACAAGGTTTGGGTGTTAAAACACATGCGGTGAGATAAGGTGGGCTTGATACGCGTGGCTAGTAGGGGAACTACTAGAAGACATGTGGTGTGATAAGGTAGGTTAAAATGCGGGATGCTATTTTGGGAAAAATGATTTTTAAAACTAAATGTGAAGGCTCCCGCGGTGATATAAGGAAAGATTGTGAATTTATTTATGATTTGGGACTACGAGGCGGTACCTTGGGAGTGCCCTTGTTAATATTTTTCTGTTGTTTGTTTATTTATGATTTGGGACTACGAGGCGGTACCTCGGGAGTACCCTTGTTGATATTTGTCTATTGGTGTACTCATTTTTGGTTGTTTTGTTTTCTTTAACATGTAAATCCTTTTTTTCTTCCGTGGTGTAATATTTGCCCTTATTCAGTGTAGTTAAATATCTGGCATACCACTTACTTGTTTTATTTCCATTGTCATTATTGTTATTATATTGTTAAAATATTTGCCCTATTTTCCTATTATTTCCAGTAGGGCTCTGACCTGACCTCGGCACTACTCTACCGAGGTTAGGCTTGGCACATACTGGGTACTACTGTGGTGTACTCATGCTACACTTTTGCACATTTTTTGTGTAGATCCAGGTACTTCCTACTAGACCAGGTATCAGTGAGCTAGTCCGTACGTGGAGACTTCAAGGTATATCTGCCAGCGTCCGCAGACCTCGGAGTCCCCCTCTATTTATATTATGTTATTTACTTACCTTGTCTAGAGCCTAATTGTAGCAAATAACCACGGTCATAGGTGCAGTGTGCTTTGAACGATAAGAGTTTAATTTTGTTTCGTCTACTATATGATGGTTTGTTCGAGGACGAACAAAGGTTTAAGTGTGGGGTAGTGATGTTTGGCATATTTCGATATGTGTTAATGTTACTTTACCCATGCTTTAACCACTTTTTGATGTTATTTAATCTTTAAAACACCCAACATGGTGTAATTATTGGTTTGATGACTAATTAAGTTATGTGTGACGATTTAAGGTGTTCGGAGTGCAAAATATGAAGAAAAGGTGGTTTAGCTAGAGGAAGAAGGGTTGGATGCGTCGCATCCAACCTAGGAAAACATCATCCTGCATGCAACCTTAGCAGTGAAGTTGGGCCATCGCGTCCGCCATCGCGTGCGAAACTGGGAAGTAGAAGTGAAGCTGGATGCGTCGCGTCCACCATCGCATGCAAGCTGAGAAATAGAGGACAAGGTGGATGCGTCGCATCCACCTTCGCAGGCAAAAATTGAAATAGAGGACAAGCTGGATGCGTCGCATCCACCTTAGCATCAATCCCTGAAGCCGATTTGGACTAGGAATAGGAGAGCTTTGGCCCACGACTTTTGTACGCAATATATAAGCCAAAAACGCCTCCTTTAGGTTATCTAACATATTGGGAAGAGGGAAAAAGCCAGGAAAAAGCTGTGGAGGCCGGAATTCATCAAGTTTCATCTTTCTCCCACCAAACTTAGTAATTTTTATGTTTCTTTATATGATTTGTTGTTTGGCTACCATGTCTATGTGGAGCTAAACTTCACGTTCTAGGGTTGTGGTTCTTTCATGACTATTGTTATTCGGATATTGATTTTGACTTCTTGATTTATCATATTAGTTTATTTATTCAATCTTGCACTTAATTATTTAATTGATTGATCACCAATTGAATATTATCTACGAATCTAGAATTGAACTCGAAAGTGGGAATTCTATATTGCATATAGGATTGAGTAGGGCAAGTTCTTGAACTCGGGCATCGGGGAACGGATTCGTAGTTAGGATAGACATATACCTAATTGCCTTGCTTGGTTGATTTACAGGAATTATAAATGCGTTCTTGTTGATTCTAACTCCATAGACATATAGGCGTTAGGTTAGCTTGAATAGGCGAGTAAGAACTCGACAGATTCTTATGAGCATTAACCCTGTCAACCAATAAGCTAGATAAATTAGTCGGTCAATTCAATTGAAGAATACAATAGGATTGTTAGATAGCCCATAACCCTAGATCGTTTTCATTACATTGAGATCCTTAAAATCTGCTCTTTCTCTGTTCAAAGTCTATTATTTATATTTTTCTTATTTAATTAGTTAGAATAAAATATTTTTAGATTTAATTCTTGTTTAGATAATTAAGATAGGCTAATTTAGTTAATAGTTAATCATAAGTCCTCGTGGGTTCGACATCCGACTTTTAGTCACTTTATTACTTGACGACCGCGTATACTTGCGTGAGTGTGTTTGGTCGCAACAAGTTTTTGGCGCCGTTGCCGGGGACTTAGAAATTAGCTACGTGACTAAGTTAAGCTTTTATTAGATATTTGTTTTCAAGTTTTAATTTTCAGTTTGCCTGGTTTGTGTCAACGCAGGGTTTACTCTCGAATGCAGAGGAGTAGAAGTGCAAACAACCTCATTCCTCTTGATCCAGAAATCGAACGAACACTACATAGAGTGAGAAGGGAACACGAAGCTAGAACGAGAATAGAAAGAGATTTGGACATCGCAATCCAACCACAGCCAATAGATATGGCAGGCAATGAAGAGCGTTTGGTAATCGAAGCCGCAAGGCCCAATCTTGCGAATATGACTCAGGCTATTGTGAAGCCTGATATCACTGGGCATTTTGAACTCAAACAGTACATGGTACAGCTGATTCAGTCCACAGGACAATATGTGGGTCTATCTCATGAGGACCCGCAGAGGCATATTCAGAACTTCTTGGAAATCACGGACACTTACAATTATCCGAACGTCTCCAAGGACTATGTCAGGCTGACACTATTCCCTTTTTCACTGTTGGGGGAAGCTAAAGAATGGTTGCAAAAGGAGCCCGCGAACTCTATCCACACTTGGGATGATCTAGCAAGGAAATTCCTGATCAAGTTTTTCCCAACTAAGAAGACAAAGTCGTTGAGGAGCCAAATTCTTGGGTTCCAACAACGGGATGGCGAGACACTTCGTCAAGCTTGGGAAAGATACAAGAAACTACTCAGAGACTGCCCGCATCATTGTCAAACTGATGAGGTATTGGGTCACACTTTTGTTGATGGGTTAGATGAAGCATCAAAGATGAATCTTGACTCAGCTTGTGGGGGTAGTTGCATGGCAAGACCGTATAGTGAAATACAACTCCTGCTAAATAATTTCACTGCTAATGACCATAATTGGCAAGGAGAGGGGGATTCACGAAGGGTAATTAAACAGAAGGCCGCCGGTTTGATTGAGCTTGATGACTTTTCCGCCATGAGAGCCGATATAGCAAAATTGGCAAATCAGATGAATAGAATGACAACACAACAAATGCAACATGTACAGCAGATGTCTATTTGTTGCGAACTATGCGGAGACAGTCATATGATTGACATGTGCCCCACGAATCCTGAATCTATATACTATGTGGGGCAACAAAACAGAGGTCCTATGAATCAACATGCGCAATATGGGAACACTTACAACCCAAACTGGAGGAATCATCCTAACTTCTCATGGGGCGGAAGTCAACAGAATCAGTATAGGCCTCAAGGGAATTTTACTCAACCTCAGAAGCCACCCCAACAAATGGAAGAAAGTACGAATGACTTGCTGAAAAAGTTGTTACTAGACAATCAACAGCTCAGGACCGATTTCAGAAATCTTGAGAGGCAAATGGGGCAGTTAGCAGCAAACCAAAATACTAGACCTACAGGCTCACTTCCCAGTAATACAGAGAAGAACCCTCAAATTAATGCAGTTACACTTAGAAACGGGAGGGAACTAGAGGAAGCGCCAAGGAAGATAAAAGAAAAACCTATACCTGGGGGGAGTTGACACCTAAGGCAACACAAGAGTCAAAGGAAGATGATGCAAGTTCAGAGCGAATGGAGGTTACAAGGCCACCACCACCTTTCCCCCAAAGATTGCAGAAAAGGAATGACGATCGCATGTTCAACAAATTTCTCTCCATGTTGAGTCAGGTTCAATTAAATATTCCATTAGTGGATGTACTTCGTGAAATTCCAAAGTACGCTAAGTACATAAAAGACATAGTGGCTCATAAGAGGAAATTGACTGAGTTCGAGACGGTTGCACTTACTGAGGAGTGCACATCAAGGGTCCAAAACAAGCTTCCCCAAAAGCTTAAGGACCCTGGCAGCTTCACTATTCCAGTACAAATCGGTAATATTAACGTGGGACGTGCTCTGTGTGATTTGGGTGCAAGCATAAATCTGATGCCGTTATCCTTGTTTAAGCAATTAGGTCTGGGAGCTCCGAGACCAACCACCGTGATGTTGCAATTAGCTGATAGGTCCATAGCCTACCCCGAAGGAGTGATTGAAGATGTGCTGCTGCAAATTGGAAAATTCATCTTCCCAGCTGACTTCATTATTCTAGACTTCGAGGCTGATGAACAAGTTCCAATCATATTGGGACGACCTCTCTTGGCTACTGGCGATGCAATAATTAAAGTGAGAGAAGGGAAAATAATTATGAGAGTGGACAACGAGGAGGCAGTCTTCAATGTCTACAAAGCAATCCAACTCCCCCGCCACTATGAGGAGCTCTCTATGATATCTGTGGTGGAGGTGGATGAGAAACTTCTTAACACGAGTGTATATCTAGGCGACTGTTTAGAAAAAGCAATCATGATGTTTGATAGCTTGGAGATGGATGATGAGGTTGAGGAGATGAAGGGAATCCTAGATACATCATGTGGTTACATGCAAGGAATAATCCCGTTTGAGCCCCTGAATAGGCCAAGTGGCCCCCCACCAAAGCCGTCAATTGAAAAAGCTCCAAATTTGGAACTTAAACCCCTACCCCCTCACCTTCAATATGCTTATTTGGGAAGTTCTGACACTTTACCTGTTATTATTTCTGCTCACTTGTCTAAATTACAGGAAGAAAAGCTATTAAGGGTGCTACGTGAGCACAAGCGAGCAATTGGGTGGACAATGTCTGACATTAAAGGCATTAGTCCAGCTTTCTGCATGCACAAAATCCTCATGGAGGACGGACACAAGCCAAGTGTAGAACACCAACGCCGACTAAATCCAATCATGAAAGAAGTGGTAAGGAAAGAAGTGATTAAGTGGCTTGATGCAGGTATTGTATTTCCAATCTCTGATAGTAAATGGGTAAGCCCCGTTCAATGTGTGCCGAAGAAAGGGGGGATAACCGTAGTAGTTAATGAAAATAATGACTTAATTCCTACAAGAACTGTAACTGGATGGAGAATTTGCATAGATTACAGAAAACTGAACAATGCCACCCGGAAAGACCATTTTCCCCTTCCTTTTATTGACCAAATGCTTGATAGATTAGCTGGCCAGGAATACTACTGTTTCCTGGACGGTTATTCGGGGTATAATCAGATTGCTATAGCCCCAGAAGACCAAGAGAAAACTACATTTACATGTCCTTATGGCACGTATGCGTTCAAGAGAATGCCCTTCGGTCTTTGTAATGCACCTGCGACTTTTCAAAGGTGTATGATGGCTATTTTCACTGACATGGTTGAAAGATATGTAGAAGTATTCATGGACGATTTTTCTGTGTTTGGATGTTCTTTTGATAGTTGTTTGATGAACCTTGATAAAGTGCTAGCTAGGTGTGAAGAGACGAACTTGGTGCTAAACTGGGAAAAGTGCCATTTCATGGTACGTGAAGGTATAGTTTTGGGGCACAAGGTTTCAAAAGATGGTCTACAGGTGGATAAAGCAAAGGTGGAGACGATCGAAAAATTGCCCCCGCCGACATCCATCAAAGGCATTCGCAGTTTCTTGGGTCATGCAGGTTTTTATCGTCGTTTCATTAAAGATTTTTCGAAAATTTCTTCCCCTTTGTGCAGGCTTCTAGAGAAAGACGTTACCTTCAAGTTTGATAATGCATGTCTGAAAGCATTTGAGGAGCTGAAGGGAAGATTGGTGACTGCACCAATTATCATTGGCCCCGATTGGGCACAACCATTTGAGTTGATGTGCGATGCAAGTGACATAGCAATTGGAGCGGTGTTGGGGCAAAGGAGGGATAAAATCTTTCACTCCATTTATTATGCAAGCAAAACTATGAATCCAGCTCAGATAAATTATACAGTGACTGAAAAGGAGTTGCTTGCAGTGGTGTGGGCGTTTGACAAGTTCAGATCCTATCTAGTGGGAACCAAAGTCATCGTCTACACAGATCATTCAGCTATCAGATACCTATTTGAAAAGAAAGACGCCAAGCCGAGGCTGATTCGTTGGGTCCTCCTCTTGCAAGAATTTGACTTAGAGATCCGAGATCGAAAAGGGACAGAAAATCAAGTGGCCGATCATTTGTCCAGATTAGAGAGCCGGAACCATGTAGCTGAAGGAGGGTCAATTAAAGAAACATTTCCGGATGAGCAAATATTGGCAATCACCTCAGGTGAAGCCCCATGGTATGCAGATTATGTGAATTTTATCGCAAGTGGGGTAACGCCACTAGAATGGACAGCTGACAATAGAAGAAGATTCCTACATGATGTAAGGTTCTACGTGTGGGATGAGCCATTCCTATATAGGCAGTGTGCAGATCAGTTGGTGAGAAGGTGTGTTCCTGAGGAAGAGATGAAGGCTATACTACATGACTGCCATGCGTCACCATATGGAGGTCATCACGGCGGGGATAGAACCGCCCAAAAAGTGCTACAATCAGGTTTTTATTGGCCAAAATTGTTTAAGGATGCACATGCCTTCGTTAAAAATTGTGATAGATGCCAAAGAACTGGAACTATCACGAGGAAGCACGAGATGCCCTTGCAAAATATACTGGCGGTAGAACTTTTTGATGTTTGGGGGATTGATTTTATGGGACCATTCCCATATTCTAACGGACACAGATACATCTTGGTGGCGGTCGACTATGTTTCTAAGTGGGTAGAGGCCATAGCTCTTCCGACTAACGACGCAAAGGTTGTGGTAGGCTTTGTAAAGAAGCACATCTTCACACGTTTTGGGACCCCAAGAGTGTTGATAAGCGATGGGGGAACTCACTTTTGTAACAAACTGCTGAATAATATTCTTGCAAAATACGGAGTCAAGCACAAAGTTTCCACTGCCTATCATCCCCAAACGAGTGGTCAAGTAGAAGTTTCCAACAGAGAGGTCAAGCAGATTTTGGAAAAGACAGTAAGTATGAATAGAAAGGACTGGGCCGGGAAGCTGGATGACGCATTATGGGCATATCGCACTGCGTACAAGACCCCAATAGGCACTTCTCCGTACAGGTTGGTTTATGGGAAGGCCTGCCATCTGCCCGTCGAGCTTGAACACAAAGCATATTGGGCGATTAAAAAGCTAAATATGGAGATGGACTTGGCCGGTGAGAAGAGATTGCTACAACTCAACGAGCTTGATGAGTTTCGATTGCATGCGTATGAAAATGCCAAATTGTATAAAGAGAAGACCAAAAGATGGCATGATAAGCATATCCAACATCATGAGTTCGAACCAGGTCAAGAAATTCTACTGTTTAATTCAAGGCTAAAGCTTTTTCCAGGAAAGCTTAAATCTCGATGGTCGGGTCCGTTTGAAGTGGTTAGTGTGAAACCTCATGGTGCGATAGAATTGTGTGATAAGGGGTCCAATACGACATTCTTGGTAAATGGCCAAAGAGTAAAACACTATTGGGGTGGTGACATTGCACGTCACAAGACCACAATGGATTTAGTGGAGGCATGAAGAACATGTTGCGTCGTGCCGCGACGTTAAATCAGGCGCTTCTTGGGAGGCCACCCAAGTTAGTTAGTTTTTTTATTTTTATTTTAATTTTTTTTTTTTTTTTTTTTCTTTCTTTTCGTAGGACATAGATTTTATTCAAGAAAACGAGGTGGATGCGTCGCGTCCCCCTCAGCAAAATTTTTTTTATTTTTTTATTTTTTTTTTGACGGGCCAATTGCTCAAGGCAGTGAAGTCTGCCTATCGCGCCCGTATCGCGTCCGAAAATTTTTGAAGGAAGACAAGGGGATGCGTCGCGTCAAAGCTCGCACGCACAGGTAAGTAATATATATTTTAATACATCTTAAGATAACCTATTCGAAAAAAAACGTTTCTTGCGACGCATCCACTCGTCTCGTTTTGGCGACGCCTACGAACGCAGAACAGAATTCTCTCATCGAAATTGTAACGCAATAAGCTCAAACGCGACAGGTACGCATCATCCTCTTCGTTCTTCCGTTGGCTTCTCTCCTAATTCGTCTCTCCTCCCTCCTTCAATGGTAGCAACAAGTAGGTTTTGCAATTTCAAGATTTTTAGGGCTGTCGTTCTTGGTAGTTGTAATGGTTGCGAGATGATAAACTATAATTCCCTTCATTGGTCCGGAGGACAGTGAAGAAGGGTATTACACCAAGCAAAGGAATAGAGATACGAGAGCCTGTGACATACCAAAGAAAAGCTTCGAGAATGAGTGCTCCAACTGATAAAGGGAAGGAGAAGATTACTACAGAATCTGAATCCGATTCCGATTCGGACAATGACCACCTACAGATCAACATGAGTGATGAAGACGAAGGTGAACCCATAGACCGAGTTGATTGGGAGAAATACTTTGTTAATGAGAAGGCATTCCGAGCCTATAAGAAGATATTGGTTTCAAAGAAGTACATTCCGGAAAAGCCGATAAACATCGGACCACTTAAGACAAAGTACTCAGAGTTTCTCAAGTCAATTCGAGAGGTGCAAAAATGGGGACCCATTCTGAAAGGTCATGGCAAAGCCAACCTCACCATTGTTAGAGAGCTCTACGCCAATTGGCGTCACGCACGGGGAAACATTGTGCGAGTAAGAGGGGTAGATATTAATGTGTCAGCTGAAGCTCTGAATAACTTCTTAAGGGTGCCACACACACTCACTGACAGGTTTGACGCCATATGCAAAACACCAGATTATGCACACATTAAGTCTGTCCTATGCCCTACCAGGAAGGATGCAGAATGGAAGCATGGGAGTATGGAGTACCACTCTATAGCAAAGGAATTCATGAGTGCGTTAGCACGTGTGGCTCTAAATTTCATTTGTAACCGACTGCTGCCATGCCAACATAAAACTGATGTCCCTCGTTACCGCGCACTCGTATTATATGCTTTATTAGAGGGGATACCACTCAACTTCGGAGCCATCATGCATGATCAAATGCAGCGAACCAGGATGAATTACAAGTGGAGGCTGTTCTTTGCTAATACCCTAACGGCTTTTTTAACAGAGAGGGGAGTACTATGGGACAAGGAGAATGACGACATTGAGGCTAAAGCTCCAGGACCATATGATGTCACTCATGTTCTAGAGCCGAACAAGGGAAGGTCTTCTAAGCTCACCATCCAACAATTATTTGAGCATATGCAAGCAGATATGCAAGAGAACAGGGCTGAGCTGATAGCGACTCGTGTCGAGTTGAGTGCCACCAGGGATGAGTTGAGACAGACTCGTGCGGATCTAAGCCGAGTTCAGACCGAGCAGGCCACGATGATGAAGGAGATATCATTACTCCTCAGAGCTCTGGTTCAATGTGCAGGTACAGACATCTCCCAGCTGATTGCATCATCCACTGCCGGACCATCCACTCCTGTTCCTCCCATAGTCACCGAGGCTCCACTCAACAGGCCTATTGAGGTCGCTGTAACACCTGATACAGAATCCGCACCAGTTGTTGATGATAGGAATGCTATGGATGCAGATGCTCCTCCACAGACTGCGGATGAGCCCTCCACCTTGACTTGAGGGAGTTCTTCTCACCCTACTTTACCTTGTTTGTGTGCGTTGGGGACAACGCACAGTCCTAAGTGTGGGGTGGGGGTGATTTATGTTTGATGTATGGATGAATGTACTAATATATTCACTGGATTAATGGCATAAAATAGCAGTAAATTCATCTATATGGAGTAACTATCAGTTTATCTATCAGTTTATCATTATGAAAAAATAAAAAATAAAAATATATATATATATATATATATATATATATATATATATATATATATAGTATCTTTGTAGATAGTAATAATCCCCTGTGGTTTTTCTTTGTGCCTCGGTTCTTTTCCATGGGATGTAGTTTGAACCGGGTAATTTTGTTTTCTTTTTAGAGTAGAGTAGGAATGTAGGGAATAAAAGGAGGAAGAATGATGAACCTAGGTGACCTTGACTTGGTTGATACTGGCATATTTAAGCTTTTACATATGTAATATCTTCCCTTCTCACTCTGAAATTATTGATGATGCCTTGTTAAAACGGATAGCATGTTTTGTTGCAGCCTATTTCTCATTTTCTTGACTTGTGTTCACTTTGCGCTTAATGCTTAATATCTCGTTGCTCCGTGAATACTTGCATTGTTTGAGAGTCGGAATGTGACCGTCCTTAGCGAGTCATGTGCCATGTGTGGTGAGGTTTTTGTGTAGTACATGTAGTGTACTTGTGTCTAGAACTTGCCCGGTATGTGAGTTGAAGCGAAATTTTAGGTGATGCTCGGTTTGAAAAATGATTTTAGGCTTTCTTTGATCTTTTTGAGCTTATTGCTTATCACAAATAAAATCTATCCCTAGTTAAACCTTTTGAGCCTGTAGACCTTTTATTTGGTACCCACATTACAAGCCTATACCCTTTTTATTCTTAATTGACATTGTTTTGATCCTTTTACCTCTTAAAGCACTTTAATTGTTAGATGAGCGCTAAAAGAAGTAAGAAGGGACTAAGTGTGGGGTGACTTTTGAGTGGAACCAATGAAAGAAAAAAGGGTGCACTTATTTTGTAAAATAATACACCACTAGAAAAAAAAAAAAAAAAAAAGAAAGAAAAATATAGAGGAATAAATTGTTGTCTTATTCTTGCTAGTGGGTATGAACTAAAGTAGTGCTTAAAGAAAAAGGGACTGTTTTGGGGGTGATATTGTTTGTGAAATTGAAGTGGGGTTGAAGAAAAAAAATGCTTAAAGTAATTTTGTGATGTATTAAAGTGCTTAGGAGGGTGAGTCACTATTCCTTAAATATATCCTACCCGTCCCTTAGCCCACATTACAACCATGAAAAAGTCCTAATTGATTTTAGATCGAGCGAGCTTACATTAGTAGAGATTTACATTAAGGGCAAGCCTATGGTACCAATTACATGCATGTGACTTCTTTTGTGAGAGTGAGCGATTTTCTTTGTGAGCATGAGATTCGAATGTGTGGATTGATTTTACTCTCTCTGCTTTTGTTGTGAGGGCACATGGTTTCACGAGGGATAGGTAACGTTATTAGACTTCTCTATGATGTTGGTTGTTCAAGCCATGAGTGCATTGTGACATTGAGTCGGTTTTTGAGGTTAGGATTGTTGTGAGCATGTTGTCTTTGTTCGAATATGTTTAAAGAAGGGCATAAGAAAAGGGAAGTGTGTTGATGCATAGTCTAGAGCCTAATTGTAGCAAATAACCATGGTCATAGATGTAGTGTGCTTTGAATGATAAGAGCTTAATTTTATTTTGTTTACTATAGTGATGGTTTGTTCGAGGACGAACAAAGGTTTAAGTGTGGGGTAGTGATGTTTGGCATATTTCGATATGTGTTGATGTTACTTTACCCATGTTTTAACCACTTCTTGATGTTATTTAATCTTTAAAACGCCCAACATGGTGTAATTATTGGTTTGATGACTAATTAAGTTATGTGTGACGATTTAAGGTGTTCGGAGTGCAAAATATGAAGAAAAGGTGGTTTAGCTAGAGGAAGAAGGGTTGGATGCGTCGCATCCAACCTAGGAAAACATCATCCTGCATGCAACCTTAGCAGTGAAGTTGGGCCATCGCGTCCGCCATCGCGTGCGAAACTGGGAAGTAGAAGTGAAGCTGGATGCGTCGCGTCCACCATCGCATGCAAGCTGAGAAATAGAGGACAAGGTGGATGCGTCGCATCCACCTTCGCAGGCAAAAATTGAAATAGAGGACAAGCTGGATGCGTCGCATCCACCTTAGCATCAATCCCTGAAGCCGATTTGGACTAGGAATAGGAGAGCTTTGGCCCACGACTTTTGTACGCAATATATAAGCCAAAAACGCCTCCTTTAGGTTATCTAACATATTGGGAAGAGGGAAAAAGCCAGGAAAAAGCTGTGGAGGCCGGAATTCATCAAGTTCCATCTTTCTCCCACCAAACTTAGTAATTTTTATGTTTCTTTATATGATTTGTTGTTTGGCTACCATGTCTATGTGGAGCTAAACTTCACGTTCTAGGGTTGTGGTTCTTTCATGACTATTGTTATTCGGATATTGATTTTGACTTCTTGATTTATCATATTAGTTTATTTATTCAATCTTGCACTTAATTATTTAATTGATTGATCACCAATTGAATATTATCTACGAATCTAGAATTGAACTCGAAAGTGGGAATTCTATATTGCATATAGGATTGAGTAGGGCAAGTTCTTGAACTCGGGCATCGGGGAACGGATTCGTAGTTAGGATAGACATATACCTAATTGCCTTGCTTGGTTGATTTACAGGAATTATAAATGCGTTCTTGTTGATTCTAACTCCATAGACATATAGGCGTTAGGTTAGCTTGAATAGGCGAGTAAGAACTCGACAGATTCTTATGAGCATTAACCCTGTCAACCAATAAGCTAGATAAATTAGTCGGTCAATTCAATTGAAGAATACAATAGGATTGTTAGATAGCCCATAACCCTAGATCGTTTTCATTACATTGAGTTCCTTAAAATCTGCTCTTTCTTTGTTCAAAGTCTATTATTTATATTTTTCTTATTTAATTAGTTAGAATAAAATATTTTTAGATTTAATTCTTGTTTAGATAATTAAGATAGGCTAATTTAGTTAATAGTTAATCATAAGTCCTCGTGGGTTCGACATCCGACTTTTAGTCACTTTATTACTTGACGACCGCGTATACTTGCGTGAGTGTGTTTGGTCGCAACATTCCGCATGTTGATAGGTTTACCTAGTCTTAGAGACTAGGTGACTTCACGATATCCTACGGAGGGAAATTTGGGTTGTTACAATCTTGTACCCCTTTCATTTCCCTAAGGGCAAGCTACAAGAAAATGTAATCTCGCGAATGTTGGAAAATAATGTTGTAATCGCTGCTCCTGCCTGTTACAATCCAAATATTATTAATGGAAAAAAAAAACCAAAGTTTGCTCCAAATCTAAATATATCAAATCTGATTGTTTGTCAAATATTCGCGATATAGGCTCACTTCCGGTAAAAAGAGGTCCCTCGCACTTTTGGGAACGCGCTTACTTGAATACGTGAACTAACTACTATATGTGCTCATCATTGTGCAAACACTGAAACTGAATTCTACTCTTCTTTTCCTTTCCTTTCTTGCATTACTTTATTATTATTCCCCGAAATAGAGGTTGGTTTGTGTTGACTCAAAAAATTGGCCAAACCACCACCACCACCAACAACCCAGTATAATCCCACTAGTGGGGTCTGGGGAGGGTAATGTGTACGTAGTCCTTACCCCTACCCTGGGGTAGAGAGGCTGTTTCCGATAGACCCTCGGCTCCCTCCCTCCAAGAACTCCTCACCCTGCTCTTGGGGTGACTCGAACTCACAACCTCTTGGTTGGAAGTGGAGGGTGCTCACCACTAGAGCAACCACCATACAACCTAATGTCAAAAGGGAAGATGTCTGCAACTGATGACCCGACCGGATATGCTTTGGTGATAGCTGATAGCCTGGGGCAATCGAGAGAAAAGAATGATACTCGGAACGACAAACATGTTGCTAGGATAACACAAGAGATGGAATCACTAAGAGATGAGGTATAACACAATCGGGAATTGGCGCATCTGGCCACGATGACGCTCCCACAACCACCCTGGTTTCCTTCACTGGATTCGATCCCCGATCACTTTACTTCAAATACCCGCCAAGCAAACTATACCCCAACGCCAGTCACTATAACCTAGATTATACCCCCAGTAACCCCCGCAAACCCACCAAATCCTTCTATACATACCATTTATGTACCAAATTATGTTCAGACACCGCAAAACCCACAAGTCACTACCAACGCAGTTCATACTCCTCCTCTTGATGATTTTACCTTTGCCAACAATCAAAACCATCATATAACTGCATCACATATTGTTACACACGAGCGATATGTTCCACCCGTATATGCCTCTTCAGAACCCACCTTCATGGTGCCTGTCACGGTCAGGTTGCCTTATGAAGTTGATCAATATGTTGAAATAGAGAGGGACACAAAGAATAAAGAGGAAGAGTCGGTATCCGAACAGTTGTGAGTATTGAGGAAACAAATAAAGAAGCTTTAGTTCGCTTGAGGGAGCGAGAGCCTAGATTACAAGGATTTGTGCATACACCCTGATGTGGACATGCAGTAGGGTACAAGCCTCCAAAATTTGACATCTTTGATGGGACAGGTGATCCCCATGCACACTTGAGAGCCTACTGCGATAAACTGGTTAGAGTAGGAAGGAATGAGAAGTAGAGGATGAAGCTATTTATGAGGAGTTTGATAGGAGAGGAACTCACTTGGTGCACCCGCTAGGATTCTAGAAACTGGAGAGAACAACAAGATATGGCAGAAGACTTCATAAACCATTTCTAATTTACCACAAAAATTACTCTAGATAGGTTCACCATGGTAAACCTGCAGAAGAGGCTGTCAGAGTCATTTCAAGAGTATGCACATCGATGGAGGTCAGAGGCCGCCAGACCCCAACCCCTGTTAGATGAAAATGAGCTGACTAAATACTTCATCAAGTCTCAAGAAGGAATCTACTTTGAAAAGATGACGGGCATGATGGGGCAGAAGTTCCCTGAATTTGTTAAGATGGGAGACTTTTTAAAGGATGGGATTAAGTCAGGCAAGATACAATCCATGGCCATATTGCAAGCAGCTAGAAAAGTAATTCAGTATGGTTTGATAAGCAGCAGAAAGAAGAAAAAGGAAGAAGTGTCAGCAATCGTTCCCTATTACCAGTCCAGTTCACCCCACAGAAACAACTCTTACTATCTGAATACCCATTCTCCACACTAATCTACATATGCTCCCATATAAAACACGCAACCATACTATAATCCCCAACCTCAATATAACCCACCTCGCGCCCATATAAATCCAAATCCACCACGACTATAAGCTCCAGTTCAGACCACCACCCATCAAATCGACCCACCTATGCACCCCGACCTCGCCTAAATTTTGAAGAAAGAGGTCCCACAAACTAGACCCCGATTGCTGAACCTTTGGCTCAATTGTTTGAAAGGTTGAGAAGAGTTGGCTTGATATATCCAGTAGAAAGGAGGATTCTTGATCATCCTTCCAAATACTTTGATGCAACCAAACAATGTGTCTACCATTTAGGTGTACAAGGGCATGATCCCAAGGATTGCTTCATACTGAAGAATGAAATTGAGTCACTGATAAAAAATGGAGCCATTCAGTGCACCCCAACTCTACCAAATGTGAACCGTAACCCACTGTCGAACCACAGGAATAAAGGAGCAAATATGATCTCTTTGGATGAATAATATGACTTGAAAGGGACTATCGTCATGATAGGGAATACCGAGCCTGAAAGGTTCCACCCCAAAGAACTCCGTTGATCACCGTACAGTTAAAACCTCTAGTGATGGTCCAGACATACCAGCAATAGTCCACCGCCACTATCAGGAATGAAGAGGATCAGGAATATAAGACAGTCATGTGGACGTACCAGCAGAAAGGAAAAGGCAAGATGACGAATTCTACAATGGTTCATGGAATGACTGCATGAGGAAGGTGTTACGCTCCGGAGGAGGTAAACCGAGGAAATACAAGAGAACATATTTAGAGGAAGAATATAACAGATGCAGAGGCCACAAAATTTTGGAAGAAGATGTCAGCTAAAGAATACTCTGTGAAGGAGCAATTGTAGAAGACCCTTGCACACATATCGATCATGGATCTGGTAATAAGTTCTGATAGTCATAAAGATTCCTTGATCAAGGTATTAAGTAGAGTGAGTGTGTCGAGAAACACTACTAGTGAGGCATTGGCAACAACCATCAGGAAGATAGTCGAGCCGAACATGATCACTTTCCGAAGAGATGAACTTCCAGTAATTGGCGTGGGTCATAACAAAGCCCTACACATTACAGTCAAGTACGAGGATAAAGTGGTGTCCCAAATACTTATTGATGGAGGATCCAGAGTCAATATCTGCCCGCTCTCTACTTTATGAGAGTTGGGTATCCATTTGAAAGAAGTGAAAGAAAGCCATGTGAGAGTGAGAGCTTTTGATGGGTCGCAAAAAGATGTCATTGGAGAGATCTACCTAGATCTACAAATTGGACCAGTTGAGTTCCCAATACTATTCCAAGTAATGGATATTTCATCCTCATACAACCTATTGCTGGGGAGACCTTGGATAAATATGGCATGGCCAGTTCTGTCCACCCTCCATCAGTGCATGAAATTCGAGTGGGGTTGCCAAGAGATTGTAATTCACGATAAATGGAGCCAGTCAGCTTATCGAGAACATGCAGTCCCATTCATAGAAGGATTGTATGGGGTCGCCTTTCTTGTGGTCGAGATCATGCAGACCACAGAGATAGAGAAGACTGAGAAGAATCTGGGTATGCAGTCACCATACAGATCAAAGATGGATATGAGAGAAATGATAAAGTACGAGTATCGACCAGGGACTGGGATGGGAGCCCAATCAGATGGGATTATAGAGATGATTGAGCCAAGGGGACAGAAGGGTAGAGCTGTCTTAGGGTATCAGCCTCCAACTGGAAAGACTTACACCGATGGCTTCGGGAAGAAGGCTTTTATGCTAGAGCATGTTCCGGGTCCGGGTCAGAGCTCAACACCAGAGGACGACATCATTGATGGAATGTGAAGGTTGTTCATGACCATGATCGAGGAATGCTGTGACAAAATTGATATCAAGACACCGACCATTCGGGATGCCGGACCAAGAGATTACTTGCAGAATTGGACCGCCAGCCCATCTCTGGTTTGCCGGGAGTCTTGGTTGTGTGGAATTGTAGTAATTTTGAAAGAAACAAATACACAGTCAATTGAGGCCTGAACTGTGCCTGCACTCTTTTGCAATTGCCTCCTTGAATGCTTACACGTTCCCCTTTTGATAAAATAAAAGAATTACTTCCTTAAAATCATTGAAAACTTATTTATCGCTTCATTTATACTTAGTTTTTCTTTTGAGTATTCAAACTGATAAAACCCACATTCCGCAATTATGACATGTAATGAAACCTTTGAGCCAAGCAATCTAGACTATGATACGACGAAAGCATGATGCCAAATAATCTCCCACAAGAGATCGAGTAGTTGGAAAGCAAGAAAAAACCTAACCTTGAAGAGACAGAAGTAATCAACTTGGGAAGCGAAGAAGACGTGAAAGAAACTCGAATCAACATCCATTTAGAAGTAGAGCAGAAAGAGGAACTGATCAAGCTCCTCTGACAATATATCAACGTGTTTGCATGTTCATATGACGACATGCCCGGATTGAGCACCGACATTGCCTCGCATCGATTGCTCACCGATCCTGCCAGAGCCAGACCGCCAGTCAAACAAAAACCCAAAAAGTTCTAGCTAGATTTGAGTTTGAGGATAAAAGAAGAAGTGACCAAGCAGATAGAGGAAAACGTGGTGAGAGTCACCAATTATCCCACATGGATGGAAAATATCGTATCGGTACCAAAGAAAGATGGGAAGATTAGGATATGTGTGGACTATCGATATCTTAACAAAGCCAGTCCAAACGACAATTTCCCTTTACCAAACATCCATATCATCATTGATAATTGTGCAAAGCATGAGCTGCTGTCATCCGTGGATTGTTTTGACGGGTATCACCAGATTCTAATGCATGAAGAAGATACAGAGAAGATAGCGTTTACTATGCCATGGGAGTTTATTTCTATAGAGTCATGCCGTTCAGCCTCAAGAATGCCGGTTCTACTTACACGATGGCCATGACGACCCTCTTTCATGACATGATCCATAAGGAGATCGATGTATATGCGGATGACATCATCATCAAATCTCGAAAGAGTACAAAGCATTTGAATGACCTGAAAAAGTTTTTTCAAATGTTTGCAGAGGTACAGTTGGAAGTTGAATCCCGCAAAATGTGCATTCAGAGTCCCCGCTGCAAAATTGATAGATTTCATCGTGAACAGGAAAGGGATAGAATTGGATCCTTCAAAGATCAAATCCATTCAAGACCTACCACCTCCTAAGAGCAAGAAGGACGCGATGAGTTTCCTTGGCAAATTGAATTACATCAGCAGACACATAGCCCAGTTTATGATAAATTACGAGCCCACCTTCAAGTTGCTGAAAAAGGATGCTGCTACTAAATGGACAGAAGAGTGTCAAAAAAGCTTTCAACAAGATCAAGGAGTACCTGTCGAATCCGCTAGTGTTGGTTGCTCCCGAGCCCGAAAAGCCACTATTATTATACTTATCAGTTTTGGACAATACATTTGGATGTGTATTGGGACAACACGATGAGAGTGGAAGGAAAGAGCAGGCTATCTACTACCTGAGCAAGAAGTTAACACCGTGTGGAGCCAAATACACTCTGATAGAGCGGACCTGTTGCGCTTTAAATTGGATCGCCCAGAAGTTGAGGCACTTCATGTCAGCATACACCACACATCTGATATCCCGTCTCGACCCGCTCAAATATATCTTTCAGAAGTCGATGCCTCTAGGGAAACTGGAAAAATGGCAGATTCTTCTCAGCGAATTAGACATTGTGTACATAACGTAGAAGGCCATCAAAGGACAAGCCTTAACCGACCACCTTTTAGAGAACCCAGTGAACAAGGACTACGAACCGCTCACTACATACTTTCCGGATGAAGAAGTGTTGTTCGTGGGAGAAGACATCGCAGAGTCATACCCAGGATAGAGAATGTTCTTTGACGGAGCCGCAAATTTCAAGGGAGTGGGAATTGGAGCAGTCTTAATTTCAGAAGCAAAGCAGCATTACCCGGCATCAGCAAAGATAAGGTTCCCTTGCACCAATAATATGGTCGAGTATGAAGCGTGCATCCTCGGGACTAGGATGGCAATCGACATGAACGTCAAGAAGCTTCTTGTCATAGAAGACTCTGATCTACTGATACATCAAGCCTAAGGTTAATGGACCACCAATGTCATGACCCAAACCGACGGGCCGCGAATGGACCACCAATGTCATGACCCAAACCGACGGGCCGCGACGGGCACCCGGTACCTTACTCAACCGAATACCAACATAACTTATCTTTTAGTACCATGCTATCAAAAGTAAATGAGACAGAAAGGCTACCGTAGTATGACTAGAATAAAACATGTAATACCAACTTATACATTAGACATACGGGTCTATAAGACCAAAATGATCACTCGTATACTAAACATAGGCTGACAAGGCCATACAATCTTTTACGTATATGACATATGTCTACAAGCCTCTAAGAGTACATAACTGTCATAAGACCGGGACATGGCCCCGACATACCAATCAATACGCGTCCAATGCATACTGACCAAATAGGCAACTCTGGAGCAAATGGAGCGCACCAACACCTTCCGCTGAGCGGATATCATACTTGGAGGCTGTCTATCGAGACCTGCAGGCATGAAACACAGCGTCCCCAGGAAAAAGGGACGTCAGTACAAATAATGTACCGAGTATGTAAGGAATGAAAATCAGTAAACAATAGACATGAGAGTAACATAGAGTAAAAAACTCAACATGTATATCTGAATAACTCTATGAATCATTTAATATTATAATGTCATGTATATGTGTATAAATGTCATACCATGCATGGGTATATGCGTTCATAACATCATCAAGCCTCTCAGGGCATCCCATCATATCATCTCGGCCACTGTGGGAAAATCATCAACGTATACCAGTTGATCAGGTGGTGGTGCGTATATAACGCCGTAACCTTTTCCCATATCCCATATACATATAATATACATATATACGTGTATATAATGCCATATGGTCATGGGTCAATGTACATGTATAAATGAATGCAATGCATGAGAAGTACGTCATTAAAATCTTTCGGAGTGTCATAAGACCATTATGCCTTTCATTAATATCATGAAATAAACTTTATCAACTTATGTATTGCCTACGTGATCGCGGACCTTCCCACGGGATCGCGTAAAAGGAAACCAGACCTGTGCACCAGAAAAACTTCAGCAAATCTCCAAGTCCAAAATTTGATCTGTTAACCATCCGAAATCCACTTGAGGCCCCCAAGACCTCAACCAAATATACCAAAAAGTCCTAAAACATCATAAGAACTTAGGTGAGGACTTAAATCACATCAAACAACATCAAAAATACGAATCGCACCATAAATTCAAGCCTATAAACTATGAACTTTCAAATTTCAAAACTAATGCCGATTCTTACCAAAACAACTCCGATTGACCTCAAATTTTACACATAAGTCATAAATGACATTACGGGCCTATTCCAACTTCTGGAATAGAATTCCGACCCCGATATCAATAAAGTCAACTCCCGGTCAAGCTTCTGAATTCCATTTTCCAATTTACGTTGAAATGACCTACGGACCTCCAAATCAACATCTGGTCATGCTCCTAAGTCTAAAATCACCATACGGAGATATTAGAATTATCATAATTTCATTCTGGGGTTGTCTACACAAAAGTCAAACTACAATCAACTCTTACAATTAAAACTTTCGATTTAGGGTCTATGTGTCCCGTTTCACTCCCAAACCAAAACCAAACACCCTGCCAAGTTACATAATCATGATATAGCATAGAGGAAGCATAATCTAGGTGTCAGGGTTAAAATAATCAAAACGACCGGCCGGGTCATTACATTCTCTCCCTCTTAAACAAACGTTCGTCCTCGAACGAGTATAGACATACCTGAAGTGGTGAAAATATATGGATAACGGCTACGTATCATGCTCGGTCTCCTAAGTCACCTCCTTGATTGGTTGACCCCTCCACTAGACCTTCGCTGAAGCAATATTCTTTGACCTCAGCTTTCGAACCTGCTTGTCCAAAATAGCCACCGGCTCCTTAATAAAAGATAAATCCTTATCCAATTGTGCTGAGCTGAAATCTAACACATGAGACAAATCACCATGATACTCATAGAAATATGGAATACCGAATGAACTGCAAGTAGTCTAGGTGGCAGTGCAAGTGTGTAGGCCACCTCTCCAATCCTCTCAAGAATTTCATAAGGTCCGATATACCTGGGACTAAACTTGCCCTTCTTCCCGAACCTCATAACACCCTTCATGGGAGAAACTCAGAGCAAGGCATGTTCCCTACCCATGAATGCAGTATCGCAAACCTTCTGATCTGCATAACTCTTCTGTCTAGATTGGGCTGGACGAAGTCGATCCTGAATCAATTTAACCTTTTCCAAAGCATCCTGAACCAAGTTTGTACCCAATAGCCTAGACTCGCCTAGCTCAAACCAACCTATTGGAGACCGAAACCGCCTCCCATATAAGGCCTCATATGGAGCCATCTGAATGCTCAACTGGTAGCTATTATTGTAAGCAAACTTTGCAAGTGGTAAGAACTGATCCCAAGAACCTCAAAACTCCATCACACATGCACATATCATATCCTCCAATATCTATATAGTGCAATCGGACTGTCCGTTCATCTGAGGATGAAATGTTGTACTCAGCTCAACTCGTGTGCCCAACTCATATTGTATGGCCCTCCAGAACCATGATGTAAATTGCGTACCCCAGTCAGAGATGATGGATACTGGAACGCCATGCAGTCTCATGATCTCGCGATTATAAACTTAACCAGCTGCCCTGAGGAATAAGTAGTCACCACTGGAATGAAATGAGTCGACTTGGTCAACCTATCCACAATTACCTAAACTGCATCAAACCTCTTCTGAGTCTGTGGAAGCCCAACAACAAAATCCATAGTAATTCGCTCCCATTTCTACTCTGAATCTCTAGCTTCTGAAGCAATCCACCTGGCCGCTGGTTCTCATGCTTCACCTATTGGCAATTTAGGGACCGAGATACACACTCTATTATGTCTTTCTTCATTCTCCTCCGCCAATAGTGTTGCTTCAAGTCCTGATACATCTTGGCGGCACCCGGATGAATGGAGTACCGTGAACTGTGAGCCTCCTGGAGAATCAACTCATGCAATCCATATACATTGGGCACACATAACCTGTCCTGCATCCACAACACACTGTCATCCCTAATAGTGACCTCCTTGGCATCACCGTTGTGAATCGTGTCCTTAAGGATAGGCAGATGGGGATCATCATACTGATGCTCTCTGATACGATCATATAGAGAAGACCGAGAAACCACACAAGCAAGAACTCGACTGGGCTCTGAGACATCCAATCTGACAAACTGGTTGGCTAAGGCATGAACCTCTAATGCTAATCGCCTCTCTGACACCTGTAGATATGCTAAACTGCCCAGACTCTCCGCCTTTCGACTCAAGGCATCGGCCACCATATTGGCCTTCCCGGGATGATACAAGATGGTGATATCATAATCTTTAAGTAACTCTAACCACCTCTGTTGCCGCAAGTTGAGATCCTTCTGTTTGAACAAATACTGATGGTCAGTATAGACCTCACAATGGACACCATACAAATAATGCTACCAAATCTTCAAGGCATAAATAATAGCTGCTAACTCAAGGCCGTGGACCAGATAATTCTTCTCATGTACCTTTAAGTGTCCGGACGTGTAGGCAATCACCCTACAGTCTTGCATCAACATCGCGTCGAGACCAATACTGCCATGCCCTAAACCTAAAGAGGCGTGGCCGGCACCCGATGCCATACTTGGCCCGAGCGTACCATTCTGTAACTGTGAACTCTGGAGGGGTAACCCTCAACTTAGACCGATGAGGCCATATTCTGAATCATCTGAAAATAACATCTAAAACCAACAATACCAAACTAAACATCTACATAGGGCTGGTAAAGCCACAATACTAATATAAAAAAATGTACAGGACTCATCTAAAATCCTCTAGGGATAATTGAACTGTAACATGGTCGGGACAAGGCCTCGACCTACCCATCAAACCTGTATATATAAAATGGACTCCAAGGTTAGACCCGGTAACTCCGAGGAAGTGGAGCTTACCAACCAAGCTGATGTTTGACTTTGTCTACTGGGAAGGTCTATCCAGCTATCTATCATGACCTGCAGGCATGAAATGCAGCGTCCCCACCAAAAGGGACGTCAATACGAAATAATGTAATGAGTATCTAATGCAACAGAATAACTGAAAGCTGAAACTGAACTGATAATATAATAACTGAAAGTACCTGGGAGTCAAATATAATTTGAAAATATGCTTACCTGCTGATACTAACTCATCTCTCTCAATATAGTAAGTAAAATAGTTGTCTAGCCCTACAAGGCTCGATATGTGTAACTGTTATGTTGTAGTAGGCTCGCTAATAGGCGCTCGACCATACTAGGCTCTGTATCTCAGGCATTATGGGCTCGCTCATAGGTGCTCGTCCACAGTAGGCTTGGTATATAACTTACCATCTCATCAGAGGTTTCCCAATAGGGGCCTGCCCATCGATTATAGCTCGATGGTGGTGAAAATACTGTAATACTGTATATATATATATAGACTCTCTACTCTCTTGGCTGAAAGAAGACAAAACTAAACTGAATATGAAGTCTCGATAATGGAGAATACTATAGCTTATGAGACTAGGATAATGTACATAAATTTAGGAATAAGAAGTTCTTTTTTTGCCTCGTTATCAAACGCATGTAGTTACGGGATCATGTCAAAATGAAGGAAAGGTTTAGCCTTAACATACCTTATCACAATCTTTCCAATCACCAAGTTGAACTTCTGTTCGCACCTTAAACTACAACAACGATAATAATACTATCATTAAGTTAAGAAAGGTACAACTATCGCACAACGAACGACAAGCTTATTTTGTATTAAAACGGGCAGCATCTCCCCAATAATCCTTACTTCCTCCAAATTCAAGATAACACCAACAAAACAAGAACACAACAATAAAAACATATATACATTATTTTCCAACCTTATATACACCATGAAATACTACAAAACAGCCCAACACACCCCAATCTCTTCATACAAAAAATGACCACCGTAGTAGTATCAAACGACCCGAAAATGTTACGACGAACGACCAGCCCACCACCATGAATTTCTGTGGTGTTTATCCACATCCTTACTCCTCCAAAACTCAATAATACAGTAGTAAAGCATGCAATCCAACAGCAACACAAAACAGTCCGATACAAGTGACTATCTCGAACTCACGGCTTCCGATCACCGTCCCGTGAATTCTTAAATTTATAGAATAACTTTCCACACATATCCAGCAAAAACAATAGATGAAAGAGAGCAGTAAACTTACCTTATTTGTTTAATAACGCAGCTCCTATCTTGGTTCTTGAAACTCAAGGTTGTTCCTCCAACTAGAACTTGAACAGGAGAGAATCTCAATTAGGGTTTATGTTCAATTTTTAGGAGGATGTTTGCAAGGGTTTAGGTCTGGTTATTGTGCCCTCTTATCAGTGTATTATATGAACAAAATAGTCCTTTAAAATGTCTCTTTGGACGACCTGAACTGGCCCATTTGTGGACTCTCATTTAAGCAAGTAGGTGACACACCTACTTGTCACCTAGCAGTCTGCGCAGTCTTGCAAAAAAGCATATATCTCTCTACTCTGATGTCGTATTGACAAACGGTTTAATGAGTTAGAAAATAGACTCATAGATATTCAATTTTTTGTATGGAACACCCCGTAAATTTAAGTATATTTGTAGAAAATCGCAGTTACATTTGACCCAAATTTCAGTAAAACCTATGAACGTAACTTGTGATGACTTTTATCGACTTTTGTTCCACAACTCGCTTGACTTCAAACATAACACTTGACTTTAATACGAAAAATATAACTCATAATATAACCTCCTTATCATGTTAAGCACCCTAGTCTCACCCCAAAAGTACATGTTATAACATATCCAACTTATCGACTTTCGACGAAACATTATTTTCTTCAATTCCTTAGCTTCTAAACCTTCCAACCCCATTTGTACTTGTTGTTCATGATATTCAATATATTTAACATCCGAGGTAAAATGATAACTTACTTTATTTACTTCCAAAGATGATCTCATTTTTTGTCTTACTTTAGTTTACTTACGACGCACTTTTACGTACGAAAACATGGGGTGTAACATCATTCCCCCCTTTGGAATATTCATCCTCGAATGTTGGTTGATGCGCTTATCAGTCTCATAAACCATAGTTGTTATGAATATTTTAATATTGTCCTTGCCATCTAGGCAATTGTTCTGTGAATAAATGTGAAGGCTAGGGCATTCCCCATTTTAAGCCTCTTTCTCACGTTGCGACCTTCTGTCATGTAGCCTGTACGACTTTGTCCTTGTATGTTCGCCTATGCAACTCTTCTGTACGTTTTCCTCTATCTTTTAGCCAATCTCTAGGCCTCACTTTGGGAACATATACAGAACTATGACAAGTTGTTCCTCCCGGTATATATAGGTATACTGAAGTTCTTCGCTCGGTACTTTGTTGAACTTGTGACTGTTACTATATCTTGTTTCGTAGCCTTGTATATCTATCCTTATGGTGTTACTATATCTAGGTAGGTTATACTATACCAAAACACTTACTTCGGTTTATTATTACCGAGGTTTTCTACCCAACTCCAGGTTACTCTCTCACTGCTTATCCTATATGTATAAATCTAAGTCTTTTAGTTCTTCTTCATTATTGTTCTTCTTAAGAATGACGGCCTAATCTAATCTCATACTTTGGAACTTTTTTCCGCCTATTATTGATTCACCTTAATGTTGATCTATAATCTACCACTGATAACTTAAAACCTCTTACGCAATACATTGTCACAAGGGCTCATGTCTCATAGGGGAATATCTGAGGTTATTTGTGTGATCCACCTAGGGACGATACTATACTTCAATAACCATATTTCATCGCATCCCAATATGATTCATCATATGGCGGTATTCTAATCTTATGCAATTAATGAAATGCCTTCTCTTTGAATAATTACTCAATCAAAAGACTAAATGTCATCCTCTTAACATTTATCACAATTACACCCTTATTCTACTACCAGGGAAGCATTCCCTCTTTTCTAAATGCTCCTAGTCTTAACTCCTCCGAGTTCATTCAAGGTGTACTGAGTATATGTTTTATAACTTACGGAAACCATCAGCTCTATTGTTTTGATGTGTTTAATCCCAAGGGCTTACCTATTCTCGTCACCTTCTCACTTACCTTTTCTTATCCTTACTCCCGTCTACCTAAAACCTTGTCGCTCTACCATACTTTAGCTTGCGACCTACACATATCTATTTATACTACTCGCAACCTTCCTTTAACTTGATAGCACCACATATTTCCTTATGTTATTCTGGAACCTCAAGCGAGACATCTTATCGTCTATAACTCTTCTATACTTTCTTAACTAGACCTCTTGGTACCTCGAAACCATTGGGTGGAAGATATGCTACTGACGACACCACTATCATTTCTGGAGACTGAATCACGGTGCTTCTAGCCCTCTATCTGAAGTCTTGACTATTCACAACCTTCTGCACTTGAGTATCTCGTACCTCCTTTACCTTCACCTTTACCTTTCTTACCTTTAAATCTTGCATCGTATCTTCTGTGGCTTTCATAACCTCCCTTCCACATTGGTGGAATTCACATCCACACCTTAAAGCTCTACTATAATACTTGCACCTCTGGTGCATATATAATCCAGCGGGAGCTTCATACTTACTACTTATGAGGCTAGCACTTTTCTAATTGGCTTTATCGTAGAGCCTTTATTGAATATGGTTGTTGTACTATCTCTCTTGTACCTCTGATATTAAGAGTGATTTTGCAGTGTTTTGAATCACGATTTCTATATTTATCTAGGTCTAATAATAAGACTCAAGATTCACGTAGTTGATGTAACTCTTTAGTTTCCTCTTCTCTCTCAGCCTTTAAGTAGGCTTAAGCCATCTTCTGATCTGTGGCTCAGGGTATTAGTTATTACTTTCCCCTTTAGTGGACGCTATGGAACATCCATAATATAATCTTCTAACAATACAAGCCTTTGTCTATGAGGTGGTCTCAATTCTTTCTTTTAACTTATACCGGAGTCTCCTATAGTTGTAGGAACGTCAACATATATGCTGCATGGATAATACTCCAAAATCTTAAGTGTGTTCATAATGTAACTAACTCCAGGTCATTGATTGAATAATTCCATTCATGCCTTCTCAGCTTTCTTTAAAAAGTAAGCAATTACTTTTCTTGGTCGTTCTGCTACTTGTTGCATGAGTACTTGGCTTATCTTAATGCCCACACCAATTGGAATTTCGTGCAACTCATATGATCCCGAATATTACTTTTTTTCTTCCCGTTCATTAGCCACGGTAGGTGCCACTTTCTTATGGAGTGTATACAATGTTGTAGTGAGACTGTTGTTATAAGATCATTTCCTCTTTAGGACACTATGCTTAGCTTGAAGCCTTTTCCTTATTTTCTCAGCTAGTCTTTCATTACAGTACTTAGGGAAGACCCTCTGACTCTTGTAAAGCTGCGAGCTTATTACATTGTATACCCCCACTGAATTTCTGATGTTCTTACTTGCCTATCATTATCCTTAGTTACTAACCTCCACGCCCTTGTTCTCGTAGGGTTGCTATTGAATTGAAATTTTGATTGTCTCCCTAGTGGCACTCTCTTTTATTTCTGTAACACTTATATTGTGCCTTCTACTACCCCAACTCCTATCTGAATATTTCTCAAGGATTACGATGTCGTATTTGCGAGACTAAATTTCCTATGCTGGGCTTCACTATGTTTATCTTGCATGATCTACTGATATATCTAAGACCTCTTATCTAGACATAACTAAGCTCTTCCTGAATCAACTACTAACTACTCGTCAGTCCATGCTCATATTAATATTCTGCGTAACCTCTCTTGGGTTATGTCATTTGTCTTAACTTACCTTTTGCACTGGCTCCTAATGTATCAAATGTTCATTCACAATTATTTATCAATAACATCTGGTGTGGGAACCCTTACTCCCTCTCCCGACATCGTGCTTGAATAATGTTCTAGAGTCGTAACATATCTATAGGATCTGAATAAATGCAATCTCATTCCTTTCGCCTTTTTACCGCATTGTTTCTTTACTATTCCACAGTTACTTGAACTACATAACCCCGACTTACTACTATATCATACCGTCTTCCCCCCTTTAGGGGAGTACTAGTATTTAATGCTATGAAGATTTACCTATATATGATTTACCTCTTCATCTTTGGCGTCTTTTCACGTCTTCACTGACTCTTACTCGCCTTGCGGTAACCCTTCTCTAACAGGGATAACTGAATTCCTTACGCACGAGGGTGACACCTAGTGTAACTGGCACACTTAGTCCCTTAAGCTTAACTATGTTCAAAGTTTTTTCTTTGGCGGAGCATCTTCCTGAATGACCTTTAAAGGTTATTCTTCTGTTGTCCATTTTATTATTGCTGGAATGCGATCTTTGAAATTCTCTTGATATCGACTATTATCACATCATTTGATCCCTAATTGATGTTCAGTTTATCGTGCTCACTAGATCATGCTGATTTCTCTTACTCCGGGGGTCTAAATTTTTGTTCTGGTAATCACATTGGACTCACCAACTAATTTCTCGAAATAAGGATACGACGTTTGGCCAATACTCTTTTATTGTCTCAAGGTCTGTCATCTCTTGTCTTTAACTTCACTTGACTATAGACTGTGTCATCATATCATATTTTGATTTACCGCTATCACCCATTTATCACATCTTACTCATAATACTTTATTTACTCTCTTCTTATTCTCCTACTAAGATTTTCATCTATTACCTTATTTTGAATACTTCAACAAAATATTCTTTCGCTTTTAGCTCCCCTTACTCTATCCACTGGCTCTTTGGGTTGCCTAGCATTATCTCTTTACTAGGGACGGGAGCCATACAAAGGTAAATATTTATCCCTTCTAGGATTCCACTGCCTGTCTTCTGAAATTTTTCTGGACATTCTAGTATTCATATCTAAATGTACTATTCTAGAGTGCACCATCGGTGTGTCTTACACGAAGAACTATTACCACGTTTGCAATATCCTTCGAAAATGTCAGTAAATGTTAACAATACATCCACCATTTTGGGTTACTCTAAGCCCAGCTGGATCATTATATCCCATCCTTCTCTTAAACAATATATGTTAGCTCCCACAGGGCATAACTAATATGGGTGTGGCCAATTGTACATACTTCTGTTACTGTTGACGGTAACTCAAATACTTATATTTCTCTGCATTATTTTTAAATACTGATAATCTTCACTAATTTGGTACCTCGTACCCTTCGCCACCTTGCTTCTTTTACTTATTGAAACTTGTATCTACCTTCTGATTTTCTCATTTCTTTTTACCATATGGGTGGATAAATATTCATGCCTTAGGGATCCTTACCAAGAAAATTACACGTCTTAGTACACACATGATCTGTTGAAGACCTCACATTTACTCATCATAAGCATGATGCATTCTTCTGACTCAACTCTTCTACAACCACATTCAATCTCTTACAAACTGTCTTTCTGGATGTAGGTATCGTTATATTACGAATAAACTAAAAGTTAGGAGTTTGAATCTTACAACCGAGCTCTACCACACGATCTAGAGCAAGAAGAAAGAGTGACAGTCCTAAATGCCATGTAGCCTCCTGCTTATAAATGTGGTGCACAACACACCCATAAACAAGAGTCTACTATACACGGCTTGTAGACTCCCTAGGATAGCACTACTCTAATACCAAGTTTGTCACGCCCCAAACCTGAAGAGGCATGGCCAGCACCCGGTGGCCTACTCGGCCTGAGCGTACCAATCTGTAACTGTGAACTCTGGAGGGGTAACCCTCAACTTAGGCCTATGAGGCCATATTCTGAATTATCTGAAAATAATGTCCAACACCAACAATACCAAAGTAAACATCTACATAGGGTTGGTAAAGACACAATATTGATATAAAAAATATACAAGACTCATCTACAAGCCTCTAGGGATAACTGAACTGTATCATGGTCGGGACAGGGCCTCGACCTACCAATCAAACATGTATATATAAAACGGACTCCAAGGTTAGACCTGGTAACTCCGAGGAAGTGGAGCTTACCAACCAAGCTGATGTTTGACTTTGTCTACTGGGAAGTTCTATCTAGCTATCTATCAGGACCTGCAGGCATGAAATACAGCACCCCAGCAAAAGGGACGTCAGTATGAAATAATTTACCGAGTATGTAAGGCAACAGAATAACTGAAAGCTGAAACTTAGCTGATAATATAACAACTTAAAGTACTTGGGAGTCAAATATAATTTGAAAATATTCTTACATACTGATACTGACTCATCTCTCTCAATTTAGTAAGTAAAATAGTTGTCCGGCCCTATAAGGCTCGGTATGTGTAACTGCTCTACCGTAGTAGGCTCGCTCATAGGCGCTCGGCCATACTAGGCTTTGTATCTCAGACATTCTGGGCTCGCTCATAGGTGCTCGGCCATAGTATGCTCGGTATATAATTTACCATCTGATAATAGGTTGCCCATAGGGGCCTGCCCATCAATTATAGCTCGATAGTAGTGAAAATACTGTAATACTTTATATATAGACTCTCTACTCTCTTGGTTGAAAGAAGACAAAACCAAACTGAATATGAAGTCCCGATAACAAAGAATACTGTAGCTTATGAGACTAGGATAATGTACATAAATTTAGGAATAAGAAGTTCTCTTAATGCCTCGTTATCAAACGCATGTAATTACGGGATCATGCCAAAATGAAGGAAAGGTTTAGCCTTAACATACCTTATCACAATCTTTCCAATCAACAAGTTGAACTTCTCTTCGCACCTTAATCTACAACAACGATAATAATACTATCATTAAGTTACGAAAGGTACAACTATCGCACAACGAACGACAAGCTTAATTTGTATTAAGACGGGCAGCATCTCCCCTATAATCCTTACTTCCTCCAAATTCAAGATAACACCAACAACAGAAGAACACAACAATAAAAACATATATACATTATTTTCCAACCTTATATACACCATAAAATACTACAAAATAGCCCAACACACCCCAATCTCTTCATACACAAAACGACCACCGTAGTAGTCTCAAATGACCCAAAAATGTTACGACGAACAACCATCCCACCACCCTGAATTTATGTGGTGTTTATCCATATCCTTTATCCTCCAAAACACCATAAATCAGTAGTAAAACAAGCAATCCAACAACAACAGTAAATAGTCCATAAAACAGTCCGCTACAAGTGAATATCTCAAACTCACGGCTTCCGAGCACCGTCCCGTGAGTTCTTACGATTATAAAACGACTTTCCACACATATCCAGCAGAAAAAATAGACGAAAGAGAGCAGTAAACTTACCTTATTTATTGAATAACTCAGCTCCTGTCTTGGTTCTTCAAACTCAAGGTTTTTCCTCCAACTAGAACTTAAAAAGGAGAGAAATTCAATTAGAGTTTATGTTTAATTTTTGGGAGGATGTTTGTAGGGGTTTAGGTCTGGTTATTGTGCCCTCTTATAAGTTTATTATATGAATGAAATATGTCTTTAAAATGTCTCTTTGGACGACCCAAACTGGACCATTTTTGGACTCTCATTTAAGCAAGTAGGTGACACACCTACTTGTCACCTAGCAGTTCGCGCAGTTTCGCAAAAATGCATATATATCTCTACTCCGATGTCGTATTGACAAACAGTTTAATACGTTAGAAAATAGACTCATAGATATTCAATTTGAAGGGTGGAACACCCCGTAACTCTAAGTATATTGGGAGAAAATCGTAGTTTTATTTTATCCAAATTTCAGTAAAACCTATGAATGTAACTTGTGAAGACTTTCATCGACTTTTGTTCCACAACTTGCTTGACTTCAAAACATAACACACGACTATAATAAGACTAACATAACTCATAACATAAACTCCCTATCATGTTAAGCACCCTAGTCTCACTCCAAGAGTATATGTTATAACATATCCAACTTGTCGACTTTCAACGAAACATTATTTTCTTCAATTCCTTAGCTTCTAAACCTTCCAACCCTCTTTGTACTTCTTGTTCATGATCTTAAATATATGTAACATCCGAGGTAACATGATAACTTACTTTATATACTTACAAAGATGATCTCATTTTTGGTCTTACATTAGTTTACTTACGACGCACTTTTACGTACGAAAATATGAGGTGTAACAAATATGCGATGCATCACAATACACAGTATAAGACCCCGAACCTGTAGGCAACACCAACACTGGGGCGGTAGTCAAAACTATCTTGAGCTTTTGAAAGCTCTCCTCCCATTCCTCTGTCCACCTATACGGAGCACCCTTCTGGGTCAATCTAGTCATAGGTGCAGCAATAGATGAAAAACCCTCTACGAATCGACGATAATACCCTGCCCGACCAAGGAAACTCCGGATCTTAGTAGCTCATGACGGTCTGGGCCAACTCTACACTGCTTCAATTTTCTTCGGATCTACCTCAATTCCCTCCCTCGACACCACATGGCCCAAAATTCCCACCGAATCAAGCCAAAATTCACATTTTGAAAATTTTGCATATAATTTCTTTTCTCTCAAGGTCTGAAGTACGGTCCTTAAATGTTTTTCATGATTCTTCCGGCTCTGGGAGTACACCAAGATGTCGTCCATAAACACAATGACGAATGAGTTAAGATAAGGCTGGACTACACTGTTTATCAAGTGCATGAATGATGTTGGGGCGTTGATCAGCCCAAATGACATCACAAGGAACTCGTAATGACCATACCAAGTCCTGAAGGCAGTCTTTGGAATATCTGGATCCCGAATTTTCAACTGATGATAGCATGAATGCAAGTCGATCTTCGAGAACACTCTAGCACCCTATAGTTGGTCAAATAGGCCATCAATGCGTGGCAATGGATACCTGTTCTTCACTATAACCTTGTTCAACTGCCGATAATCAATACACATGCACATAGAACCATATGCGACAGAACATAGAGAGCTCAGACGATTTGAGGTTTCACTTTTTGGTCTATGATTTTAGAATTAGGGCTTTTGAATTTCATCGGTGGAAATGGAAAGCAAAATAGCAGGATTCACAGTACAGGGACAAGACTGATGGCCATGCATGCTTGATTTTAAAGAACAAAGAAGAAATCAGGCGGTTTGTCTATTTGAGCCTAGGGTTTCACAATTGGGAATTTCGAATCTAGTGATGAAAA
Source organism: Nicotiana tomentosiformis (assembly GCF_000390325.3). Lineage (NCBI taxonomy): Eukaryota > Viridiplantae > Streptophyta > Magnoliopsida > Solanales > Solanaceae > Nicotiana > Nicotiana tomentosiformis. The sequence continues at coordinate 3,472,068 of NC_090817.1, read as the reverse complement.
TAGAAAGACAAAAGCAGGATTCGCGGATGCATGGAGGTACATCGAGTGTTTGTGGTTTGATTTTGTAAACTTGCACCAATTTGTGCAAGGATTTGGGACTGATGGAGGTTGAAAGGATGAGAGAAAAGAGAGAGGTTTGGGAAATAAGGGTGGTGGTTCAAAGAGAGAAATGCTTAGGGTTAGGGATAGTTGGGTTGGTCTCGTGGGTTTAAACTCAGAGACGGGATTTGGACCGTTGGATCGTTTGATCAACGGCCCTGATAAATCAAGATTTTATGAGTTTAAAGAAATTATTTTGAGAAAATGCGGGAACCGTTGGATCTGTTTGATCCAACGGCTGAGATAATATTTGATGGTAGATTAAAAATAAAAGAGAAACATGAATAAATATGGACTATCGATGGTTTGGATCGACGACCCATATTGTTTTTGTTTGTTTTGTGAATGTGAGTGATATTGGCTCAATAGAGGTGGCCCGGATCGCCAAAGTGGAATGGAAAGGGTGGACCTGGACTGAGTCAAATGGCTTTGGGCCAGTGTTTTTGAGCTGAAATTAATTTAACAAATAGCCACATTGTATTTAAATGTGCAATTACAATTGTATCCTTTTAGTCTTTAACCTTTTAAAAATTAATTTAAAATTAACTTAATTAATTTAACAAAATATTATAAGAATTATAATCATCAAATACACTACTAATTACTGTAATAATTTAATTAATTATTAAATATCCTATTTTCCTGTATACTACACTAATTCCGGATTTATTTTGAAGTAGTGGGCTATTTTACCAAAATTAAGAAATAACCCTATTAAATTAGTTATAAACCTATCTAATGAATATAAAGGTTATTTTAGTGATAAAAAAATAGTAAAAGTAATATACTTTATAATCATACATTACTAAATTATTAGTTTAACACTATTAATTACTTAATTCATATAAAAATATGTATTTATTAATCAAAAAAATATTTTCAACATACTTATTGGAAATTATTAAGTGAAAGTAAATTAATTATAAAAATGAGGGTCAAAATTGGCCGTCAACAAGTGCGGAGGTTCATCGATGGACTTACGTATGGTATTAGACTTCAGATAGATAGAGAGGTCGAGACTAAAACTTCATTCACTCAGGTAGTGGAGATTGTTAGGAGGATCGAGTGCATCCATAGCCAGGGGAGAGAGGCACCGGTGACAAGAGGCCTCATCATTTTGGTGGTTTTAGTAGTGCCTTGTTTGGAGGCTGGGGGTCAGCTTGGTAAAGGTCATGCTATTAGGCCAATTTAGTCAGCACTCCAGGATTCTCATGGTACTTTAGGCAGCCATGGTATTTATGGATCTCGCACAGGACAATCATCATATTGTGCATCTCTAGCTCATGTTCCTATCAGTGTACCCTCGATATAGAGTTTCTATAGTGGTCATTCGGATTATCAAAGACAACTTCAAATTTAGTAGCCACATCAGCAGAGGGGTTGTTATGAGTATGGGGATTTGAGACACGTCGTGAGGTATTGTCCCAGGTTGCAGAATGATATGCCACAACAAGGTACTCACGCTATGATTTTGGTGCCAGTTTCTATACCGCCCGCCCAGCCAGCTAGGTATGGGGGTTAATCAGCTAAGGTGGAGGTCATCCAGGTAGAGATCGTTCTAATGGAAGATGATAGACTGGTGGGGTTCAGCCCCGCTATTATGCATTTTTGGGTAGGCTTGAGGCAGAGTCGTCTGATGCAGTTATCACATGTATTGTTTTGGTCTGTCGTAGAGATTCTTCAGTGTTATTTGATCCAAGTTCTACTTATTCATATGTATCTTCATATTTTGCATAGCACTTGAGTATGCCTCGTGACTCTCTTAATATTCTTGTTTTTGTGTCTACACAGGTTGAGGATTATATAGTAGTTGATCAGCTGTACCGATCTTATGTGATTACGATTAATGGTTTTGATACAACAGTTGATATCTTATTGTTGGATATGATGGATTTGGAGGTTATTCTTCTTATGGGCTTGTTATCTCCGTATCATGCTATCTTAGATTGTCGCGCCAAGACTGTGACTTTATTTATGCTAGGGTTGCCTAGGTAGAGTGGAGATGGACCCTTGGCCGTTCTGCGAGTAGAGTGATTTTATTTTTGAAGGCTTAGTGTATGGTTGAGAAGGGATGTTTAACATATTTGGCTTACATTCGATATTCTAGTGCGGAGGTTCCTTCCATGAACTCGGTGCCGATTGTGAGAGAGATTTTGGCGGATTTACTAGGCATGTCGCCCGATATAGATATTGATTTTTGCATTGACTTAGTTTCGGGCACTCATCCCATATCTATTCCACTATACCGTATGGCTCCTGCTGAGTTGAAGGAGTAGTTGCGGCATTTGCTTGATAAAGGGGTTCATTAGACCGAGTGTTTCTCCTTATGGTGGGCCAGTGTTGTTTGTGGAGAAGAAGAAGAATGGTTCTATGAGGATATGCACTGATTATCTACAATTCAACAAGGTTAATGTCAAGAACAAGTATCCACTGCCTCGTATTGATGACTTATTTGAGCAATTAGGGGATGCCAAGGTATTTTCCAAGATCTATCTGAGATCTAGCTATCGTCGGGTAAAGATTAAGGGTTCAGGTGTCCGTAAGCAGCTTTTAGTACTCGTTATGGTCATTATGAGTTCTTGGTGATGTCGTTTGGTTTGACTAATGATCCAGCGGCTTTTATGGATTTGATGAACCGAATGTTCATGCCTTATTTGAATTCCTTTGTGATTGTGTTCATTGATGACATTTTGGTTTACTCCCGTAGTAGGGAGGAGCATAAGCGGCACTTGAAAGTTGTACTCCAGACTTTAAGAGATCATCAGATTTGTGCCAAATTTTCGAAGTGTGAGTTCTGGTTGGACTCAGCTGTATTTTTGGGTCATGTTGTATCTAATGATAGTATCAAGCTTGATCCTAAGAAGATTGAGGTGGTTGAAAATTGGCCTAGATCTACTTCAGCTATAGAGATCCAAAGTTTCTTGGTTTGGCAGGCTACTATCGTTGTTTTGTTGAGGGATTTTCATCTTTTGCAGCACCGTTGACCAAGTTGATTCAGAAATATGCTCTATTTAGATGGTCTGATGAGTTTGAGAAGAGGCATCGAAAGCTCAAGGTTTCTTTGACTACGGCTCCACTATTGATGTTGCCCATAGGTTCGGGCCTTATACCGTGTATTATGATTCTTCACACATTGGACTTGGTGCGATACTGATGTAAGGTGGTATGGTGATCACTTATGCGTCTCGGCAGTTGAAGACTCATGAGAATAATTATTCAGTTTCTAATTTGGAGTTGGCGACTATTATGCACGCTCTTAATATTTGGAGGCACTACTTGTACGACACATCGTGTGAGATTTACACTGATCATCGGAATCTCCAGCACTTGGTCAAGCAGAAGGATTTGAATTTGAGGTAGTAGAGGTGGTTAAAGGTTTTGAAAAATTATGATATCACTATTTGTATCATCTAGGTAAGGCAAATGTGGTAGATGATGCTATGAGTAGAAAGTATGGATGATTTGGCATTTACTCCAGCTGAGGAAAGGACTTTGGTTATGGATGTTCAGGCCTTGGCCAACAGATTATGAGATTCGATATTTTCGAGCCGAGTAGAGTTCTTGCTTGTGTTTTTATGTAGTCTTCCTTGTTTGAGTGCATCAAGACTCGCCAGTATGATGATCCACACTTGTTGGTGCATAAGGACACACTGCAGTGGGTGGTGCTAAGAAGATGGTTATTAGAGATGATGGTGTATTGCGACTTCAACATCAGATTTGTGTTCCTAATGTTTACGATTTGAGGGAGTTGAGTTTTGAGGAAAGTCATAACTCGAGGTATTCTATTCATCCAGGTGGTTTGACTCAGAGGTTGGTTATACCAAAGTGGAGGTGGGAGAGTAGGATTACCACAGACTTTGAGGAAGTTTGATGTTATTTGGTTCATTGTAGATAGATCGACCAAATCTGCACATTTCGTTCCGGTGATGACTTCTTATACTTCAGAGAAGTTGGCTCAGATCTACACCAGAGAGATTGTCTATTTTTATGGTGAGCCTATTTCAATAATTTCGGACTGGGGTGCTTAGTTAACATTGCAATTTTGGAGATCTGTTCAGTGCGAGTTGAGTATGCAAGTGGATCTTACCATAACATTCCACCTGCAGATGAATAGACAGTGCGAGCGGGCTATTCAGATTTTGTAAGATATGTTGAGAGCCTATATTATTTACTTTGGAGGCTATTGGGATAACTTCCTACCATTAATGGAGTTTGCGTACAATAGTAGCTACCTGTCCAGTATTCAGATTGCTCTATATGAGGCTTTATATAGTAGGCGGTGTTGTTCTTCTATTGGTTGGTTCGAGCTTGGTGATGCTAGGATATTGGGCATGAATTTGGTTCATGATACCTTAGATAAGGTGAAGTTAATTCAAGATTCTCTTCGGACAACACAGAGTAGGCAGAAGAGTTATGCGGACAAGCCACGAGGACTTTTAAGAAGGGCAAGAAGGTACTTTTGAAAGTTTCACCTATGAAAATCAAGAATCAACCATCAAACCAAAAATTTCAAAAGTTCATAAGTTCAAATTTCAAAATTTCAACTAAACGGCCTCGGGTTACTCAGGACCCAAACCAAATGTAGGCACAAGTCTAAAATAATCACAAAAAACTACCGAAATTGTCAAAATACTGATCTGATGTTGTTTACCAAGAATATTGAACGTGGTCAACTCCAACAACATTAATGTCATGACCTAAAATCCAACTAGTCGTGATGGCACCTAACCCAACCCGCTAGGTAAACCAACTTTCAACTATCCAATTCCAATAACAATTATTAAAGCAATTTAATTAAATAAAGATCTTAATCTTATACATTCCCCAAGAACTGGTAGTACAAATCATGAGCTTCTAAGAATAGAATTTACAAAAACTGGTATGAAATAAATACATCATCTGTTCGAAATATACATGAACAGAGTTTTATGAATCTAAGGCTACCATGAACAAGATGTAGCTACAACCGGAACGCAGGTACATCTTCAGATCCAGCTCCCAACGAACGCAGCAACATCAACAGTCAACATCTGCACGCAAGGTGCAGAAGTGTAGTATGAGTACAACCGACCCCATGTACTCAATAAGTAACAAACCTAACCTTAGGTTGAAAGTAGTAACGAGCTTTTACCAAGGTCGGGTCCAAAACCAATAGTCCACAACAGTTCATAACAACGTAAAATAAATAATACAAGAAGTAACTCAGAGATAAAATGCTCAACTAAATCATGATTTCTAAAAATAGCTCTTCCTTTCAAGTACACAAGTGAAAACCCAAATCGTTAACCGAAGTTGCCAAAAATATGAATAAGTTTGAAAACAATAATTTTCCCAAAATCCTTTCAATAATAAATGAGATGTTTCATTTTTCTTTCCAGATAACCAGTGTAAAACAAATGCATCACTATGCCCATATGCCAACATGTGTGAGAAATCATGAATGATGTAATATCGTACGGCATGAGGAAAAATACATCTCTATGCCTGTATATCATGTGCGCATGTTAATGCGATGCAACTCAGTGATAAAATCATATGAATACTCTCAGAGTATCATTTCACTCAGTCCTCCCAGTAACTCAGTCCTCTCAGTCACTCAGTCACTCAATCCTCCCAAACGCTCGGCACTCGTACTCAGTAGGTACCTGCGCTCACTAGGGTGTGTACAGACTCCGAAGGGGCTCCTTCATCCCAAGCACTATAATCTGCACGGACAACTCACGTGCTATTGTATCAATATCAGTATCCGCACGGACAACTCACGTGCTATAATAAAGCCAATATGGCTTTTTGCGGCGTGCAGCCCGATCCCATAATTATCCTCACAAGCAGGCCCTCGGCCTCACTCAGTGATCAATCTCTCCAGTCTCTCGGGCTTACAATGTCATGAAAATAGCCCGAAAATGATGATATGATGTATCAATAAATAACAACAGAGACTGAGATATGATATGAAATGAAATGAATATGACTGAGTATGAATTTTCAATTTAAAACAAATAATTCACATCAATATGACCTCTGCGGGTCCCAATAATACTGGCACATAGCCTCAACATGATTTTTAATATGATTCTCAACTCAATTTCTTTAACACATAAAACTTCATGGAAAATGCCAAGATTATTTGACTACAAAATTCCACGAAATAATTACGTCACAATTTCTATGGTGCACGCCCACACGCCCATCACCTAGCATGTGCGTCACCTCCAAACAATTCACATAATACGTATATTCAGGGTTCATGTCCTCAGCTCCAAGATTAGAAGAGTTACTTACCTCGAACAAGCCGAATCCAATGTCGAGCAAGCTAAACAATGCTCCAGAAATTCCATTCTGCGCGTAACAACTTCCGAACGGCTCGAATCTAGTCACAATTAATTTGATTCAGTCAACCCAAATTATAGGAATTTGTTCCATATCAAAATGTTAATTTTTCCACAAAATCCAAAATTACACTCAAAAACCGCACGTGGGGCCCACGTCTCAGAACCCGAAAATAGTTACAAAATATGAATGCACTTTCAACCACGGGTCCAACCATTCCATTTTTACTCAAATCCGACGTCAACTCGACCCTCAAATCTCCAAATTAAACCAAGAGGGTTTTTCAAAATTTTCTAACTTAATTCACCAATTAAATGTTATAAACAACCATGGATTCGGGTAATTTAACCAATATTGAGTTAAGAACACTTACCCCATTGTTTCCTCTGAAAATCTCCCAAATATCGCCTCTTCCCGAGCTCCAATCCGTCAAAAATGGGACGAAGTCCAATTTTCAGAACTTAAACTCTCTGCCCAGTCATTTGCTCTACGCGATCGCAAACATTCACACGCGATCGCGAAGAACAGTTTTCCACTACCAAAATTTTCTTAATCATGATTACGAAAATGGCCTCGCGATCGCGAAGCACAAAGCATACTGCCCACACATTTTACCCTACGCGAAAGCAAAATCACTCACGCGATCGCGGATCACTGATTCTCAAACCTACGCGAACGCGTTCAGCCCCTTGCGATCGCGTAGAGCAATTGCCTCCCTTCATCTACTGCTCAAATACTTCTACGCGAACGCGACCTCCGCCACGCATTCGCGAAGCATAGCTTAATACACTTACATGTTCGCGTTCCTTCTTTTGCTACCACATAGAACAAAAATACCCCTGCCCCAAATAAGCTTACGTGATCGCGTCCCAATATTCGCAATCGCGAAGAAGGTTTGAAACACCAGAAATCAGCAGCTACCAGCATTGCAAAAAATGAAGGAAAATAATTTGAATACCATCTGAAACACGCCCGAGCCCCTCGGGACATCAACCAAATATAACAACAAGTCCTAAAACAACATACGAACTTAGTCGAGTCTTCAAATCACATCCAACAACACTAAAAACACGAATAATACCCCAACTTTCGTCATTTCAAGCCTAATTCTACCGCGGACCTCCAAATAATTTTCCGGACACGCTCCTAAGTCCAAAATCACCATATGGAGCTATTGGAATCATCAGAATTAAATTCCGAGGTTGTTTACACATAAGTGAATATCCGGTCAACTTTTCCAACTTAAGTTTTCAATTATGAGACTAAGTGTCTCATTTCACTCTGAAATCCTTCCGGGCCCAAACCAACTAACCTGATAAGTCATAAATCAACTGTAAAGCATAAATTGAGCATTAAATGGGGATACGGGGTTGTAATACTCAAAACGACCGGCTGGGTCGTTACATTCTCCCCCACTTAAACATACGTTCGTCCTCGAACGTGCCAAGAGTTGTTTCCAAGCCATCAAATCACTGTTCTATCTTACCATACACGTACCCAGGGGTGATCCCATGTCACCCTATTCTATATAGGCCTGACAACACAATACAACTGAAAATCATTAATTTAACCTTAACCCAAAAACCTTGGAATTCAATTCTCAACCTTCAGAATTTCTTTTCAAGACACGAATCATACATTTACACGATGTATGAGTCTGAAAAAGCTACATCGATTCATAACTATAATCGCGGATATAATTTACCCAGAATATTAGACAACTCGCCCGCTCGTAGCACCATTCCTGAACACAATAACTACTTCAAACCAACCAAGTACTAGCATTAAACCACATATCGAACAAAACTTCATCCCAACATCTTCGTACGCTGTTAATAATAAAAGAAACACGCGGAAATCTCATGACCCCTTATCAGATCAGCAAGTCATGGATCTATCTCGCCCCAACTATAACCATAATCCTCTCCTAAGCTGACTTTCAATATTATCCTCCCAAATATACCATAATCAAGCCCGATAGTACCCATTCTAGGTCCAATGACCTTATATTATTAAACACAACTATCCCACAGACACGCCACATCAATATAACTCAAGCCACAACTGCGCAATCTGTGTACCCAAATATGGGAAATGTCTCAAGAAAGAGAACCGTATTGCAAGTTCAACAAGCACCACCACAACCGCAATGTTACAACCAACTCCTCAAATTTCGTGAAGAGGATAACCGTAGGTACATGTGCACAATTATAGAGGAAGGAAATTAATAGATCAGATAATTTATTATAGAAATAGAATTCCCACACACGGCACGGACAACTCACATGCCAATAATATGAATCGTCTGGCATGGTCACTGGCCTCTAGTCCTAGCATATCATACATGAGCAATTAAACAAGCACACTTGTATATATGATAATGAAATAAGATTCTCATGCTCTTGGACTGGTATAAATAACACGCCATAGTGTAAGCATGTGCACAATCTGCTATCACACTTCAAATCGGCAATTTAACGTAGACATAGTAACTACCCCGTTTATTCAGGGGAATTAGCCTCTTTGTAACCTCAAATGTAGCCCAGATAGTTTTCAACAAAGGTATGAACATGGGAAATGTTATAACTATACGCTTAACAGTCAAATCTAGGCATATCATAGCCTAAGCATTCTTTCGAGTAGGAATACTTGCCCTGATACCCACATATGGGCTCAACCTCACATATATGTGCACTCATAGCGCGTAGCTATCACAAATAATTAACACAACTAGTGCCTCCACTGAGTTTAAATAAAATACTCACCTCAAACAGGTCGCAACCCTGAAACAATATGCTTCTGAGAACTCCCAGTCTCTAAATTCATAGGACACATAAATCACCGTAACTGATCCCAACTCCAGCACTCGAATGACCAACACATCTTTCATACACGATCCTCCCACTAGGAATACTTCCATAATTCTTCCGTGCCACATAGCAATAATTTAAATATCAGTAGTCTATCAACCGGGTGAGTACCGCAATTCCAATGAACATCCGTAAGTCAAAACACATTGCGCCATTCTGAAATGCGCAACCTTATCAGGAATTACCGAGCAGTTAAAACATTCATCGAAATATTTGAAACTGACTATGCTGTCCAACATTCGTTACCTGCTCTTCAAGACTGAACTATCACCTTGTACATGTAAATCCTAATCCCGCACAACACATCACATCTATTATGCCATCATGTGACAAGCACAAGAATCCCATTATCAACTCTGAGTCACCAGCAAATTACATACCTGGTTAGTTAGAAACCTTCCTCTTGCTTCCTTCCAGGAGGAAATCATAATACACAACACGTTTCCCACATCAGTAGAAAATATCTTGTTCAATATATGGCAGAAACCATCAAGAACACTTTGAAATCTATTTGCACATAACCAAGCTATTAGAACTAAATTCTTCTAACTCGACCAAACCACGTAGGTCACCAAACCTAAGAATATTGTCACCAAAACATCTGTAGAGTCTCACCATATCATAATTACCCCTATAAATACCACAACCGAAACACCCACTCTGAAAATACCTTATTTGAGTCTAAGGCCGTTTCATTCACCTTCCTAATACAGAAATATAAAATCCATAATGATATACAAAAATGCCATAAGTCTCGACACCATCCAACTTAAATCTTAGATTTTAGCCATAAATAAATCCGCCAGAAATTCTCAATTGTTACATATTAAATCTCGAATCCATTAGAACTTTCTCGAGAGTCACCCCATTTGTTCAAATCCACATTACACCACCCAAATGGGCCAAAAGACACGTGTCCGATTAGCACAACAACACTCCAAGAAGTAACTCTACTTTAATACCACCTATCAAATTCATACTCTGTGCGCACTACATCATTCACATATAACAACTCACTCATCCCACGATTTTCATATACTCATAAGTGCAATATAACCCGTATCCAGAAATTTCCTTACTCAAGTCATTCTCGAACTCCACCTCTGCAAGTCATAACTAACCCACAAGTATGCCTCAAACCAAAATCAAAATTTAACACATAACCATGAAATCAAATTGTCAATAGCATACTCCCCCACTTGGCTCAAAGCCATAGATTAAAACACTCCATAATTCACAATACCCGTACTCTATTACTATCATAATATCGTAGTCAGTACAACAAAAATTCTTCTCAAGCTCGTACAACGCCAACCATAAAAATACCTTAATCGTCCGCTAGACTCGCATTCATTATCTTAACACTCATGTCAACTTTCTCAACCAGATTCAAATTCAAATCCTAACACATACTCCCCGTCGGCAGAAAAGAAACTCTCTACTCACATCATAAGGAATACACTTACGTAGATTTAGTCCGCATGGAATAACCCACCTACTTAACCTTAAATTAGTATCTCGTTATAACCTTTCGCAGTTACAATTACTATGAGATCACTTAATCTTTCCGAGTCCAAACTCATTAACCAGACATGAGAATTTTATTTGTCCCAAAATTTAACAATCATGAAAGATCCTTCAAAACATTCACACTCGAGACTGTACATCACATCAAAATGAAAATCAAACACCCAATGGCCTTCCTTTACATTCCAAGGAAACACTTCTCATCATATTCAAATCGTCTTAACGCATCCCACAGTTACATCATACTCATCACAAAGCCATTCCACCACTCATCGAGCCATAAATTCCACTCGTAGGGACATTACCGGACATATGAGTCCAAATGTACAGGTTACAACTGAAGCTACCGAGCTTAAGCTGCGGTCTAACCATGGCCTCAAGTCATCCAGACTGGCCCATCACCAAAATACATAATACTCACCTCGAACCTCATCCATGGAATCACAAGCCGGCGATGCACAGTTGATACCGAGCGCTCATGTGCGCATACGAATGCGTGGAAGGAATTCAAAGAGTTATATTTTCAGCTGAATCAATTCCGCACGATAAAGAAAGAAAGATGGGAAATTATCCTAAATGCCATGTAGCCTCTCGAAGATAAGTATGGACGTCATTCTACCGATCAGCAAGACTCTACTAGACACTTGCTCATGACTTGTAGAACCTATGAACCTAGAGCTCTAATACCACCTTATCACGACCCAAAATCTAACTAGTCGTGATGGCACCTAACCCAACCCGCTAGGTAAGCCAACTATCAACTATCAAATTCTAATAACAATTATTAAAGCAATTTAAGTAAATAAATATCTTAATCTTATACATTCCCCAAGAACTGTTAGTACAAATCATGAGCTTCTAAGAATAGAATTTACAAAAACTGGTACAAAATAAATACATCATTTGTTCGAAATATACATGAACAGAGTTTTATGAATATAAGGCTACCATGAACAAGAGGTAGCTACAACCAGAACGCAGGTACATCTTCAGATCCAGCTCCCAACGAATGCAGCAACATCAACAATCAACATCTGCACGCAAGGTGTAGAAGTGTAGCATGAGTACAACCGACCTCATGTACTCAATAAGTAACAAACCTAACCTTAGGTTGAAAGTAGTGACGAGCTTTTACCAAGGTTGGGTCCAAAACCAATAGTCCACAACAGTCCATAACAACGTAAAACAAAAAATACAAGAAGTAACTCAGATATAAAATGCTCAACTAAATCATGATTTCTAAAAATAGTTCTTTCTTTCAAGTACATCAGTGAAAACCCAAATTGTTTGCCAAAGTTGCCAAAAATATGAATAAGTTTGAAAATAATAATTTTTCCAAAATCCTTTCAATAATAAATGAGATGTTTCATTTTTCTTTCCAGATAACCAGTGTAAAACAAATGCATCACTCTGCCTATCTGCCAACATGTGAGAAATCATGAATGAAGTAATATCGTACAGCATGAGAAAAAATACATCGCTATGCCTGTATGTCATGTGTGCATGTCAATGCGATGCAACTCAGTAATAAAATCATATGAATACTCTCAGAGTATCATTTCACTCAGTCCTCCCAGTCACTCAGTCCTCCCAGACACTCAGTCCTCACAGTTACTCAGTCCTCCCAATCGCTCGGTACTCGCACTCGGCACTCGCACTTAGTAGGTACATGTGCTCACGGTGGTGTGTACAAACTCCGGAGGGGCTCCTTCAGCCCAAGCGCTATAATCTGCACGGATAACGCACGTGCTGCATGGACAACTCACGTGCTATAGTATCAATATCTTCTATCCCCATGGACAACTCACGTGCTATAATAAAGCCAATATGGCCTGCTACGGCATGCACCCCGATCCCATAATTATCCTCACAATCAGGCCCTCGACCTCACTCAGTCATCAATCTCTCCAGTCTCTCGGGCTCACAATGTTATGAAAATAGCCCAAAAATAATGATATGATGTATCAATAAATAACAACAGAGACTGAGATATGATATGAAATGAAATGAATATGACTAAGTATGAATTTTCAATTTAAAACAAATAATTCACATCAATATGACCTTTGTGGGTCCCAATAATACTGTCACATAGTCTCAACATGATTTTAATATGATTCTTAACTCAATTTCTTTAACACATAAAACTGCATGGAAAATGCCAAGATTTTTTTACTACAAAATTCCACGAAACAATTATGCCACAATTTCTATGGTGCAAGCCCACACGCCTGTCACCTAGCATGTGCGTCACCTCCAAACAATTCACATAATACGTATATTCAGGGTTCATACCCTCAGCTCCAAGATTAGAAGAGTTACTTACCTCGAACAAGCCGAATCCAATATCGAGCAAGCTAAATAATGCTCCAAAAATTACATTATGCGCGTAACAACTTCCGAACAGCTCGAATCTATGGGAATTTATTCCATATCAAAATGCTAATTTTTCCACAAAATTTGAAATTACACTCAAAAATTGCTCGTGGGGCCCACGTCTCTAAACCCGACAATAGTTACAAAATATGAACGCACTTTCAACCACGGATCTAACCATACCAATTTTTACTCAAATCCGACGTCAACTCGACCCTCAAATCTCCAAATTAAACCAAGAGGGTTTTTCAAAATTTTCTAACTTAATTCACCAATTAAATGTTATAAATAACCATGGATTTGGATAATTTAATTAATATTGAGTTAAGAACACTTACCCCGTTGTTTCCTCTGAAAATTTCCCAAATATCGCCTCTTCCCGAGCTCCAATCCGTCAAAAATGGAAAATGGGACGAAGTCCCTTTTTCAGAACTTAAACTCTCTGCCCAGTCATTTACTATACGCGATCGCAAACATTCACACGCGATCGCGAAGAACAGTTTTCCACTGCCCAGATTTTCTTAATCGCTATCGCGAAAATGGCCTCGCGATCGCGAAGCACAAAGCAGACTGCCCACCCATTGTACCCTACGCAAACGCGAAAATCGCGGATCACTGACTCTCAAACCTACGCGAACGCGTTCAGCCTCATGCGATCGCGTAGAGCAATTGCCTCTCTTCATCTACTGCTCAAATCCTTCTACGCGAACGCGACCTCCGCCACGCGTTGGCGAAGCACAGCTTAATACACTTATGCGATCGCGTTCCTTCTTCTGCGATCGCATAGAACAAAAATACCCCTGCCCCAAGTAAGCTTACGTGATCGCGTCTCAATCTTCGCGATCGCGAAGAAGGTTTGAAACACCAGAAATCAGCACCTACTAGCAGTGCAAAAAATGAAGGAAAATAATTTGAATACCATCCGAAATATGCCCGAGCCCCTCGGGACCTCAACCAAATATACCAACAAGTCCTAAAACATCATACGAACTTAGTCGAGTCTTTAAATCACATCCAACAACACTAAAAACACGAATCATACCCCAATTCAAGCCTAATGAACTTTGAAATTTCAAGTTTCCACAAAACAACGCCGAAACCTATCAAATAACGTCTCATTGACCTCAAATTTTGCACACAGGTTATAAATGACATAACTGACCTATTAAAATTTTTATAATTGGATTTTGACCCTGATATCAAAAAGTCAATTCCCCGGTCAAACTTTTCAAAAATTCAACTTTCGCCATTTCAAGCCTAATTCTACCACGGACCTCCAAATAATTTTTCGGACACGTTCATAAGTCCAAAATCACCATACGGAGCTATTGAAATCATCGGAATTAAATTCCGAGGTCGTTTTTACATAAGTGAATATTCGGTCAACTTTTCCAACTTAAGTTATAAACTATGAGACTAAGTATCTCATTTCACTCTGAAATCCTTCTAGACCCGAACCAACAAACCCGATAAGTTATAAATCAACTGTAAGGCATAAATTGAGAAGTAAATGGGGATACGGGGTTGTAATACTCAAAACGACCGATCGGGTCGTTACAATTAAGACTCTAGAATTTGAATTTCTCTTCCATAACTCATCTAAACCATTCAAAAATCAAAACGAACTATGCACACAAGTTATAGAATATCAAATAAAGCTATTCAAGGTCTTAAATCACAGGGACAGAGAGCTAGAACTCAAAAATGACCTATCGGGTCATTACATTCTCCACCTCTAAAATGAACGTTCATCCTCGTATAGACATACAAATGTACTTGAACTGGCAAAGAGATGTGAATATCTACTCCTCATATTGGGCTCGGACTCCAAGTAGCTTCCTCAGCCGGTTGCCTTTTCCAAATCACTTTCGCGAAAGGAATCTCCTTATATTTCAACTTTCGGACCTGCCTATCTAAAATAGCTACTATCTCTTCTTTGTAAGTTCAAATTTCTAAATTTCAATTATTAGCACTAAAATGGTCTCGGGTCACTCGGGAACCAAACAAAACATATGTGAAAGTCCAGAATTATTATATGAACCTATAAAAATTATTAAAACACTGATCCAAGGTCGCTTACCAAGAATGTTGATTGTGGTCAACTCAAACAACATTAAGACTCTAGAATTTCAATACCTCTTTCATAACACATCAAAAACCTTTAGGTAAGCAAAACGAATTGTGCACACAAGTCATAAACATCAACTGAAGCTATTCAAAGTCTCAAATTATGGAACGGAGCGTTAGAACTCAAAATGACTTATCAGGTCCTTGCAATATAAATAATAAGATACACGGTCTAAATAGAAGATAATAAGTATGTTTTCTCAGATCACATGATCAAAAAAATATACCAACGCACCAAATCTGCATATAAAGGAGATATGCATCAATAGCATTTATTTGAATACTTCTAAATGAGTTTAGAATGTCTATCCAAGTATCCAACAACCTGTTAGCACGTCTCATGCATATGTAAAATACATCAAATAGTATTTTTAGATGATATGCATGAATACAACATGTAAAAATGCATGAATACACATAAAGGATTTACTTAAATAAATAAAGCTTCCATATTTATGTTCAAACTCATCAATCGAATCACATATCATAAACAAATCAAAAACCCATTGGTTTCTCACAATTCTATGCACACACAACCCAGGGAAAAATGGATTATCACATGAATCTAGAGGGATGGATCAAAATTCATGCGCCCGAGCCTTATAGCTCCATAATCAATTATCAAATCTGTACGGAGTGTCCTATCATGCCATATTCATATTGAGTGCACGGAATAACCAAATCGTGTAATAATCATATCAATTTGCATTGAATGACATATTGTTCCATAATCTTATCAATCCGCATGGAATATCCCTTCGTGTCTAAACCTCAATCCATATCAGAGTAACATATGGAGGAATATATTCATATGTACAAGAGAGATAAATATACAAAGATATATGCATACGTATAAGAGATAATCAATATGCATGGTGTATACATATGTATAATGTATGACTATGTATACGCCACGTAATCCAACACAAAATAAAGAGTATGAACTATATAACAATGTCTGTCTGACAGAAATAGTTAGACTGAATAGATAAGTAGGGGGATTTCATGTAATGCGTATCGATCAAGTGAAGCAGCTCACCATGAAGTCTCTATAAGACCTACTCTGCGAGATGAATGCCGCTAACACCAGCCACAAAACTTGCACAAAATATACAGAAGTATAGTATGAGTACAAAGCCACGATACTCAGTAAGTATCAAGTCTAGCCTCTAAGAAGTAGTGGCGAGGGCCTGACATCGACACTCACTAACAGTCTAATAATCAGGTGAAAGCAAAAATAATATACGGAGTAAAGCATGGTATCGGGAAATGAGTACGAAAGATCAAAACACAAATCATATGGAATTTAGGCATACTTCAAAGACAAAAGATATCAAATAAGATATCAACATCTCAATTATCAAATAAAGACATGATACATGTCAACAATATTTATATAAAGTCGTTGCATGAGTCAAAGTATGTATATGTATGCTCAGGATCCTTTCCCAATGCCTCACAGCACAAATCCATGTGCCTGACACAGGTCATATGTCGAACAAGTACGAAAAATCTCGGTGCCTACGCTCACAAGGCACAAGGTAATATGGGTAATTATCTGGATCCAGAGGGATAAATTCATATCCAAGCATTGGTCATCTTACCATTTATGATCAATAATCAATATCCTCTCAAAGGATTCATAGTGCAAAAACCTCAACTTTCCACACCAACCAACTCTTCACTCATGCATATGTATATGAAACAATATGATAAAGAAGCACTGGACATAACAACAGGAATACGGATAAAAGCTCATACGACTAAAAGATGGTTATGGCTAGTCATGTAGTTCAATTTATTATAACGGTTCAATAAGCATTTAAGAGTGCTTAAGTCTAGTCATATTATTTAAGATGAGTCAATTAATCCATAGAAACTACCAAATCATGGAGCAAATAAAGCATGTATATGACTATGGATAAATAATAAAGCTCAACACGGTAAACCAATCCTTTAGGCCCAATTCAACAAGTCATAACTTAAGCATATTCTTAAATCATAATTATAAAGTATCACGTAGTCATAAAATCAATTTAAAACATGTATAATAGCTTCACATAAAATAAAAGTGAGAAAGTAATATATAAACATTTCCTTTATAACTCTTAGATGTTGAACTCAAATTTCATAAGAAATTAATTGGAACAACTACGTTAAGAGTTACCTTTTATAAAATATTACAGAATATGCTGTCAATTCAAACTTTTGAAGATTTTAGGACAAATGACATAAATACCCCACTACTAGGACTTTATGACAACCTCTGCCACTAAAATTTAAAATGATCATTGGCACCCCAAAATTTCTTCCCATATATAGCCAGATCGCTTCCCTCTTCATATTCAACGATATACGCATGATTTTCTCAGCCTGATTTTTCTCCCACTAAATATGGATACTATAAATTGGAATTCAAAGAAACCTAATAATTATAGTAGCTTCTGCGCACAAAATTGAAGCAAAAAAAAAAATTCATCAAAGTTGCTCCTCAGAAACTGACCAATTTGGGGAAAATTTGTAATGCAAAGTTGAAATCTAAACAGCGGTAGAAATACCTACATTGCTACAACACAGTGGATATTGTGGTGATGATAATTATTTTATGAATTTTCGAAGTTGATGGCATGTTAATTAAATCGAATTGAATTTAGATGATTTTTTGGTCGAGATTTTAAAGCATCTTCATAAGGAGTATACGACAACTCTTGATATCTAATATACTGTTAATGATGGTTATCTACCAACCATTAATAGTAAATAACAATATGGCTTTGAAGACGTATATCAAACTGAAAGAGAAAAATTCGGATGTGACAATTTTTTTCTTATATATTACGTTCAAGGACAACAATGCATATGTGAGCTGCTCGGCTATGATATGAGTTGTAACGCGAAAGATAAAAATACAAAACATGAACGAGAAAGCAGCATTACACCGTGAAAATGAAGTTGTTGATATATTGACAACAAAAAAATTAGAGGGTTATAGGAATATAGAAGCCAATGATATGAATATAATTATCAATAATTTCCACAAAAAATTAAAGTGGGTCAACTATTTAAAGATAAGGAGACCATACGTAATGTCATAAAATACTATGCAACCAAAAATAATTTTCATTTCAAAGTTCGAAAATCGAGCTCGAGAAGGTGTGTATTCTAGCAAGATATTGGTATAGTATAAGATTTTTATGTATATATGTTGTGGTATATTAAGTAAGGGATTTGTTGAAGCTGATCTGAATATTATATCGAGAATTTTCAGTAAACAGCGATTTGGATTTGAACAATTTTACCAACTCCTGATTCTGTCACCAAAGATACTAGTTAATGATGCAATCCAATTTTGCAGATGTCCTTTTCTTTGGCTTAATTTCAACAAGTTAGGTTAGTTGTTGATTTTAAATTTTATAATTGTGATAATGTACTATTTGGTTAACTGGCATATGTTAGAAATTAACTTTATATCCATATGATAACATGTACTTCATTGATTGCAACAATAACAACAATAACTCAGTAAATCTCACTAGTGGGGTCTGGGGAACAGTACTTCATTGATTGCATAGATCAAAATTATTCTTCGGTTTTAATGTATCAAAGTTAATAAGTCTCATGTTTTCAAAATTAGCAGTTTCAGTTCACACATGCCCTGTTAATGAAAGACTTGATAGACGTTAGGCTAGTTCAACAGTAATGGCGAACTTAGTAAAACACAAGTATACTAACCCAAAGTCAATATACACTACTAGAGACATACAACGTGACATGTTGAATAATATGGCGTCACTATGAACTACAAGTAAGCGTGAAGAACAAAGAAAATGCTCTTAAAATGCTGAGAGAAAACCCAAGTAAATCATATGGGAAGTTGCCGAAAAATCTTTATATGTTAGAGGTAACAAATCCTGGATTGTCACTAAGTTGCATTAGTCAAAAGATGAATGTTTCATATATCTATTTATAGCACTTTATGAAACAATTAAAGGGTGGCAGTATTGTTGTCCTATTTAAGCAGTTGATGGGACTTTCCTCAAAGCATCACACCGAGGAACCTTAATCACGGCTTGCACGAAAGATGCATCAAATAAGTATAGATCACTAATATATTGTTTATAATATTTTTTACCCTTAAATCAGTGATATACTTGTAATAATTTAAATTTTTTATACAGATAAAATTCTTCTTCTTGCTTATTTAGTGGTTGATTTAGAAAATAATGCATCATGGGAATGATTCTTCAGACAATTTAAGGAGACTTACGGGGTTAGTGTCACGATCCAAAATTCCACCATAAAGTTCGTGATGACACTTAGTTCATAAAACTAGGTAAGTCTATCACATAACGACATCAATCAGAATGTAACAAATTAAAAATTTAATAGAAACTGAGAAATGTTATAACACAACCAAAAAAGAGATACAACAGTCATCATCCCAAAACCTTGTAATACTGAGTCATAAGCACTACATAAAATACATAAGTCTAAAAAATACATCACTATTTAGGATACATAAACAGTAGAAAATGAAGTAAGAGGGTGACTCCGAGGATTGCAAACGGAACAAGGACACCCTCAAGTCTCCAACAGCTCTAGCTCAACTCCTTAACGATCAGCTCGATTCGAAGTACCTGGATCTGTACAAAGAATGTGCAAAGCGTAGTATGGGTACACCACAATCGGTATCCAGTAAATATCTAGACTAACCTCGGTGGAGTAGTGATGAGATCTAAGTCATTACGCACACGTTTTGTGTGACAAGAATGTGCCCCCGGAACTTAAAGGAAATTTTTAAAGAGCGGTGGTTAGACTGGCCATGTTGTATGGGTTAGAATGTTGGCCAGTCAAGATTGCCCATATCCAGAAGATGAAAGTAGCAGAAATGAGGATGTTGAGATGGATGTGCAGGCATACAAGATTGGATAAGATTAGTAATGAAGATATTCGGGCAAGGATGGGTGTGGCTACCATGGAATACAAAATACGGGAAGTGAGACTTAGATGGTTGGGGCATGTGCAAAGGAGAAGACTAGATGCCCCGGCTAGGAGGTACGAGCGATTTTCTCTGACGGGTATGAGAAGAGGTAGAGGGCAGCCTAAGAAGTATTGGGGAGAGGTGATCAGGCAAGACACGACGCGACTACATCTCACCAAGGACATAACCCTTGATAGGAAGGCATAGAGGGAGAGCATTAGGGTTGAAGGTTAGTATGTAGTTGAGCATTTTTCTATTCCGTTCTGTGTAAGTCTAGTCGGTCAGTATCGTGTTTTAGTATGCTAGGGGTACATGTTGTGCTCATACTATTTTCTAGGATCTTGTCACTGCACTGATTATTAAGATTACTTTTCCATGTATATTTTCTAACTCTTAGCTCGCTGGTACTATCTTTCTGGTTATGTTACTATTACTATTCTATTGTCGCATTTCTTTTTCTTGTGCCGAGGGTCTATCAGAAACAGCCTCTCTACCTCCAGGGTAAGGTCTGCGTATACACTATCCTCCCCAGACCCTACTTGTGAAATTATACTGGGTTGTTGTTGTTACTCACTAGTCAAATAACTTATGCAAAATATCAAAGAAAACTGACAACAAGGTGCATAACAGAACAATATCTGCAATCTCGTAAAGCGTAGTATAACAACTCAGTGTAGAATAATCCATCTTTGCCAACGAAACATCAAATAGGGATGGAGCATGTGATATCATATAAAAAAAATTCAACCAACATCTCATAAAACCCAAGACGGAAGCATTTAGAAAATAATTATATGATCACAACATCAACCCAGTTCCAAGACATGAACAACATCAAAAGAACACCCTGAAATGTCACATAATATTCCCAACAAAAACCACATTTATGTCATCGCATGCACATAATCAATGGAATGCCTCCCTTATGTCTGTCGCATGCACATATATAGCCACACTTATCTCACCGCATGCATATCATGATGAAATGCCTCTCTTATATCGCCGCATACGCATCTCACCACCTTTATACTCCACACAATAACAAATCAACCCGCACAATTTGCATTGAATGACATATTGTTCCATAATCTTATCAATCCGCACGGAATATCCCTTCGTGTCTAAACCTCAGTGCATATCAGAGTAACATATGGAGGAATATATTCATATGTACAAGAGATATAAATATACAAAGATATATGCATATGTACAAGAGATAATCAACATGCATGGTGTACGCATATGTATAATGTATGACTATGTATACACCACGTAATCCAACACAAAATAAAGAGTGTGAACTATATAACAATGTTTGTCTGACAGAAATAGATAGACTGAATAGATAAGTAGGGGCTCCATGTACTGCGTATCGATCAAGTGAAGCAGCTCACTATAAAGTCTCTATAAGACCTACTCTATGAGATGAACACCGCTAACACCAGCCACAAAACTTGCACAAAATATACATAAGTGTAGTATGAGTACAAAGCCACGGTACTCAGTAAGTATCAAGTCTAACCTCGAAATAGTGGTGAGGGGCTGACATCGACACTCACTAACAATCTAATAACCAGGTGAAAGCAAAAATAATATACGGAGTAAATCATGGTATCAAAAAATGAGTATGAAAGATCAAAACACAATTCATATGGAATTTAGGCATACTTCAAAGACAAAAGAGATCAAATAAGATATCAACATCTCAATTATCAAATAAAGACATGATACATGTCAACAATATTTATATAAAGTCGTTGCATGAGTCAAAGTATGTATATGTATGCTCAGTATTCTTTCCCAATACCTCACAGCACAAATCTATGTGCCTGACATAGGCCATATGTCGAACAAGAACGGAAAATCTCGGGTGCCTACGCTCACAATGCACAAGATAATATGGGTAATTACATGACTCCAGAGGGATAAATCCATATCCAAGCATTGATCATCTTACCATTTATGATCAATAATCAATATCCGCTCAAAGGATTCATAGTGCAAAAACCTCAACTTTCCACACCAACCAACTCTTCACTCATGCATATGTATATGAAACAATACGATAAAGAAGCACCGGACATAACAACAGGAATACGGATAAAAGCTCATACGACTAAAAGATGATTATGGCTAGTCATGTAGTTCAATTTATTATAACGGTTCAATAAGCATTTAAGAGTACTTAAGTCTAGTCATATTATTTAAAATGAGTCAATTAATCCATAGAAACTACCAAATCATGGAGCAAATAAGGCATGTATATGACTATGGATAAATAATAAAGCTCAACACGGTAAACCAATCCTTTAGGCCCAATTCAACAAGTCATAACTTAAGCATGTTCCTAAATCATAATTATAAAGTATCACGTAGTCATAAAATCAATTTAAAATATGTATAATAGCTTCACATAATCCAAACAAGGCATAACTCAAGTCAACACTACCGGGTACGATCATAATCTAGCTACGCATATAGCTCGTTTCCTCGCATATACGTGGCTCCTAAATTGAGCAACAAGTAGCAAGCAAATTATCTATGGGGAGAATTTCCTCTTACAAAGATAGACAAGAGGCTTATCTTTTCCTGGTAAGCTTAAATCAACCACCAACCACCTAACCATCAAAATCCAAGACCAAACGACTCAAATTTAGTCACATACAACTCAATAATGTCAAATAAAGCCATAGGAAATAATTTCAAACAATGAAGCTTCAATCTTTAATCAAATCCCTAAAAGTAAATAAAAGTCAACTCAAGTCCACATGGTCAAAACCTGAGTCAAGGAGGAGATCCTGAATACTCTTAACATTATGAGTCCAAATATATTATTAGATTCCAAAGCCAAGTCCAAATCGACCCCCAAATCCTCAAAATACACTCTCTTAAGTTGTGGAAAAAAAACTCCAAATTTTATTTTAAAAGATCATATTTTAGGTGTAGAAATCCATGGAAAATCAAGATAAAAAGTCAAATCCAAGTAAGAATTTCTTACCTCCAATGTAATAGTGGAATTGCTCTTCAAGTCCAAAGTTCAAAACACGAGAGAATGGGCAAAATCTCGAATTAACTCACTTAAGTGGTCTGCCTATGCATACCCTTCGCGATCACGGTCCAAAGCTTCACAATCGCGAAGCGCTAAAATTCTGCTGCCCAAATAACAATCTACATGATCGTGTCTAACCCTCCACGATCGTGAAAGCCAATCATCTACCTTTGCGAACGCGAGCCCCTCCTCGCGAATGCGTAGACCAACATTCCCCCAGCCAGGCTTCGACCCTATGCGAATGCGAACACACCTACGTGAATACGAAGTAAACCTCCCGCTTGACTCAACACCATCGCAAACACAACTCTTTGCACGCGAACACAAAGATCCTGCCCAGGCCAGTACACGAATGCGGGCTCCATGACATGAGTGCGATGAGCAAAAGTCACTTGCCAGCTTCCCTCCTCTGCGATTGCGAGTCTTGCTCTGCGATTGCGAGTCTTGCTCTGCGATCGCGAAGCATCAACCTGCATCAGAAAACCAGCAACTCCTAAACAAAATGAAATGATCTGAAACCATCCCGAAACACACCCGAGCCCTGAGTACCCCGTCCAATCATACCAATAAGTCTATACATAATCCAAACTTATTCAAGGGCTCGAAACACCATAAATAACATCAAAACCAAGAATCGGCGATCAAAAACCTTCTCTTAAGTTTCAAACATTCCAACTTAGCTGAATGCGTCCGAATCACACCTAGACAATCCGGATCACAATCAAACTTTGCACACAAGTGTCAATCAAATAAATGAACCTATCCAATATCACGGAACACCAATAGGGACTCCTTAACATCAAAGTCAATTCCCGATCAAACCAGAGCTAAAACCTTCTAGGAACTTTCGAATCCAAATCTGAATATAGGCCCAAGTCCAAAATCACTATACGAACCTATTGGGACTATCAAATCATCAATCCGAGGCCGTCTACTCTAAAGTCAAACTTTGGTCAACTCTTACGACTTAAGCTTCTAAAAAATAGATCTAAGTGTTCCAATCACTCTCAAACCTTCCCGAAATCAAACCAACCAACCCCGCAAGTCATAAATAACAAACGAACCCCTACCCCGAGGGAGTAGAGAGGTTGTTTCTGAAAGACTCTCGGTTCAAGAAGATGAAAAGAGATAATATATCAGTACCATATATCAGTACCATCAATAAAAACCATAGAAATAATAACAGAATCATAAAAACCAGAAAATAGATGAAAAGCAAAAGCAATAACCAATAACCAACACATCTACAAAGTGTCACGAAAATGTGAATGTTAAAGTTAATGCATGGTCAACACAATATTGGACAAGATAAAAAATGATAGAGAGTGTAAGTAGCGCATGAAGAGGATAAAATGAGAGGTTTGACT
This sequence comes from Nicotiana tomentosiformis, assembly GCF_000390325.3. Taxonomy (NCBI): domain Eukaryota; kingdom Viridiplantae; phylum Streptophyta; class Magnoliopsida; order Solanales; family Solanaceae; genus Nicotiana; species Nicotiana tomentosiformis. The sequence goes on along the minus strand of NC_090817.1, from coordinate 3,447,342 downwards.
GTGTCATGATTACCTCCAAATATGATAGTCTATAGGTGCAACACTATCATAAGATGTAAATGTAGACGAGGCAAACCTAAATACACATGAACGAAAATTGTCACAAAGGACCTATAGTCTCTCAGAATGACTGCAGACTTCGCGCTAAGAACTCAACATGATATAAATAAAGGATAATCATTGTTGTTAACTTACGTCACGTGTTTGCCAGGATTCTTTTCGGTCTAGTCAAAGACTTGTGCGTCAATGCAAGAATAATTGGGAGATTTAGAGAACCGCTATTTTATCTTAAGAAATGATTTATTTATTTTTGCCATGAAATGGGATAAAAAAAGAGCGAATGAATATAGAGAATCCATACGGTTGACTTAGCTAGTCTGGAATTAATACGTTGTTGATTGATGATTTAGAATAGTGGTTCTTGGACAAACAACCATCAGAGTAATAAAGAACCATCAGAGTAATAAAGAACCATCAGACTAACAAACAACCCTTTGTCATCCGGTAAGAATAGTTAATAGAACAATCAATAACTATTCTGCCTATTGCTCATTTGTCTAGGAAGTAGGAAAGGTGTGAAAATGACACACAATGTCATCCAATGGGCAACAACGAGATGTTTTATTATTCGTCTGGTAAGTAAAAAAGGTGTGAAAATGGAAATAGATGCTCAGCTACCATGTCGGCTAGTCTTTCTTACTGGAAGCAGATTGAACTATTGTGTTGTAACCACACAAACTAGTAATTCAGGTAGTGAGAGCATCTTTTGGCACATAACTGCACCAAGACTAAGCAAATCAAATTGAGATGTCAAACAGGACTTACTCGCTGCTTCAATATTTTGGCACCAATCAAGGGCAGTAGGAGTGTTTCAGAAGATTGAATGCTAGCCTTAACCCGTCCAAGCAACCTATCCAAATCTGGAAGCTTGCGAAGATATTGAGCAGCTGATAATGTAGCCTCTGAATTTTCAACAAGTCTGTCAACCACATCGAGCCTATGGTTGATTTTCTCCACATCTTTGAGGGGATGACAAACCCAGTTTCTCAAAAGTGGCTTCCCAGGTTAAGTAACACAATTGTCAAGATACTTGTATAAAGTACCTGAAAACAATAAATAATCACTCACAGTTAGAATAGAAGAAAATATAATTGCCACAATTGCCCCTTAGAATGAGTACAAAGCTTGATTTGACAAAAATATTGTACTTGCCTGATGGACTCCCATCGGCATTATTGTTGAAGATCTCAAGATTGACAAGTGTTTGTCCATCCATTTTGAGGCAACCCCTATAGACTTCGTATGATAGAATATCGCCATTACGTAAGACCTCATCTAACTGTTAATGACAGAATGAAACAACCACCAAAATAATACCTTTAAATATTACACACAGAAAATAGGTCACGATTCCGAGACTTACCATCAATCGCTCTAAATGATTGGCAAGACTCCCAAGAGCACATAACGCAACATCATGGCTCGTTACTCCATCAAAGGTGTGATCCCACCTATTACAAGATCCTTTAAAGTAACCTTTCAAGTCAAGGAAATTTTTCACTTCTGCAGGATCAACAAAATCAGCACCTGGCTGGACTGGGGACATGAGTGGTGCTGCAGGACCTAAATGGACAAAGGATACTCATCAAGAGATCTAAGAAAGTGACAGCTCCACCTATTTCTATTTCAACCATCCAATTTTGGTTCTATGCGTAACATCTTCATATATCATTCAATTCTCCTGGAGGCTGGAAGAACAAATGTAGTATCTGAATAGTTCACATTTATGAATCACAATCCCGTCTAATCTCACTACAACTTCCCTCTTCTTGTGCCGACTAAACTTGCGGCGCATATATTCAGTCTTACTTCTACTTATCCTAAAACCCCTACTCACTAGTTTACTTCTCTATAGTTCAAGCTTTCGGTTGACACCTTTGATGGTTTCGTCATTTAGTACAATATCATTAGCGAATAGTATACCATGGGATCTCATCTTGTATTGTGTTGGTTAGCTAATCAACAATTAGGTTAAACAAGTAGAGGGTCAATGCTGATCCCGAGCGTAAACCCACAGTTATGGAAAAAATCCTTTGTATCTCCTACTAGTGACTGCCCCTTTATGCATGTCCTTTGTGACATTTATATTTTTAATATGAAACAAATAAAAAACATGGGCCCATTATAAAACATGCTTTAATCAGATGGAAATGGATGAACATTCAAGATTAGTGCACATTGAGAACCATAAGATAGACTAGCTGCAACTTGCTTGTGCCAATGATGCTATCCAAGAAGCATGTACATCCTAAGATAGATGACTTGCTGAAGACATGGATTTGTGATCATGACAGTGGTGTAGTTTTAACTTTTAAGTATTAACTATGACAGCGGAGGCTTGGAATAATACTGCATGCACTATAGAAACCTTATCATAACAGTACCAAATTGGGCCTTCTTTTTTTTTTTTTATAAGGACCACTTAGCAACTTTTCTTTTAGTTGAACACTACCAGAGCGTGAGGAAAAGGCGCAGGTCTAACGTTATTCCTCTCTATGAATTCTAGAAAAGAGGATAACATGTCCCACAATGGTATCACTCGGCAAAACTTGACAAAAGTGGACAGTCTCTCAAAAAACAAACTAAGAAAGTTATCCATTCTCAATTTCTCTCCACCAGGTCATATCTCATAGGCAATACAAGACCTTAGTTGCTCACTGCTAACTAATCTCATTCCAACTGCAGAATAAACAATACTGCGGGTCCCACTAATGACCACTTAAGAATTATAATCTTTTCAAAGCTCATCTTCTTTAGGGAATTTGTCGCAACTTACTATAAATAATGGCCAAATAAAGACCACCATACATGACTTTCAGGCCAAAAGTTAAACACACTGAACTGCCCGAACAAAGAAACAGCTTCGTGACATGATAGGCAGGACATAATGCCTTGGATAATCAGGAGAGAATTATCACAACCACAGCCATTTCATGATACAGTAAGTAACTTAGCAACTATTTAAGAAACACGCAAATATCACCTGTTAATGAGTATTTTTTCAGAGCTTTTTGAGCATCCTTTGACAAACCTATTAAAAATAGAAGTGCGAGACGAGGAAGTCAGACTCAACATAGTTATTTCCAAAGAACAAAAATAATCCTCCCAAAGTCTAATTTAAAAAAAGCTTTACCCCTAGCATCGTATATAACTTCCTTCGGTGACACCTACAGATGCAACAGAGAGCAACATAAAATAATCAAGCAAACGAATCGCACATTTGTTAAGTTACTCAAAGAAAGATACTAGATCTTCTATTAAGTTACTCAAAGAAAGATATTAGATCTTAAAGTGTCGTACTTGCATCAGCAAAGCCCCCAAAGCTGCACAAGATGCATCATCGCTTATGGAACCAACCCAAACTTTCAGAGCAGCACAATCGACAAAAGCAAAGCCAAAAGCGGTTGAACCATTCTCTAGCTCATTGCAAGTCTATATGTAACAGTGCAAGAAGCCAATAAATCCTCTGCCTCAGTTTGAAGTCTCATTTTGTAGCACAAGGATGACCATAAGGACATTAAAAGATTTTAAAGCTTTTTCTTAAAAATTTGGGGAGAGAACAGAAGCAGCATAATATTGCATGAAGCATTATTCTGCACATATAATAGATAACTCTACTGGCATGTAGAATTAACAGAACTGTATCATGCCAATGGCCTCAATTTATATAAAAAGCTGCTAACCTCCTTAACTGCAAGAAGATGAACTGCATCAGGCCCAATATTACCCTCACTTGTGGTAGAAGGAGTGAATACATGAACTAGTTTTCTGCGAATAACCTGAAACCAATATTCCCATCATCAAATCACTCAATGCCATGATGAACAAAGAGTTGATAGCGCTCATTTGAGAGACGCAGAAGAAATTTATGAGTGCCCAACAAAAATGTGATGACCCAAAAGGTCATCTTATGTCTTAGAACTCGAATCTGAGCTCCTAAGCCTTACAAATCTCATTTATATCCTCCTCGATTTGCATACGCAGTCCGGGCAGGTTTCCGGAAAGCTTTTATGTTGAAAACTAATGAAAATAAGAATTTTTGCCTTAAAAGTTGATTTTTGTTGACTTCGGTCAATATTTTTGGTAAACGGGCCCAGATCCGTGCTTTGACGGTCCCGGTAGGTTCGTATCGAATTATGGGACCTGGGCGTATGCCCAGAATTGAATTCGGAGGTCCCTAACTTGAGTTATAAATTTTTGATGAAAATTAAAAGTCTGAAAATTATTTGTTTTTAAGAATTGATTGATATTTGGCATTGTTAGTATCGGGTCCGTATTTTGGTTCCAGAGCCCTATGATATTTAAGACATGTCTGTGAAATTTGGTGAGAAACAGAGTTGATTTGACGTGATTCGGACGTCCAGTTGAGAAAATAAAAATTTTAAAGTGTTCTTGAGAATATCATTTGATTTGGTGCTAAATTCGTAGTTCTAGGTGTTATTTTGGCGATTTGATCGCGCAAGCAAGTTCGTATGATGTTTTTAGACTTGTGTGCATGTTTGGTTTGGAGCCCCGAGGGCTCGGGTGAGTTTCGGATAGGCCACGGGATGTTTTGGACTTGGGAAAAATCTGGTTTTCTGCAGATTCTGGTGTCTGGCATATCCTTCTTCGCGTTCGCGAAGGTACTCTCGTGAACGCGAAGAGTAAACTGATGAGGCAGGGATTTCTTCTTCGCGAACGCGAAGCGATGGGGGCATTACCCTTCGCGAATGCGACAAGCCCATCGCGAACGCGTGGTGTTAGGCATTGGGAAGGGGGAGTTAGCTGTTCCTTCATCGCGAACGCGAGCAATGCCCCGCGAACGCGAAGGCCAGGGAGGAGTAACCATCGCGAACACGAGCTGGAACGCGAAGGCTTAGCAGCCAGTACCCTTCGCGAATGCGACAGTGCTCTCGCGAACGCGCTGAACACTGTCGCCCAGCACTTAACAGAATCCAAAAATGAGATTTTAGCCAAAAATTCATTTTTCTCAAAAACCAAACGGTGAGAAGCGATTTTTCAAGAGCCATTTCTTCCTCAAATTGTTGGTAAGTGATTCTAAACCATTTTCTTTCAATTACCCATTACATTTATGAATTATCAACCTAAATTCTAGAGTTTTCATGGTAAAATTAGGGGTTAGGGTAGAAACTAGGAATTTCGGAAATTTGAGGATTTAGACCCCAATTTGAGGTCGGATTCCAAAACTAATTACGTATTCGGGCTCGGGGGTGAATGGGTAAAATAATTTTGGTCCGAACCTCGGATTTTGACCAAGCGAGTCCGGGGACGATTTTTCGACTTTTTGGAGAAAAAATTGGGAAATTTAATTTATGAAATATAATTGATTCCTTTAGCAATATTTGATGTTATTGAGTCATTTTTGAATAGATACGAGTGGTTTGGAGGTGAATTCCAAAGGAAAAGCTATGATTGAGAATTAAGTGGTCTTCGCAGCAAGGTAAGTGTCGCGTCTAACTTTGACTTGAGGGAATAGGTATTATGTATTTATTTGCTACGTGTTTGGTTATTAAATGCGATGTATAGGTGAGGTGACGAGCATCTATGCGTCTTTGTCGAGTCATAGCATGCGAGTGAAATTCTATTCTTGTCTATTTTGTAGCCTTAAATTCTCCTATCCATGCTTAGCGGGTTATTTAAAATGTTGGGTGACTTATATCTTGTTTCACTGAGATTTGGTAACTTTTGAATATTGATTCAAGGTTGAGGTTACATTGTGCTATTGATTATGGGTAAAATACTGGTTTCTTTGTGATACTCATATCTATCCGTTGTTATTGATTCTGTGATTTGTGAGTAGTGTAAGGCACGAAGGGTGATGTCGTGCATGCATTATTTATATTGTGAGGAAGAGTGTAAAGCACGAAGGGTGATGCCGTGTATATTATGAGAGGTTTAATGCATGAAGGGTGATGCCGTGCTGTTCTATTTATTTATTTGGTGAGGTTGAGAGTAAAAGCACGAAAGGTGATGCCGTGCCGTTCTATTTATTTATTTGGTGAGGTTGAAAGTAAAAGCACGAAGGGTGATGCCGTGCCGTTCTATTTATTTATTTGGTGAGGTTGAGAGTAAAAGCACGAAGGGTGATGCCGTATAGTTTTTCTTTGCTATTTTTATTTGCTCAATTTGTTTAAGGATTTTCAGTTTAATTCTGTCTTTTCATTATTCTCACTCTTTGTATTGTATTCCCCCACTGTATGTCCCCTTCCCATTATTTCTGCGTTATTCCTTTATTTACTGTTGTTGCCACTAGCATGATTATACTGTTCAGGTTATATGTGGGTATCTTGTCCTAGCCTCGTTACTACTTTGCCGAGGTTAGGCTCGGCACTTACCAGTACATGGGGTCTGTTGTACTGATGTTGCACTCTGTACTTTCTGTGCAGATTTTGATACCGGCTCAGGTTGATCAAGATTTTACTATTGGTCCGTTGTCCGGAGACTCAAGGTAGATCTGTCGGCGTCCACAGACCTTGAAGTCCCCGTCCATCTTTTATGTCCTACTGTTTTCTTTTATTCAGACAGTTGTATTTCTTTCAGACTATTACTTGTAGTAAATTCTAGAATGCTCGTGAATTGTGACTCCAGATCCGGATGGTAGTAATTAATACAGTTTTATAAAATTTCGCACCTCTTATATTTCATCTTAGTTAATTATTGTTATTTACTAAATGGAAATAAGGAATTGGTTTAATGATTCTCTAACGTTGGCTTGCCTAGCAAGTGAAATGTTAGGCGCCATCACGGTCCCGTCGGTGAGAAATTTCGGGTCGTGACAAAAAAGATTCATAAAAATGTGTACGTCCAGAATTTTTCGAAGCATTAATTGCTTCTATGTATCTTCTGTTGCTTTATTTTCACATTATAACAGTTAAATGACTATGACCAACCTCACATAGCCCTAAGCGCTGCAAATGTTTTTAAAGAACTAGGTAATTTATGAATGCTCAACCAAACTATATATATGTATCCCGAATTTTTCAAAGTATTAATTGCTTCTATGTATCTTATGTGTTTATTATCACATTTAGAACAGTTAAAGGACCATCACTAACCTCACACAGCCCTAAGCATTACAACGGTTTTTAAAGAACTAGGTTAACTCAAATGACTTGAAAGCAAGCATTACAACTGTTTTTAAAGAACTAGGTTAAGTCAATGACTTCATGCTTTCACAAAATTCATGTTGCACTTACAGAAGTAGAGCCTCTAGATTTTGCTTGCTCAGATGTTTCCAACTGTTCCATCCGTCCTACATTGTACCTTCAAAGTAGATAGATAAACTCAAGATAAATGAAAAGATACCTAATAAGATACTAAACAAGTATTATCAACAAAGTGGTCAGTTGCAAATTGCTACTAACATAAGTCATAAGCCATGCAGAGAAAAGGTGACATAGTAATGAACTGTTAAAAAAAATGATCAAGATGAAGCAAATCAGAAATTCCAATCACTGATAAACTCGTACAGTCATTAGAAAGTAGGAAATTGGAAATTGGCAGCAGCAAAAGCTGTTAGCCTGTTTCCCTGAAAAAGATACAGATCTGGAAAATGAAACTTCTAACTCTTTTTTTAATAATCGTGGTGTTTCGGCCAGCTTGTGCACACCTCGACTATATCCACGAGGTACATGCTACCTACCACTAATACAGGTACCAGGTAACTCTATCCACCAAAGGCTTGGACAGATGAGAAGAAATAATGGGACTTCTAACTCTTACCCTCGCGCTAGGAGCTTCTGAACAGCTTCATCTATCCCACTTTCAGATATGCCAACCTGACAGAAAAGCAAGAAAATAAGTCTCTGGATCAGATTCAGAAGATTAAACTAGACCGAAAATTACCAAAACTACCTTTTCAGGTATCCCAAGTGACTTACGTATAGCATACCTGTCTACATTTTCCCACGCCACTTAGTGTCATTTTCCAATCGAGCTCCTTGTGACCAATTTCAGCATCTAGCTCATACAGCTCATAAAATTTTCCCTTTTAAAGCACTAATATTTTAGAGAAAACTATATCAGATAAGAAGCCTTGTGCACGATGTTTTCCAAATGAAAGAAAATAAAAGAATACATAACTTCAAACAGTATTGAAAATCAAACAAAGACAAACCATAACTTCAATAACTGTAGTGTATGGTCAATGGTAACCTATTATAGCATGTTACTTTCTTAGATTAAAACATTATATGTTATGTTAAACAATCTATAAATTGTAAATGTCTGATTAATGTCTTTTTAGTTATCTCCCAAATGACAAAATTGAATACAACGTCTGAATTTCTTGGAACAAACTTAACAATGTTGAACTTGTAACAACAATATGTAAGGAAAAGACAAGTAAAATAGGTATCAAGTGGAGACATTTAATAAGTGAAACCATGTAACAAATAGAGGTATGTAGCAAGTAAAAGCATATAGTAAGTGAAGGCATGTAGTAAGTAAAGACATGTGATAGGTTAAAGCATCTAATAAGTAAAGCACGTAACAATAAGTGCATGTAACGTGTAAAGGCTAGTAACAAGTAAAGACATGAATTAGGTAAGGACATGTAGCAGTAGTAACTCAAGTAACATAACAATAACATGTATAGATGTGTGTTCATGATACCACAGTCAAGTTAAGTGTGTAAACAATCTCAAAACATCGCGCTAAATCCTTTTAAGATGCCATACATTCTAACATGATTTGTAACACATATAATTAAATTCACCAGTCATAGAATTAAGTGAAGCATAAGTCAATGGAACACCAAGTTCAACAAAGCACAAAGAAGTATATAATCCCCCCTCCCCCCCCCTCCCCCGAGTATGAAAAACCGGCACATGCATATACACCCGTCACCTCGTATTTGCATCACCGCCGCATGTAGCAAACAATATCATTTATTAGGAAAATCCCCTCAGCAAAACTAGGCAAGACACTTACCTCGTTCCAGAACAAGATCAACAATCCAACACAGCTTTCCCTTTGGAAACAAGTCTCCAAATCACCCGAATCTAGTCAATTATTGTTCAAATAAGTCAAAACAAGCTTAAAATTTACCCTCGTACGATAAAGGTTCTTTAATATGATTGAAAAAAGTAACCCTGGTCCACATGGTCGAAATTCGAAATTAAGACCAAATTCCAATTACCCATTCATCCCCGAGCCCGAATATATAATTTATTTTGAAATCCGACCTTAATTTGAGGTATAAATCTCAATTTTACAAAATTTCTAATTTCTACTCAAAATCCCAATTTATAGTTTATGAAATCTCAGATTTCATAGTGAAAATCCATGAAATATTATTGAAAATTGAATGAAAATAAGTTAAAGTTACTAACCTATGAAGTTGAGAAGAAATTGTTCTCCAAAAACTGCCTCTATAGAGTCTAGGTCTAAAAATTGGTGTAAAATGAGCTAAGTCCCGAAATTCCCATATTTTACCCCAGCTGCAGGTATCGCAATTGTGAAGTCTTGTTTGCAATTGCGACGTCCGCAAATGTGGACCACGTGCCTCAGCTCTTCTGTTATCGCAAATACAACATTGCGAACACAAATGCGAACATGGGGACCAATCGCAAATACGGAATTGGCTTCACAAAAGCGAAGCTGTCCCAATTTCTCGAGGGTCGCAAATGCGACCAACATATCGCAATTGCGAAATCCACCACTCATCGCAAATGCGAAGCTCCCCAGCCCCCTTCAGTATCACAAATGCGAGACTCGCATTTGCGATCAGAACCTTGCAAATGCGAGATTTGCAGATTAACAACACCAGCAACCTAATAGTCATGCAAAATCAGTCTGCACCTTACCCGAAACTCAACCGAGTCCCTTGGGCTCCAATTCGAACATTCACTCAAGTGTAATAACTTCATACAAACTCGCTCGCAAACTCAAATCATCAAAATAACATTTAAAATCAATAATCGACATCAAAACTCAAGATTTTTCAAAGTACTCAATTTTCTAACTTTTCACATAAAGTGCCAAAACGGCTTCGGTCACTCGAAGCCCCAACCAAGTATGCGTACATGTCAAAAGTTATCATACGAACCTACGGGAATCATCAAAATACCGATCCGAGGTTGTTTACCAAAAAACGTTGACTGTGGTCAACTCTAGCCATTTTCAAAGTCAAAAAATCACCCTTTTGTTAAAAATTCACATTTGAATTTTTCGAAAATCAGCACAGACCTTGCACGCAAGTGATAAATCATCAAATAAAGCTATAAAAAGTTTTAAAATACAAAAAGTGAAGCTAGTACTCAAAATGACCGGTCATATCATTACAGTGAAGCACAAAAAAGATTTCATATTTGAAGTGTTTTTCACTTCACACTAACAAAGATGCAATTAGTTTCTAATTTGAAACTGCAGATTCATTGAAAAAGTGATTGTTACTTTTTCAAAATTTTTGAAATTTCACACGATTTTAATTGTTAAATTTGAAGCTTTCAAAATGTTTTGAGACTCTGTAAGTATGAAATCTGAAGTAAAACAAAACTAGTTTATGTCAGACTAAAATGGCTAAAGTTAGCTTCTAAAATTATAGAACCTCAGACTCATTCATTTGAAGTTTTTCTGGAAACATTGGTTGTTTGTTGAAGCTTCGCATGATTTTATTATGAAATCTGAAACTTTCAAAATATTTGAGGCTCTTCAAGTTATGAAATCTGAAGTTTCAAATATCACACAACTAAATATAATTTCTAACTAATTGTAAGTAACATAAAGTTACTAAATTTTATTTTTTTCGTGAAGTTTTTTTTTTTCAATTGTTAAACTTCAAAAAAAGAATCTGATTATAATTAATTATAATATGAAGCTCGATCAACCACAAAAATTATGCAAAATCTAAAGTGTTTGTTGAAAGCTCGATCAACTGCAGAAATATTCATAAATAAATACATAAATAATACTCACTCTGCATCTGTAAATTAAATCTGAAGTGTTTTTGATGATCAACCGCAAGTTTGGATTTTTTAATAAAGCTACTGCATTGAAAAACTAGAGATTATGGTAGCAAATCACATGATCTATATTGGACGCAACTTTTATAATGTTCGTTAGGGTTTATTTGTTTGAATATTATTAATTTACTATTAAGTGGGTACCGTTTAAATCTATATAAATCTATATATATATATATATATATATATATAAAGGAGGGACAAAGAGTGATGACTTGGCACCTCTTTTTGGCCAAGAAATACATTTCTCTTTTTTCTCCTTTTTTTGGAGCCCAAGAGTCTCCCTAGGTAAAAAGGCACAAAACTACGATTGCATTGTACAGCAACTCTTCGATGAAATATATTTTACAGAAACTCCTCTAGCAAAAGTGAGGCAATATTCACGAAGCTATTGAGCAATTGTTTTGCCGAAGAGCATGGAAATCCTGATCGTGAGTCTTAATTAATGCTGCTTGCAAGTCTGCTAAGGATATTGCAGATGTAGAACCGTTCCTTATACATCCTATACGAACGGCCTATCTTGCAATTTCTCAATATTTTACAATGAAATTATGAATTATCCCAGTTGTGCTTGTAATCGCCAAAAAGGTCAGAAAAAATTTCATTATTCTTTTTTTTGTCTGAACCTTTACAAGCAATTTAAAAATTTCCTTCTTTATAGATCTCTAATTATGGTTGTATAAATTATGTAAACGTCCATTAACAAGGTAGATAGCACGTGGACAATAGAACTTATTCGCAATAATCTCATTTGATTTTTAACCAGGACATGCAGTACGAGGGAACAGAAGAGATAAAGTAGCAAGAAAACGAGATAATAAGTAGCGGCAAAATTGGTTTAATAAGCAGTTTGTAAAACTTGTGAAAATCATTTACTTCATCATTTGATCGCCATGGTAATCTTTTTTCATTGCTTTTATAATTAATTTCTTTACCAATTCTAAATTCCCTAATAATTTTAAGCTTTCATTCATTATAAAGATCCACTGCTGTGCAAATTAAATTACTCCGGCCACCAAATCAATTCTGCTGGTGCTAAACAAAAGATAATGGGTGATAACCTACTGATTGCTGTATAAAATTCTTCAGATGGCATTATCAAGTCTTTCGGAGGCATAACCAGTGAGAATGAGTTCTTCGATTAACAATACCCATAAAACCTTAGGAGCATTGCATCATCTTTCTTCTTTTTTGGATTGGCAGGGTCTGAGTTATTTGAGCAGTTTCTTGGTATTATTAGTTGTTCATAATAAGTCTTCATATTTGTTGGTTCAGGATCTTAACAAGGGAAGACTAGACTGCTTTTATGACCTCAATGCAGTACTACATATTCTGAATTTAGGATATTTTCTTTCATGTAAGAAAGTGTTAGTATGTTCTATCATTTATATACGTGATTTTTTCAAAAATACAATAAGTTTTATAGTCCGGAAAAATGATACTACTGAAATTATGAAATACTTCTCTCGGTCATTATTTCAAGTTCAATTTGTGGTTATGAATTGCAAATAATTTATGTTATGTCATCTATATTATCAAAGAAATACACATATTTTCATTGTTGCTTTAATGAAGATCCTTTACTTATAATTTGTAACTATTTGCTCCCTGCAGTGACTCCTGATTTGGTTGTTTGAGATAGCAATTTAGAATGTCAGTCGGCGAAAAAGCAAATGTGAATACATGTCTGATGTCCACTCTTTTTCAACTTTTTCTAAAAGATGAAATTGCTATTATTGTAAAATGAATTCCCTGTAAATTTAGAAATTCTTTGATTCTATGGGCATAAATAAGATTAGCTTCACAAGCAACTGAGCAAGCCCATGTACCTCAGCTGTTCTTTTCTTTCATGGTATCACAGATGTATTGTTGTGATGAATTCAACCGTTGATGATATACAACAACAACAATCAAGTATAATCCCACAAGTGGGGTATGAGGAAAGTGGTGGGTATGCAGACCTTACCCCATCCTAGAGAGTAAAGAGACTATTTCTGATAGACCATTAGCTTAATAGTTGATGATATAAATACTATTATTCACGAGCCAAATAAGAAATAAAAAGCTTATATATCATGTTGAATACGCTTTACAACTTCTAATATTCTGTTGTGAATCAATCAATTGCGACCCTTTCAGATTACTAGAAATAGAGTTTTCAAGAAATTAATTATTATACATGGTAATGGGAGACACTAGAATTTTGTATTCATAATTTCTTTGCATGTGTATTTATTTAATCTAATTGAAAAACAGAAAGTGAATAGTTTCATGACGAAACATTGTTGGAGATACTATGCCGAAGTATAGTCAAGTAAAGACAATAACTTATGTTATATATATATATATATATATATATATATATAGAGGAATGATCCTCATGGAATATATGCTATTGTAAGCTCTTTTTATTGATTCCCTTTAATATTAAAATTAAAGGAGGAGAGATGAAGGGGAAAAAGAAAAACAAAACAAAAAAAGAACAAGAAAGTCAAAAACAAAAAAAAGTGTAAAAACAAAAACCAACACAAATTTTGACATCGAGATGACAAATTTTATTGTACAATTTCTACAACTCTTTTCTTTATTTTTATGTGTCTTCAAGGAAACGTGCTCACTGCCGGTCCTTCTATGTAGATGGAGTAGCCGTCAGTTTCTCCCTCTTGGTTACTGAATTTTCTATATTTTTTCACTAAAATAAAGATCATGATCTTAAAGATTATAATATGATAGGTACTAAAGAGGATGGTAAACATTTAGTAATTGCAAAAATAATGAGTAACGTATATTTAGGAGTTATAACAGAAACAATATTAAGTGTAATAATTATAACATATTTAATAGTAAAAAGTTCACTGAAAGATGAAAAAATTTTTGACGAAAAAATAACAAAGAATGAGAAATATAACCGCGCGAAGCGCGGATATACTCACTAGTAATTTATAAAAACAGAATACAAGTTAAATGGTGATACAAAAATAAGGTATTTCTACACTTTCCCTTCGGTTTATTAGCGGGAAAAGTTGCAAAAAATGGCAGAAAAATTCTTCAACACTTTTATAGGGTTACAATATATAATCTATTCCTCTGTCAACAAAACACCAAACTTAATCTATTTCCCTTTTTGAGAGACCAAAGTAAAGAAAGAAATCAAAACAATGTTTGGAGGCAGTCAATTGGACTCATTTTCTGGCGGAGGTTTTATGCCTTCTCAATCAACTCAAGGCTCCGATCCTTCACGCACTTCCGCTAAGGTAATGAATCTCTACTAGAAACCTTTTCCTTTTCTGATGTATTTTTCTCGCACATGACAAGGTTCTTTTTGGGCCTTCTTTTTTTTGGACAGAGTCGTGATAACCCACATCTGCTTCCGCTAACAGTGAAACAGATAAGCCAAGCAATACAATCAAGTGATGAGAAATCTAATTTTGTTATTGATGGTGTCGATGTCAATAATGTAAGTGTTGTTTTTCTTATTTTTTTTCTTCTTCTTTTGAAGTCAAGAATTTGTTCATTTTTTTTGTACTCGGTCCGTTCTAAAAGGAATTATGGAATTCGGAGCACAAGGGTTAAAACATTTAAATTTTGTTCTTAATTGGTGTATCCATGTCACAACTTCTTTACTAGAAAAAAAGCGAATTCACATAACTGGAAACGAAATTAGAAGTATTTTCAAATCACAATAGTTTGTGATTACAAGGATTCAGGAAAAAAACCACTTTTGACTGTTCATATTAATAGTGTCATATGAAATGGGAGGAGGTAATGTTTTGGATTACTTGATTCTTCTGTTTAGAATTTTTGAGGGTCAATATTGTTATTCAATACGTTCCACTAAATTCGGGTATACCTGTGAAAATTTTCACTTAATTTTTGGTTTGTAGTTTTTGTGGGTCATAATTGAGTCAATTCCTTGGATGGTCACCCAAGTTATGGGATATCCTAGCAAAGTCACTTTTGTTTTATTGAGGACAAGAAAATCACTCAACAATTGCCCTTCGATATTTAATATACCATGTCATATTAAAATTTATTTTTTAATAACAAAACTCATTTAACACATGACACATGACCCAAGTACTCAACTAACTCACCCGATAAAAAAATTGGTCTATCTTATAAGTTCCTAGCCTATTCATATTCCCACATATTCCTTTGTAAAACTAGACTAGATAAAACATAAAATTCTAGGAATGTCTTATTATCATCACAATGAGTGCCTGGCATGGGTATTTGTTTAAGTTATCCTTTATTGCTCTCTAATCTTCTCATTTAAGTTAATATTTCACTAGTTGAAACTGTAAAGGTAAATTCAGGAAAAAGTAATAAAATAACGTCTTGTTTTTCTAAAAGTCAAATATTTTGGAAAATGATTAATACTTTGGACGGAAGGTGATACTAAAATTAATTCTTGGGTATTTTCAATTGGCAATCTCCAACCTTATTTTACGGGGACTAATGTTAATCAATTAATCCATTTCTACACATAAAACTAAACTTTAAATGTCACTTTTAATTACTCCCTCCGTTTCAATTTAGATGAGATAGTTTGACACGACACAGAGTTTTAAAAAAAAAAAGACTTTTGAAACTTGTGGTCTTAAAAGCTTAAGGAATAAAAGTTTTGTGGGACCATGACATTTGTGTGGTTATAAAAATTTCTCATTAATGGTAAAGTAGGTAAAATGAAGAGTTTAAAGTTGAAGTACTTCCAATTGTAGAAATGTGTCATTCTTTTTGGAACGGACTAATAAGGAAAGTGTGTCATCTAAATTGAAACAGAGGGAGTAATATAATCCATTAAAAACACTTGAGTTAATTCTGAATATTAGTAATTATCATATTTTAAGATGAAAACATTGAGTTTTGCTTCAATCTTGCAGAAATTTTCCGACAAGTGGAAATGCAAACATCTCTCACAGTTCAAAGGCTTTTTCCCAGGTGAGTTACCTGCTGGTTCTTTAAATATTGTTAGTAATACATTTTCATGAACTTTTAAAAGTTTAATCTTGGGCATAGATCACTTTTAGCTTGCGACCGAAACTATTTACATCCGATAGTCGAAAAGGGTATAAAACTTGTATATTTTTTGTATATAACATACAGAAATGAATATATATATATATATACAAAATAATATACATTTTTCAGGCTATTATTTTGAGTGCGACTATCCAGTATCATTTTTCCTTTAATCTTTGATAAACTGACAATTTTACACTATCAGATCACATAAATGATAACTATAGATAATTTCCGTAACTAGTGGAACTAGTTACTTGAAAAATAAAATTGACAACCTGCTATAACAAGTTAAATTACACTAATATATAAAAATTCTTTTCACCGCCAATATATATAAGTTAAATTCATTTTTAGGAAGGATTTACGTTCTGTGAAATGATAATGTATAGTTTTTAATTATACTTTCAGACTAAATTTACCACAATATCAGGTAACTCTTCGTATTAAGTTGGATATGATAATATGGAAAATAGAGTAATGACGTGCTCAGTAGCAAATCCAGGATTTTAAAGTCATGGGTCCTCGCTAATAAAATTTTAAAAGAAGAGAAAAAAGGAGTTAAGTTGTGAGTGCTCACTCAATATTTGTCTAAATATTTTTATAATTGCCTATGCAAATTTACTAAATCTGGTCAAAGATAATGAATGCTTGAGCACCCACAATTGACAATGTAGATCCACCACTGGACGTGCTATAACCAGATAAATTGTATTGGTAGCTTACGTAAAACATCTTAACAATGTGGGCGACAATGTATACAACTTAAACCCTTCTAATAACTATGTCATTGAACTGATAGCGTAAAACTTCTTTACACTGACGCAGGACCGACACTTACCAATGGGCATCACATTATCAAATAGGGTAACAAATGAAGCAACTTGGCCATTCTATGTGTTCTTAGCTGGTGCAATGTTCTGTCTTCTTTCAAGCAGTATTTGTCATCTCTTCTTATGTCACTCACAAAAACTGAACCTTTTCTTAGTCCAAATGGACTATGTTGGAATATCAGTAATGATCATCACTTCTTTCTTCCCACCAATGTATTACATCTTTCAATGTTCACCACATTGGCAAATTGTTTACCTCATTGGAATCACAATCTTGGGAATTTGCACTATCATAACCTTGCTCTTCCCCGTGTTTTCGACCGGAAAATATCGGTCATTTCGGGCCGGGCTTTTCATGTCCATGGGTTGTTTTGGTCTGGTACCTGCAATCCATGCACTTGTGTTGAATTGGACTGATCCTATGAGGAATGTCACACTTGCATATGAATCTGCAATGGCATTGTGTTATATAACAGGGGCTATATTTTATGTTAGCCGAATACCGGAGAAATGGAAGCCTGGATTTTTTGATATAGTTGGTCATAGTCATCAAATATTTCATACATTTGTTATTTTTGGTGCATTGGCTCACTATGGTGCTGCGAGGATTTTCTTGGACTACCGGACTCGATTGGGATGTGACAAAAGATAGAGAAATGACGCATTTTGGATACAATATGTTATGTCTGATACATATAGGGCCAATATTTTGGTATGTAAGAACTATGTATTGTATAGTCAGAGGCGAATATAGGGCGAGTACTGTAGTATTCAACTAAACTCATTGTTTTCGGCTCAAACTATGTATACATAAGCAAAAAACATCAAAAATTTATATACATATAATAAGATCAATTAATTCAGAGATAAAAACCATTTTATGATGTGTTGTGAGGATTGTTTTGGACTACCGGACTTGATTGGGATGTGACAAAAGATAGAAAAATGTTGCATTTTGAATACAATGTATTATGCCTGATATATATTGGACAAATATGCTGGTATGTACGAAGAACTATGTATAGTCAGAGGCGGATTTAGGGTGAGTACTATGGTATTCAATTGAACTGTAATGTTTTCGGCTCGAATTATGTATACTAATGCAGAAAAGAAATCTTAATATATACATATAACAAGATCAGTTAATTCAGAGATAAAAACCATTGTATGATGTGCTGCTGGTCTTTGATAACATTTTGAATTATATATGTATTTCTCGAGTTCAATGAAGATGCTTTCTCATTTTTCAGTTGCAAAACTATAGAGTTACTTGATCCAAGAAACATGTCTAAGTTGGCTTATGGTTAGTTTTCTACTCAAGAAATTTTAATTTCTTTTCATAATTAATTAAAAGGGTACAAGATAGAAAAATAATTACGGCAATGATTTAAATTTTTTGGGATCACATTCATTAGTCATTGTAATTTTTCTTTTAAAAATTATGAAAAAAACAAAAAAGACATAATATGAATTCAAAGTAAACTCTGCGAGGTTTTAGTGAAATTGATGTTGTTACTCCCTCTTTTTGTCACGACCCAAAATCCGACTAGCCGTGATGACACCTAACCTCACCCGCAAGGTAAGCCAAATAATAACAATCCGATTCAATGAGATTTTCTGAGAAAATAAATAATGAAATAACTTAACTTTTATACACTTCCCAATGACTAGTACTACAAATCATGAGCTTCTAAGATTAGAATTTACAAAGTTGGTATGAAATAAAATACATCATCTGTTTGAAATATACATAAACAGATTAATAATTTTAAAGCTACCAAGAACAAGAGGCTCATCTTCAATGCTAGCTCCCACCATGTACAGCAACATCAACATTCGGAATCTGCACGCAAGGTACAGAAGTGTAGTATGAGTACAACCGACCCCATGTACTCAATAAGTAACAAACATAACCTTAGGTTGAAAGTGGTGACGAGCTTGTACCAAGGTCAGAGTCCACACCAATATCCAGTAACATCGCATAGCAATATAATTAAAGTAACACCCGTAATAAATAACCAATAAAATGCTTAGCTCATATACAATTCCGGAAGAATAAACATTTTCTTTTCAAGTAGAATAGTAACACTCAAGTCTTTTTCCGAAAATACCCAAAGTATGATTAAGTTTGAAATATGTGATTTTTTATCAAAAACTTTAACAACAGGTACTAAATTTCACTATCAGATGGCATGTCTAATGCAACGCAGCACAATGATGAATTCAAGTACTCACACTCTCATAGGACTCAATCTCACTCTCTCGCATTTTTACTTATCACGCTCAATATTCAACACACTCAGTCACTCGGCACTGTACCAGGCAAATCCATCCCAAATATAAATAACAACTCACGCACAGTCACTCAGTACTGTATATGGCCAATCCAGCCCAAGGAAGATCCATCCCAAATATATATACATAATAACTGACATCCAGTCACTCAGTATTGTATAAGGCCATTTCAGCCCAGGGAAGATCCATCCCAAATATATATACATAATAACTGACATTCAGTCACTCAGTATTGTATAAGGCCAATCCAGCCCATGGGAAGATCCATCCCCAAATATAAATGATTCGGACAAGATCCATGTCCAGGGAAGATCTATCCCTCAATATAAATGCTTCAGACAAGATCCATATATATATATATATGGCAAGATCCATGCCCAGGGAAGATCCATCCCAGATATATATCAACTGCACTCACTGTGGGGGGTGCAGACTCCGGAGGAGCTCCTTCAACCCAACCGCTATAATAAGCCAATCTGGCATGCTGCAGCATGCAGCCCGATCCCATAATAATAACATGTATAAAGCCAATATGGCCTGCTGCGTCGTACAACCCAATCCCATAATTATCTTCACAATCAGGCCCTCGACCTCACTCAGTCATCAATCTCTCCAGCCTCTCGGGCTCACACTGTCATGAAACTAGCCCTAAATGATGATATGGTGTATCAATGAAGGAATATGACTGAGTAAGAAATTTCAATTTAAACAATTAATTCAACAGCAATATGACCTCTGTGGGTCTCAATAATACTGGTATATAGTCTCAGCATGATTTTTAACATGATTCTCAACTCAATTTATTTAACACATAAAAGTACATGGATAATTTCTAAGATTATTTGACTACACAATTTCACAGAACCAATTATGCCACAATTTCTACGGTGCATGCCCACACGCCCGTCACCTAGCATGTGCGTCACCTAAAAAAATTTATATAACACGTATTTTCGGGCTTTATACCCTCAGCTCCAAGTTTAGAAGGGTTACTTACCTCAAACAAGACGAATCCAATGTCGAGCAAGCTAATCAATATTCCGAAAATTTCATTCCGCGTGTATTCACCTCTGAATGCCTTCTTGTCTCCTCAATTCAATGCCAACGATTCGAAACTAAAATTCGCCCTTTAATGATACTACATCGATCTACTATACCAAGCAACTTCAATCTACAATATCAACATCCAATGGACCAATATTAATAACTAATTCCATAGTTTAAGTCATTTAGACAATTTATCAAACACCTAGTAGGCATACATTTCTACATCTCTTAATCATATAATTAGTTCTTCCAACTAACACTATTTACCAATAATTCGTCCCACCATAATTCTTTAACAACTTATACTCCCAACATCACATGTGTGACCAACCATTTATACCCGACTAACAAAATTCCATCAAATAATCACTTTTTAATCTCTACAATGGGTATTCATTTAAATTGAGAATTTATGGCTTCCAATCACCATACCATGAGTTCCAATACTCGATTCATACTCATATTTTCATAATAAATCCATACATGTATACATAATACTCTCACACCCAAGAATCATACTTCTCATGACCTACTTTTAATCCAAATCCGAAATTGAAAACTAGGGTATGGAACCTTATCTCTTTGACGAAGAACTTGAGGGATTTCTTGTTGGATTTCAAGGCTTAGACAAGATTTTTGATGAACAAAGCACTTGAGTTTCTTCCTCTCTCTAGAATCGCCCCTCCCCCCCCCTATAAAACACCAGAAATCCCAAAAAACAAACCCTAGATGAGTTAAATGAAATTGGGGGGGGGGGGGAAGGGTCATAAAACCCAGAAATTACACTACTGCGCTGTATGGGGAGCCGCGGGGAGTGGCTGTGAAAAATGTGCTTAGAAATGAAATTTTGAATTATTCTGGAAATCCCCACAAGGCGGCGCGGTAGTGTTGAATTCTGCCAACTTTTGGTAATTTGGTCATAACTTCTTGTAGGAGTGTCCAAATGACAAACGGTTTGAAGCGTTAGAAACTAGACTCGGAGATCTTTCATTTAATAGGTTGTTAATTACATAACTCCTTATATATATATATATATATATATATATATATATATATATATATATATATATATATATATATATATATATGTCCAAAGTTTGGTCTTGTGCGTACTCATTTGGAACTTTAGTCTATTATGTAATTTCCAACTTGACTTAGACTTAGGCCTCTCCTTAGACCCCACATTACTTATAATATGCCTCATACATTTATTATCATATCTAATTGATATCCATCATATTAATAGCCCTCGTCTGCATATAAAATAATATAATTAGCACACATCAACTTTCTTAATAGCACTTAAGTACTTTAAAATTGTTTCGGGCCTTACACTTTTCCATTTTATTAAAAAAAAAAACTATGTGATTTTCTCCCCATTTTTCTTATAAAACCTCCATAAAATAGTCGGTGAGCGCAATTTATCCAGTAATATACAATTTTAGTAATTATTTTTTCACATCCTTCTATATCTCAATTCATATACCTTAACTTTTTATATTTGGAACTATTGGGATTTTGATATTATTTAATATTTTGATACTACTTCAAGAATTTCAATTTATTTAACTATTCAAATGTTAAAACCCCTCCAAAAAAGGCACCAAAGTAGGTCGCCCTTTGCATAGGCGACAAGTAGGTCGCTCTTTCTATAAGCGACCAACTGTTATAAAAAAATTGCTTACTAAAAGTGCGTACTTGTTATAAAATAAAAGTAACTTAGTAAAACATGAACAAGACATGTTGTTATATGAAATAAAAGCAATTTAGTAAAACATGAACAATAAATGGAGATAGAGAGAAGGAAGAGATTTTCTTCTTCAATTGTATGTATTTTCTTATCTATTACAAGGCCTTTATATAGGCATAAAAAGTGAAGAAAAATATGTCATTGAATATGTCATTAAGCATAGAAATATGTCAATGAATATGTCATTAAGCATTTGATAAGATCATGGAGGAAGAGTAGACATCCACCATAATTTGATTTTTCTTATAACACTCCCCCTTGAATGTCCATAAATAATGTGCCTCGTTAAAACCTTATTAGGAAAAAATTCTATGGGAAAAAAATCCTAGTGAAGGAAAAAGAGTACACATGTTTAGAAATCCACCTTTTGGTTGCCTCGTTTAAAACCTTGCAAGAAAAACCCAGTGGGACAAAACCTTGTAAGGAAAAAAGAGTACAACGCGTATTAACTCCCCCTGATGAGAGCATCAATTCACATCCTTGAGCCTTCACATCCCAATCTTGTACACTAGTTTCTTGAAGGTTGACGTCGGTAGAGATTTGGTGAACAAATTAGCCATATTATCACTTGAACGGATCTGTTGCACATTGATATCACCATTCTTTTGAAGATCATGTGTGAAAAATAACTTTGGTAAAATTTGCTTTGTCCTATCCCCTTTATAAATCCTCCCTTCAATTGGGCTATGCATGCTGCATTGTCTTCATACAAAATTGTGGGCAGTTTATCACATTTCAAACCACATTTGTCTCGAATAAGGTGTATTATAGACCTCAACCATACACATTCTCGACTTGCTTCATGAATAGCAATTATCTCAGCATGATTAGATGAAGTAGCCACGATTGATTGCTTAGTCGATCGCCAAGATATGACAGTGCCTCCATATATAAACACATAGCCTGTTTGAGATCGAGCCTTGTGTGGGTCATATAAATACCCAGCATCGGCATAACCAACAAGATCGGGACTACAATCATTGCCATAAAATAATCTCATATCGGTAGTCCCTTTTAGATACCGCAATATGTGTTTGATTCTATTCCAATATCTCCTTGTAGGGGTAGAGCTATATGCTTATATCTTGTTAAGACATTAACTGAAAAAGTTATGTCAGACCTTGTAATGTTAGAAAGATATATTAGTGCACCAATTACACTAAGATATGGTACTTCGGGACCAATAAGCTCTTCATTATTTTCATGAGGTCGGAATGGATGTGCTTTATCCATATATAATCGCTTTAAAATCATTTTAGTGTATCCTGATTGATGGACAAAAACTCCATCTTTCATATACTCAATTTGTAGACCAAGACAAAATTCTGTCTTTCCAAGATCTTTCATTTCAAATTCTTTCTTTAAATAGTCTACTGCTTTAGGAAGCTCTACTGCTTTAGGAAGCTCCCTAGGAGTTCCAATGATATTTAAATCATCATGATTACGGTGATTATAACAAATTTAGATCCAAATCTTTTTATAAATATACAAGGACAAATTGAATCCTTCGTGTACCCTTCTTTCAACAGGTACTCACTCAGGAGACTATACCACATGCGCCCTGATTGTTTCAATCCGCATAAGGATTTTTGAAGCTTTATTTAATAAATTTCTTGGAAACCTTAATATGCTTCAGAACAATTTAAATCCTTTAATGATTTCCATTATACGCATATCACGTTTTTTTGTATTGCCAAATTAAAACCTGAAATGGCGACATCCACCACAGGAGAACATGTCTCTATATAATCAATGCCAGGATATTTACAATTTTTCTTGTGGCACAAGTCGTCTTTATGTTTATTGACTTGCCTTTTTTTTTTTCCGCACAAGAACGCATTTATACCTCCACTGGCTTTATACTTTCAGGTGTTGGGACTATCCGTCTAACTTCATATTTTTCAGGTGAAATCAATTTTCATTGGGTATTTTTCATTTGGCCAATCATTTATCTGTCCAAATTTCATGATAGATTTGAGCTCAAGATCCTCGTCAATATTAATAATATTGAGCGCTACATTATATTAACAATATCATCGACGATCATTTTTATATCGGTTCTACTATTACCCAATAAAGACATAACTTATTGAGATCTCTTTATCTTATTATTTTCAGGTACCTGAGCCTTTCCCATGAGGTCTTATGAAGTGTTATGTCGTGGTGCTCTTCTAGAGCACTTGCCTCCTTATTATGACTATCTTGAACATTTGCTCCTCTCCTTTTTCAAGGAGTTTTATCTTTGGAACCGATTAGTCTATTATGCTTCATGCATGCCATAGACTCTATTCATTATGAACTTTATTTTATTTGGAGCATTAGCACTGAATATGATATTTAACTTTGGGTAAGCAAATACGTCTGGCAATATTTTGCAAATGAATTATCCCTTCAACTTCAAGTTCACATTTTCTCATACGAGAATCTAGATGTACTCATAATAATTTATTACATGCATTACTTTTTCAGCTGCCTATTTTCTCCCCCTATTGTTGGGATCACCGACACATATCCCTAGCCTTATTTGGGGATCCATCTTTGTATATTGTGGTGGAACAATTAAATCATATAGCACATTCATATTTCTAGATGGAAATTATTTGGTTCCTGACCCTGAACCGATTGTGATAGGGAAAACTTATCTTAATTTGGCTAGATGCGTACAAGTGTTGTTGTATATTAAATAATACATCATATACCAAATTTTATTTTGGTAATTTTGTTCTCATAACTAATGGTTTAGTTATAATTGGAGGCATACAATTTCTGCTAAACCAACTTGGATTTAAACCAGTATTATCAAGATAAATAATCATAATTTATATTTTGGAACTGTGCTCTAATAATTTGAGCAATCAATCTTGCAAAAGCCAAACTGCAAGTTGATAACAAATGCACATGTGACCAAAGAATAGATGCATCTATTAAAATCATATAATAGTAAACGGTCGACATGGCAGGTGACTGAGCCCATATATTTATCACCTTTTATTAGTTCCAGAAATCAAAGGATTCAATCCCAATTTTAACTGATATATCATGATAATAAGCAACACAAGAGAATTCTTGAAGAATCTTATATTTCTTCAATATATGTCAATGTAATTCTCAATTAATTTTTCGCATTATAATTGAACCGAGATGGTCAACCGGTCATGCCAACTAATATTTGTTTTAGTAAACCTCTAGTTTACTTGTGACATATGATTCCATCATCATGCTTATATTTGTGTAGTACAAATAAAAAGAAAATCGGGTAATCTTTCATATTTATCCGTTATGATTATAGATATATAAAAATATTTAATATTCCTTTCATTTATAGTCTCAATATGCCAACCACTTTGATTTATACATTTGAAACTCAAAAAATTTCTTTTGAGACTTTACAATATCAATGTCGTGAATACTTTTATTCATTCGGGTTGTAACAAATTAATTTTTCCGGAGCTCTTAACAACTTTTTTACTACAAGATCTTTTGTCACACCATTCATATAGTAAATATCTCATTCATGGAGAAAATTATATCATAATAAATTATCATTGTCAAAATCATCATAAGCAAAGTCATTTTTTTTGCTTTAATTTTTCCTTTAATAACCTTCTATAAGGCACACCAAAATATTTTTTAGCGTATCACATGTACGCGACCAATGACATATTCATGTAACCACACAATAATATTTATTCTCTTTATTTCACTCAAACCTCCCTCAGAGGTGAGTTGTATGGTATTCATCCAATCATGCATTGAATGTCTTTATTCATTACTTTTATCACATATTACAACATTCACCTTTAGGAATGAGTCTGCATTCTCAATGCTTATCAGAAGTCACATTCTCTTCAATGAATGTATCATAATCGGCGGCGTGCTTTATTATTTTGCATATCAATTTGATGGTAAACATTGCCTTCACATTTTGAAGAACTATTATTATTATTATTATTATTATTATTATTATTATTATTATTATTATTATTATTATTATTATTATTATTATTATTATTATTATTATTGTGAAGAAAATATTTACCTCTTGAGTTAAACTATTCATAATGTCATTTGGATATAATTCTCAACAATAGACTTTCGTTTACTCAAATCAGCTAAGTAATTAGTGTCAAACAGATATATGAAAATACAAAATAATATTGAAATTTCACATGTGGTCTTTGCTGCAATAAGCTTACTTCAAGATGAAAGTGATATGACTAGAACATTAAAGAAAAATAATGTATCAAATAGAATAATATAGTACTACTAGTTACCATGCACTTTTATGGAAACTAAGTATTATGCTCTCTAGAAAAATAAAGAGATATAGCAGAACCTTTAATTGAAAAAATTATTGACAATATTTTTAATATTAATGAAAAAGTCAATACTGGAATGACTCTACCATCTTGTTGCCTCCCACATCAGTTATAAAATAGGAGCAGTTATGTATTTTAAGTCACAAGAAACTAAACTCTTTTTATTTTTATTTAATGGAGTGTACTAAGAATATCATGTACAAATAATAAAAAATTGGGTTGCAGAGATACAAACTCACTCAATTTTTCAATATACGAGAATTAAAAGTTTTGATCGGCCAATGCTAATTCAAAATATTTTTCCATTTGGATCGTATATTTATTTATCAATAACGTATGCTAGTTGTTCTATTAAAATTATCCGAGAGAAACTTACCTCACATTACCTTTTCAAAAGTCATAATGGCGCATGATGGTCAAACATATATTTTATAGAAAAACGTTCAGTTAAGGGAAACTTTACATAAGGTTCTTGATTTTTTTTTTTTAACTAAGGAACCAAAGTTCCTCAAATGACTTTGCAAAAGCTGTAGTAGTTCTCCAATTTCTTGTACTTCTTTTGGTCTTTGGTTTATTACGTAACTCTTGGCTGCATCATTATATACTTCTGATTCTTATAATAAGATCTATATAACCAGGATACGAGATAAAAAAGATCAGACCAAACTTACAACAAATATTAGAAACTCGTTCATTGAAATGGATATTGATAATGCAACAAAATAAAATAAGTAAAACATGAAGTAGTAATTAGTTTACATTTAAGTATTTTCGTTTATAAAGTAAAACACTTAAGAATATGAATGGATTTGTAAGAAGAAAATACTTAGCATTGGAAACTTTCATAACAAATAAAGAACCTATGAGAAAAACGAATAAAAAAATAAATTAATTAAAAAAGATTAGAAAATGTATCTTAGCATTAGCATTATATGCCTTATCACAGTGTACTGGTCTCCTCAACCTTATTATTACTTCAGTTATGTTTGATACCATTCTTTGAAATTGCTAAATGAGGAAGAAAAGCTTATCTCTTCAAGATGAATATTAGGTACGACAGGAACATGCTTTTTATGATGTAGGACAATTTTGTTGATGTAAGTAACTCAATTGATTAGGGCATCGTGCTGATAACGTGTTATAAAATAAAAGCAACTCAGTAAAACATGAACAAGACATGTTGTTATATGAAATAAAAGCAATTTAGTAAAACATGAACAAGAAATGGAGATAGAGAGAAGGAAGAGATTTTCTTCTTCAATTGTGTGTATTTTTTTTTATCTATTATAAGGTCTTTATATAGGCATGAAAAGTGAAGAAAAATATGTCATTGAATATGTCATTAAGCATAGAAATATGTCAATGAATATGTCATTAAGCATTTGAGAAGATCATGGAGGAAGAGTAGACATCCACCATAATTTGATTTTTCTTATAACAGTACTAACTTACTAAAAATTTTAAATTTGGCCCAAACATTTCACCATATAAACTTAAAAATCCCTTTCGCTGTGGTACGCCACGCTTTCTTTCACTAAGTCAAAACTGTGGCAAATAGAGAAATAATTACGTCAATGGTTTAAATATTTTGGATCGCATTCATTTTGTCATAGTAAATTTTCGTTTAAAAATTACGAAAACACCAAAAAAGACATATAATATGAATTCATCAAAGTAAACTGTGCGAGATTTTAATGAAATTTGTGTTGTTACTCCCTCTTTTCCCTTTTACAAAAATTATGTGATTTTCCTCCCATTTTGCTTAAACATCGATAAAATAGTCGAGGTGAGCGCAATTTATCCAGTAATATGCAATTTAGTCATTATCTTTTTACAACCGTCTACATCTCGATTCATATGAACTTATTTGGAATCTTTTGGGAATTTTATATTATTTCACTAAAATTATTTTTAAATAAATTTATACTACTTCAGGAATTCCAATTTATTTAACTATTCAAATGTTTAAAATCTCAACCCAAAAAAAGGCACTAAAGTAGGTCGCTCTTTCTATAGGCGACTGTCACGACCCAAAATCCAACTAGCCGTGATGGCACCTAACTGCACCCACTAGGTAAGCCAAATAACAACAATCCAATTCAATTAATATTTAACTGAAGCTAATACACTCCCCAAGCTCTGGTAATACAAATCATAAACTTCTAAGATAAAAATTTACAAAGCTGGAATATACATGAACAAATTAAATATTCTAAAGCTACCATGAATAAGAGGCAGCTGTGAGTCGATTGCAGGTACATCATCAATGCTAGCTTCCGCCATACAGATCAACATCAGCATCAGAAATCTGCACGCAAGGTGCAGAAGTGTAGTATGAGTACAACCGACCCTATGTACTCAATAAGTAACAAACCTAACCTTAGGTTGAAAGTAGCGACGAGCTTGTACCAAGGTAGAGTCCACACCAATAACCACTAACATCTCATAATAATACATTTTAAAGCAACACAAGTAATAACTCAATAATAATATGCTCAACTCATATACAATTCAGGAAAATAATATTTTTTTTCAAGTATAACAATAAAACTCAAATCTTTTTCCAAAATCATCGGAAATATGATTAAGTCTAAAATCTGTAATTTTTCTCAAAAACTTTAATGACAGATAAGAAATTTCATTATTAGATGACATGAGGAAAATGCTTCTCTATGCCTACATATAAAGTATGTATGTCTAATGCAATGTAGCATAGTGATGAACTCACATCCACCCAATTTTACTAAATAACTCATTACAAAAATCTCTACAATACCTAAAAATCTAGTTAAACATTTATGGCTTCCAAGCACCATCCAATACGTGCTAATACTTATTTCTTGCTCATATATTCACTAATAATCCATGCATATAAGTTTAAGAGTGAAAGATTACCTCTTGAAGACCAAATCTTGAAAGGCAACTTTTGGGGTGTTCTTGAGATTTTGGACCAATTCCTATGGATTTCAATTAATGTAGATGTTAATACTAGCATCAATAAATGTTAATCTACCATAAAAATATCATGAAACTTACCTTTGATGTGTATTTGGTTTTGGGGATGCTCCACCTTTTCTGTAGAACCCAAGACTTAACCAAAAATCCCATCTCTTTCTCTCTCCCCGAACTCCCCTATTTTAAAGCACATGGGGTCTGCGTGGGCCACGTACCCTGGCCACGCAACTGAGCCCCGTTTCCTCCCCTTTCTGGAATAGGCCACGCAGCCTGCTTAGGCCACGCAGGGCTTCAGCAATGCACCAAGTCCAATTTCTATCCGAACCCCGTCCGAAACTCATCCGAGCCATTCGGGACCTCGTCCAAATATATCAATAAGTCCCACAATTTAACACAGACTTACTCGAGGTCTCAAATTATATCAAACAACGTCAAAATAACAAATAGTACCTCGAATCGAACTTATAAATTTTCAAATTTTCAAATTCCATATCTCATGCCGAAACGTATCAAATCAATTCGGAATGACTTCAAATTTTACACACAAGTTATAAATAACATGAAGGACCTATAAAAATTCTCAGAACTAGATTCCGATCCCCGGTCAAACTTCAAAATTTGAATTTCTATTTTAACCATTTCAAGCCTAATTTAACTACGGACTTCCAAAATTTTTTCCAGACACAGTCCTAAGTCCAAAATCACGATACGAAGATATTGGAATCATTAAAATTTTATTCTGGAGTCGTTTGCACAAAAGTCAAACTCCGGTAAACTCTTTTCATTTAAGCTTCCAAAAATAAGTATTGTTCTTTCAATTAAATCCCGAATCATCCGAAAACCAAACTTGACCACCCTCGCAAGTCATAATACATATTTCAAAGCTTCTCGAGACCTTAAGCTACCGAATGGAATGCTAATTCTCAAAACGATAAGTCGGGTCGTTACATTCTCCCCCACTTAAACATACATTTGTCCTCAAACGTGCCAAGAGTTGTTCCTAAACCTTTAAATCACTGTTTCACCTTATCACGCACATACCCGGAGGTGATCCCACGTCACCCTATTCCATATAGGCCTGACGACACCACATAACTAAAAATTACTAATTTAGCCTTAGCCCATAAACCTTGGAATCCAATTTCCAACATCCAATTTTTTTTTCAAGACCCGAATCTCACATCTACACATTGTATAAGTCTGAACAAGCTGTATTAAGTGTTAACCATAACCCAAGACGTAATCACATAACATGACACATAACTCGCATACTCGCAGCACCATTCTTAATCACAATAACTACTCAAAACCAACCAAGTACTAGTATTAAATCCTATATTCCACATAACCTCGTTCCAAAACTTTCGTACACCGCCGATAATAAAAGAAACATACAGGAACTCACAACCACTTATCAGATCAACAATTCATGGAGCTTTCCCTCGTTCAACAAGTACCATAGCTAATTATTTAAGCCAAACTATAAATTATTCTTCCAACACGTTGTAATCAAACTTGATAGTATCCCTTCTAGGTCCAATGACCTTATATCACCAAACACAAATATTCTAGTTATTCCAGTGTAATCTTGCCTTTCCAGCACAAAACATTATTTAACATCAACTCATCAAATTTCATAAAAGGAATAACTGTAGGTGCATGCGCACAATTTCTTCAATGCACTGCTCAAATAATATCATAACATGTAGAGGAGGGAAGAACAGTTAAATCAGATTAATGGTCATAGGAAATGAAATTTCCACACACTGCACGGATAACTCTCATGCCAATAGAATAATTAGCCTAGCATAGCCATAGGCCTCCAGTCCGAACACATCATACATGAGCAGTTAAGCAAATATACATGTATGTGATGAATGAAATAAGATTTTTTTCATTCTCCTGGAATGGTATAAACGACATGCTAAAGTATATGCATGTACAAAGTGTGCCATCGTAGTTCAAATCAGAAATCTTTCATCACCGAGGCATTTATCAAGTTCGTTCAGGGATTTTGACCCTTATATAGCCTCAAACACAACCCAAATAGCTCACGCCATGTTATAGATGAGAAACATCATAGCTTAAAGCTTAACAGTCAATTCTAGGCTTGTTATAGCCCAAACACAATTTGAGCATGGATAAATAGCCCTCTAAAAAGTTCTCAATGACTTAACCATAACACGTACTATTATCTAATTAACTTCAACCACTGTATCTGATCACAACTCCAACACTCGAATGACTAAAACATCCTTCATGCACGATCATCCCACTAGAAATACTTCCATAATTCTTTTTACATGCCACATAATAATAATTTGAATATTAGCGGTCTATCAACCAGTTGAGTACCGCAATACCCTTGAACATCCATAAGTCACAACACAACATGCCTTGTGAAATGCGCACTCTTCTCAGAAATTACTGAGTAGTTATAACATTCATCTAAATATTTGAAACTGGCCATGCTGTCTAAGGATTCTTGATCATCCCTTCAAATCTGAACTGCCACCTTGTACATGTAAATTTTAATCTCATAGGACGCACCGCCTCTATTAGGCCATCATACGAAAAGTACAAGAATCTCATAATCAACTTTGAGTCACCAGCAGAATATATACCCGGTTAGTTAGAAACCTTCCATTTGATCCCATCCAGGAGAAACTCACAATACTGTCACGACCGGAGTTTCTCTCCGTTGGGTATCGTGATGACACCTAGTCTTTGGGACTAGGTAAGCCTAACATTAATTGAAACAACAATAATATTTAAATAACATCTAACAATTTGAATTAGAAATCTCTTTAAAATTTACAACCCCAAAATCGGTAGTACAAGTCATAAGCTCTACAGAGTGTTTGCTAGAAACTTCTAAAAACAACTGTTCAGAAATAAGGATAAACAGTGTAATACAAAAACTAGAAGGTGACTCCGAAGCCTGCGAACAGCGCATCAGGTTTACCTTGAGTCTCCACAACAACGATCTGCACAGCTACTAATGATCAAATACCTGTATCTGCACAAAAGTATAGTATGAGTACACCACAGCAGTACCCAGCAAGTATCAAGA
Source organism: Nicotiana tomentosiformis (assembly GCF_000390325.3). Taxonomy (NCBI): domain Eukaryota; kingdom Viridiplantae; phylum Streptophyta; class Magnoliopsida; order Solanales; family Solanaceae; genus Nicotiana; species Nicotiana tomentosiformis. Next base: position 3,415,024 of record NC_090817.1, on the reverse strand, counting down.
CTAACCTCGGTGGAGTAGTGACGAGGAACAGTCAAGACACCTACTAGACTAAATAACCTGAACAAATATAAGTGTAGGAACAACAGAGTACGATATCTATATAAGGACAACACATAATGACAATGACAATAATATGGTAATTGCAGTAAGAAAGGAAAAACAACAACAACGGAACACCATAATAATGACATAGTAGAATGAGCGGAACACATTTTGAAATCCAGTGAACACCGGTAGAGGAAAAGCAAGTAACAACTCAACAAACACGACTGCTTTCACACCAGGCTCCATCCAATAACCATTCATGAGGTACCGAACCTTAGAATATTCACATTTCACAGTCCCAATTCCGAAACCCTAAACACTTGGCATCCTGTGCCCTCTTTACCAATTTAATACTCAACAATATCAAGGTCCATCCTTTTGCCGATAAGAGTGAATTAACTACGTGTATGCTTGTGCAAGTGTTCTAACATAATTCATGCCCGCTAGTAAGTATAAAAAAACACATAAGATGTTTTCCCACAATTTTCCACAAAATAGAACTCACACAGGTAAGTGCACCACTATACAAATATCAACAACAAGAATGCACCTAGGTCATCACAAATCAATCCCTGACACAGCCCACATTGTCTCGCCATATGCGCAACCCATATATATATATATATATATATATCCCGCCTTGTCACACCGCAATGCAAATATCAACAGTAACAATAACACGACAGAAACCTCCTGCAACCCAATAACACTCACACGGTAGAAACCTCGTGCAACACAATAACAACAACCACACGGCAGAAACCTCGTGCATCCCAACAACGAGTACACAAAACAATGACAATAAATACAAGAGTATGACAAGTAAATCAACTAAAGAACATTCGATCGCAAAGAAACGATATAACTAGTTCACAAGGAATAACCACAATAGAGAATACCAGGCGTAATAAGAACAACTCAACAAGGGAGAAAATAATAAGTAACAACGATCCCACAATATACAGTTCAACAACAAGGGAGCTAACACGAGTCAAATAGTACCAAGTGAGGACATGTCAACTAAGATATAGGATATCTAAATTTTTTTTAAGGTTGGGCAATTACGAAGAAGCTACAACAAATTCAATGAAGGATAAGCAGTGAAAAGATAATCATAACCTCAATTAAGACTAAATAAATTATAGGATGAGATAATAAAAAATTCAAATAAAGATAAGTAGTTATGAAAAGATAGCATGATAATAGAAGAGGTAAAAATCTTCAATTAAGTCAAATAAGAGTCAAATAGGCAATAAGAGTGAATCATAAAGCAATTAACCCCACTTAAAAATAGGTAGAGTGGAACTAGTAATTTAGGCAACTTAATCATAACAAAACAACTTCATACTCAGTGAATACAAGAACCTAAGAGCCCTAATAGGCCAATTTTCCACAAATAAGTCCGAGCACATACTCGTCACCTCGCGTACACGGACTACAATTAGCATAGAAGACTCAAATCCTAAGGGGTAGTTCCCCCCCCCACAAGGTTAGGCAAGATACTTACCTCAAAGAAGACAGACCGATACTCTAAAATAAACTTCTCTGGTGAAATAACCCCCAGACGGCTCAAATCTATCCAAAATAACTTCAAGGCATAAATAAAACTTATAAAAAACTTTTCAGGATCATAAAGCCTCAATCTTTAGCAAAATCTACAAATCGACCCAAAAGTCGACCCCCGGGCCCGCACCTCGGAACCCGACAAATTTCACAAAATTCGAACTCTCATTCCGATATGAGTTGAATCAAACTAAAATTATCAAATTCCGATACCAATTCGCCCCTCAAATGATCATTTTTCATTTTGAAAGTTTTCTTCAAAAATCCCCATTTTTGTCACTCAAAAATACTAATTAAATGATAACAATAAGGATAAAATCATGGAATATAATAAATTCTAGGTGAAGAACACTTACCCAATCGATTTGCTTGAAAAACCCACAAAGAATCGCTCAAAACCGAGCTCTACAAGTCAAGATATGATAAAAATGGCCTAGCCCTCGATTTAGAATATATATACTGCTGCCGAGGTGTTTATGTATTGCGAACGCGGAGGAACAATCGCGTTCGCGAAGAAGAAAAATGAAAGCTGCCCAGTTTGGGCATCGCGAACGCGTAGAAGGAAAGTCTGATAGCTCACAACCGGCCTACGCGAACACGTGGAAAGGTACGCGGAAAATCATACTTACGCATTCGCGGACAGAAGAATACGAGCGCGTAGAGGAAATGGTCACCAGTGCCCAGTTCTTAGTTCCTACTATGCGAACTGGAAGGGACGGATGCGAACACGAAGAAGGAAAGGGCTGGCTTCCGCGATCGTGAAGAACAAATATTCCTTCCTCCAAAATTACACTTCGTGAACGCGGAGGAACAGACGCAAACGCGAAGAAGAAAACCAGATGATAGATTCAGCAGTTCAAAAATAGAAGAAAATGGCCCGTAGCCCACCCGGAACACACAAGAGACCCCCGACACCTAATCTAAATACACCAACAAGTTTCATAACCTAACACGGACTCGCTTGAGGTCTCAAATCACATCAAACAATGTTGAAACTATGAATCGCACCATGAATCGAACTTATGAACTTTTAAATCTTTCAACTTCTAAAACTCGCGTCGAAACCTATCAAATTAACCCGGAATGACGCCAAATTTTACAGGCAAGTCCCAAATGATATAATGGAGCTGTTCCAACTCTCGAAATTGCATTTCGACCCCAATATCACAAAATTCAACTATTGGTCAAACTTCTCCATCTTCTAAACTTCAACTTTTCTAACTTTCGCCGAAATGCTCCAAATTACCCTACGGACCTCCAAATACAAATCCGGACGCGCGCCTAAGTCCAAAATCACCATACGAAGCTGTTGAAATCATCGAATACCCATCCCGGAGCCATTTACACAAAAGTCAAGATTTCGGTCAACTTTCACCGCTTAAGCTTCCAAAACTAGAATCCTTCTTCCAATTTGACTCCGAATCATCCGATAGTTGAACTCGACCATGCTCGCAAGTTATAACACACATTACGAAGCTGCTCAAGACCTTATGCCACTGAACGAAATTTAAATTCTTAAAATGATTGGCCGGGTCGTTACAAATACACCACATTTTCCTAACACATGTAGGAAATATCTGGCTCAAATCATGGTAGAAACACTTGAAATCCATTTGCCCACAACCAAACCAACAAAACTGAATCTTTCTAACTCAACCAGTCCACGCTTGTCGCCAATCCGAGTATTGCCACAAAACACCCGAAAAGCCTCACCTCATCATAAGAACCAAAGAACCGAGCATACAATTACCATACGGATCCATCCTACTACCCAGTTGTCTTATTTTCTCTGAGTTTCTGCTGAATTTAAAATTGTTCCTTTTTTCTTTCTTATATTGAAATGTAGAATCCATAGTCATATAAAATTACCACAAGTCCCGGCACCATCTAGTATAAATAACCGATTCTAGCGTTATACAACTCCTAAAAAAAAAATTTAATTGCCACATATACATTTGAATCCATTAAAATCCTCTCAAGAGTCATCCACTCTGCTTAAATTTAAATTGCACCACCCAAACGGGCCGAAAGACACGTGCACCATTAGCACGACAACACTCAAATAAGTAATCCTGCCTTAACACCACCAATCAAATTCATACTCAGTGCGCACTACACCCTTCAAAATAACAACTCACTCATCCCATGGCTTTTTTCATATACTCCTGAGTATAATATAACCCGTATCCAAGAATTTCTTTACTCGAGTCATCCTCGATCTCAACCTCTGCCATCACAACTGATCCACAAGTATGTCTCAGACCAAAACTAAAATTTAGCATATAACCATGAAATTGAATTGTCAATAGCAGACTCCCCCACTTGGCTCAATGACATATATCAAAACATTTAGTAATTCACAATACCCATACTCTGTTACTGCTATAATACTGTAGTGAGATTCAATTAAATTCTTCACAAACTCATGCAACACTGCTAAGCTCGCCTTCATTCTCGTGACGATCAGGTCAACTTTTTCTTTTTGGACCAATTCAAATTCAAATCTCAACATATATAACTTGCTGGTAGAAAATAAATTCTCCACACAACATTATAAGGATCACACATTCGTAAATTACTCCGTAAGTGATAACCCATCTGTTTAGTCTCAAATTGGCATCTTTCTACACCTTTTATAACCACCATTACTACGCAATCATTTAATCTCCTCGGGTTCGAACTTATAAACAATAAATGGAAACATTTACTTCACTCCACAATTAAACATCATGAAAGATCCTTCAACACATTCATAACTCGAGACTCTACGTCAAATCGAGATAGACACCAAGCACCCAGTAGCCCATTTTTTTCATCACATTCAACCATCTGAACACATCCCACCATCACATCATACTCATCACATAGTCATTCAACTGCTAACCGAGCCACAAATTCCAGTCATAAGGACATTGCCGAAAATCTAAATCAAAACGCACAAGTTTTTACAATTGAAACTACCGAGCCTAAGCTGCGGTCTAGACCTGGCCTCAAGTCCTCCAGACTGGCCCATCTCCAAAACACAAAAAACACATCTCGCACCCCGTTCATAGAATCATAAGTCGTCGATGCATAACTGAAAACCGAGCGTTCACATACGCATACAGATGAGTGGAATAAATTCAAAGAGGTACGCTTCAAGCTGAATCAATGTCGCATGATAAGAAAACAAAGATGGGAAGTTTATCCTAAAATGCCCTGTAGCATCTCGAAGATAAGTATGGATTTCATCATACTGATCCGCAAGACTCTACTAGACACTTGCTCATGACTTGTAGAACCTATGAACCTAGTGCTCTGATACTACCTTGTCACGACCCAAGATCCAACTAGCCATAATGGCACCTAACCTCACCCGCTAGGTAAACCAAATAACAACAATCCAATTCAACTAATATTTAACTGACTCTAATACACTCCCCAAGGTCTGGAAATACAAATCATGAGCTTCTAAGATAAGAATTTACAAAGCTGGTGTGAAATAAAAATACATCATCTATTTAAAATATACATGAACAAATTAAATATTCTAAAGCTACAATGAACAAGAGGCCGGTGTGACCGGATTGTAGGTACATTATCAATGCTAGCTCCCGCCATACACAACAACATCAACATCAGAAATCTGCACGCAAGGTGCAAAAGTGTAGTATGAGTACAACCGACCCCATGTACTTAATAAGTAACAAACCTAACCTTAGGTTGAAAGTAGTGACGAGCTTGTATCAAGGTAGTGTCCACACCAATAACCACTAACATCTCATAACAATACATTTTAAAGCAACACAAGTAATAACTCAATAATAATATGCTCAACTCATATACAATTCAGGAAAATAAATATTTTCTTTTCAAGTATAACAGTAAAACTAAAATCTTTTTTCGAAATCACTGAAAATATGATTAAGTATAAAATCTTTGATTTTTCACAAAACCTTTAACGACAAATAAGAAATTTCATTATCAGATGGCATGAGAAAAATGCTTTTGTATGCCTACATGTCAAGTATGTATGTCTAATGCAATGTAGCACAATGATGAACTCATGTACACACTCTCTCAGAGTACTTAGTATCACTATCTTGCTTATCCACTCATCACGCTTAATATTAAAACACTCAGTCACTCGGCACTATACAGGACAGATCCAGCCCAAATATAAATAAACACTCTCGCATAGTCACTCAGTACTATATATGGCCAATCCATCCTAGGGAATATCCATCCCAAATATATATATACATGATAACTGACATTCAGTCACTCAGTACTGTATAAGGCTAATCCAGCCGAGGAGAAGATCCATCCCCAAATATAAATTATTTGGACAATATCCATGTCCAGGGAAGATCCATCCCTCAATATAAATACTTCGGGCAAGATCCATTCCTAGGGAAGATCCATCCCTCGATATAAATGATTCGGACAAGATCCATGTAAATGGAAGATCTATCCCTCAATATAAATGCTTCGGGCAAGATCCATGCCCAGGGAAGATCCATCCCCCAATATGTATATCTATGGCAAGATCCATGCCTAGGGAAGATCCATACCAGATATATATATCAACTGCGCTCACTGTGGGGGTGCAGACTTCGGAGGATCTCCTTCAGCCCAAGCGCTATAATAAGCCAAATCCAGACATAAATAAATAAAACTTGCTGTGGCGTGCAGTCCGATCCCATAAAAATATCCTCACAATCACCCCCTCGGCCTCACTCAGTCATCAATCTCTCCAGAGTCTCGGGCTCACAATGTCATGAAACTAGTCTAAAATGATAATATGGTGTATCAATAAATAATAATGGAGACTAAGATATGATATGCAGTGAAGGAATATGACTGAGCATGATATTTCAATCTAAACAAAAATTTCAACAGCAATATGACTGCCACGACCCAATCCTCCCTCCGTGAGATGTCGTGACGGCACCTAGTCTCTACGACTAGGTAAGCCTAAAATTTGCGGAAATAACCAAAAAGGAAAGCAAAACCTTAACAACTAACAATAGTAGATATTTAAATAACTGATAGAAATGCCGCTCGGCATGTATAATAGCCAACCCACGAAATATACACATAATATTTCCAAGACCCAGAATACCATAAGTCACAAGCTTCTAATATTTTTGTCTAACTGTTTCTATACATCAATAACTAGAAAAATTAAAGGAAGAAGAACATAAAAAAAGATAGAAGGGGATTTCAAGGTTTGCGGACGCGGGCAGATGTACCTTGAAGTCTCCGGAGCAGCAGCAAGTATGCAACTAATAGCGGGGCTAGTATGAGGTACCTGGATTTGCGCACAAAACATATGCATAAGAGTAGCATGAGTACACCACAACGGTACCCAGTAAGTGCCAAGCCTAACTTCGGTCGAGTAGTGACGAGGTCCGGTCAGGGCCCTACTGGTATATATAAATTAAATAAGGCAGAATAAAAATATCGCAGTGTAATAAGAGACTGAAATTTAACAAAGAAGGAAATCATAGAAGAATAATAGTACAGTACACAAGGGTAAAACAGTAGGGGATCTCCCGAGATACCGTCTCGTAGTCCCAAAAGTAAATATGCATGGAGATCTACCGATGTACCGCCTCGTAGTCTCAAAGTAAATGTGCAGGGAAATCTCCCGAGGTACCACCTCGTAGTCTCAAAAGTAAATGTGCAGGGGGATCTCCCGAGATAACGTCCCGTAGTCCCAAAGTAAATATGCAGGGGGATCTCTCAGGATACCGTCCCGTAGTCGCAAAGTAAATATGTAGGTCAAATAATGGAATTAATAGTTACAGCAAGAAATCCTACAGTTTATACTAAGTACAAGTCACGGAAAAAGCAAGAAATCCACTATGCATGCTGCACAGAGTTCAGATAAGCATTTAAGACATGTAGACATGCTATTCTAGGCTAAACAGGATAACTACATATGCTGGTATAACTCAACTAAGATGAAACAGGTTATTACTTAGTTAAAATCAGGTTTTACGACAAATAGCCCGTGCACGCACCTGTCACCTCACGTACACGGCGCTCACATATCACAACAGTACCAAATCCTAAGGGGAGTTCCCCCTCCACAAGGTTAGGCAAGACACTTATCTCGAACCAAGCTCAATCAATCGGTAACAATGCCTTTTCCATGATTATCCGACTCTGAATGGCCCAAATCTAGCCAAAAACAATTACATATCATAAATATAACTATAAGAAACTAATCTAATTAATAAAATCAAGGCTTAAGCAAGAAATTAGAAAATAGCCCCAAAGAGTCGACCCAGGCCCACGTCTCAGAATCGGGTAAAAGTCACAAATCATGAATACCCATTCACTCACGAGTTCACTCGTACCAAAATTATCCAAATCCGATATTAAAATTTGACTCAAAACTCAAAAACTTAGTTGAAGAACTTCTCCTATTTTTTTCCAAATTTCTCAACCAAATTCCTTAATTAAATGATGAAATCAGCTATAAATTAGTGGAATATAAACATAAATGGGTTAAGAATTGTTACCCAAAAGCTTCCTCTGAAAATCTCCCAAATTATCGCCCATATTCGAGCTCTCAAAGTCCCAAAATTGAAAATGGGATAAAACCCTCGAACTTGGCCTTTTTCTACCCAGCGATTTCGCTTATGCGGTCTTCCAGTCGCACATGCGACGCCGCACCTGTGGAAATTCCATTGCAGGTGCGGAAATGACTTAAGAGTCTGGGTCTGCTTTTGCGATAAAATGCCCGCACCTGCGGACTTATGTCCGCTTCTGCAGTCTTCTCCGTGCCTGCGTGTCCTTAAGCGCATCTGCGACCCCTGGCAACTCCACACATATATCGCAGATGCAGCATTTCCCTCGCACCTGTGACGCCCGGCAACTCCTTCCCATTTCTCTTCCGCGCTTGACCTCACGCATGTGCGATCCGCACATGCGGTTGCGAAAACACCAGAAGCCTGAAAGCTTCAACAATGAATACAAGTTCAATTTCGATCCGTTAAGCATCCGAAACTCACCCGAGACCCGTGGGACCTCAACCAAACATACTAATAAGTCCTAAAACACCATACGAACATAGTCGAGCCCTCAAATCATATCAAACAACGCTTAAAACATGAATCACCTTCCAATTCAAACTTAATGAACTTTGAAACTTCAAACTTCCACAACCGATGTCGAAATCGATCAAACCACATCCGATTGACCTCAAGTTTTGCACACAAGTCATATTCGATATTACGGACCTACTCTAACTTCCGTAATCAAAATCCAACCCCGATATCAAAAAGTCCACTTCCGATCAAAATCTCCAAAAAATCAACTTTCGCCATTTCAAGCCTAAATCAGCTACAGACCTCCAATTCACAATCTGGACATGCTCCTAAGTCCAAAATCACCCACAGGAGGTAACAAAACCGACAAAACTCCATTCCGAAGTCGTCTTCACATAGTTCCGACTACAGTCAAAATCCTAAGACTTAAGCTTCCGTTTAAGGGACTAAGTGTCCCAAAACACCCCGAAACGAAAAACAAAACCTCCCGGCAAGTCACATAAGCAAAAAACGATACGGAGGAAGCAGTAAATTGGGGATCGGGGCTATTACACTTAAAATGACCGGCCGGATCGTTACAATGACCTCTGTGGGTCTCAATAATACTGACATATAGCCTCATCATGATTTTTAACATGATTCTCAGCTCAATTTCTTTAACACATAAGTACATGGATAAATTACAAGATTTATTTGACTATACAATTCCACGTAACCATTTATGTTATAATTTCTACGGTGCACGCCCACACGCCCGTCACCTATCATGTGAGTCACATACAAACAAATCATATAACACGTATTTTTGGGGTTTATCCCTCAACTCAAAGTTTAGAAGTGTTACTTACCTTGAGTCGTGCAAATCCCTATTCCAATATACCCTTGCCTCGTGAGTTGGCTTCCGAACGCCTCGAATTTAGCCTTAAATAGTTCGATACAATCAACACAAGCTATAGGAATCAATTCAAAATGATAAAAAGTGAATCTTTAATTATAACCCCGAAGTCAACCAACTTGAAACTTACGGAAACATCATGGAATTTGATTTTAAGAGAGAAGTTTAGCCAACATACTTGAAATTCGTCCCTTAATGATACTAGAATGATTCACTATACTAAGCGACTTCAATATACAATATCAACATCCAATGTAACCAACATTAGTAACAATTCCAAAATTTAGGCCATTTAGATATTTTATCAAACACCTAGAGTGCATAGCATTCTACTACCTCTAGTAGTGGTATTTCTTCCTCCAACAATCCTCCTTACCACCAACAAGAGATACTACAACACCCTTGGTTTACTGACTGACTTCTTTAGAACTATTACAATCATCAATGAACTCACATCCATCCAATTTTACTAATTAACTCATTACAAAAATCTCTACAACACCCAAAAATCTAGTTAAGCTTTTATGGCTTCCAAGCACCATCCAATACGTGCTAATACTTATTTCATGATCATATATTCACTAACAATCCTTGCATATAGGTTTAAGAGTGAAAGATTACCTCTTGAACCAAATCTTGAAAGGCAACTTTTGGAGTATTCTTGAGATTTTGGACCAATTCCTATGGATTTCAACCCATGTAGATGTTAATACTTGCATCAATCAATGTTAATCTACCATAAAAATATCATGAAACCCACCTTTGATGTGTATTTGGTTTGGGGGATGCTCCACCTTTTCTCTAGAACCCAAGACTTCACCAAAAATCCCATCTCTTTCTGTCTCCCCGAACTCCACTATTTTAAAGCACAGGGGGTCTGCGTGGGCCACGTACCCTGGCCACGCAACTGAGCTCCATTTCGTCTCCTTTCTGGAATAGGCCACGCAGCCTGCGTGGGCCACATATCTTGCCATACAAGTCTTCAGCAATGCACTAAGTCCAATTTCGATCCGAACCCCGTCCAAAACTCATCCAAGCCACTCAGGACCTCGTCCAAATATATCAACATGTCACGTAACGTAACACATACTTACTCGAGGTCTCAAATTACATCAAACAACGTCGAAATTACAAATTGTACCTCGAATCGAACTTACAAATGTTTAAATTTCCAAATTTCATATCTCGTGCCGAAACGTATTAAATCAATTCGGAATGACTTCAAATTTTGCACACAAGTCATAAATGACATGACGGACCTATGAAAATTTTCAGAACTGGATTCCGACCCTGATATCAAAAAGTTAACTCCCCGGTCAAACTTCCAAACTTGAATTTCTATTTTAGCCATTTTAAACCTAATTTAACTACGGACTTCTAGAAAATTTTACGGGCACCCTCCTAAGTCCAAAATCACGATAAAAAGTTATTGGAATCATCAAAATTTTATTCTAGAGTCATTTGCACAAAAGTCAAACTCCGGTCAACTCTTTTCATTTAAGCTTCCAAAAATAAGAATTGTTCTTTTAATTAAATCCCGAATCATCCGAAAATCAAACTTGACAACCCTTACAAGCCATAATACACTTTTCAAAGCTACTCGAGAACTTAAGCCACCGAAAGGAATGCTAATTCTCAAAATGACAAGTCGGGTCGTTACATCGACAAAGTTCTATAAAAAGATTACTTAATAAAAGTGCCCAATAACTAACTAAAAATTCTAAATTCGTCCCCAAGATTTCACCATATCAATGTTGAAAAGTCCTTTTACTGTGGTACGCTTCACATTCTTCCACTTCTTTCCAAGTCAAAACTCTAGCATATATAAAAGACAAAATTACATCATATGTCATTTCGGCCTACAACCCATCCGAAAATAGCCCACATTTGAAACCTTAACCTGGTTTGGCCCAAAGTGTATATATAAAAAACAAAATTACATCATATATCTCTTGTCCGCTTCTTTGTTATTAAATTTCAAGGATCCATAGTTAAATCCTTATATAGCCACCAACTGCCACGTAACTTTTCTTGACCCCAATCTCTTTCCGTTTGCTAACCTAACTTTTCTTTTATTTACAGGTAGATTAGGTCCTTCACTCATCAACTTGTAACTTAATATATCCCAAGGTTGTTTAATTTGTTACACTCATATAATGCCATATATCTCAGATTTAGCTATATTATATTTTTAAATTAAAATTATCCCAAAATAATTATAAAAATTTGCGGGGCAAACAAGTCTGATTTCAATGAAGTATCAAAGCAAAGATAACACAAGGGAGTATATGTGATGACCCAAAATATCATCTTTAAATTTAATAATTAATTATATATTCTAAGACCTCGTAAAGTACTATTTATCATTCCTTGACTTGTGTGCGCAGTCCGTAAAATTTTTCGGAAAGTTCTTATGTGAAAAATAGATTGAAAGGTGAATTGGAGCTTTAAAAACTCAACTGAGTTGACTTTGGTCAACATTTTGAGTAAATAGACTCGGATCAGTGTTTTGACAGTTCCTGTAGGTCCGTATCATGATTTGGGGGTTGGGCGTATGTCCGAAATCAAATTCCGAGGTCTCTAGCCCGAGATATGAAATTTTGATAAAAAATTAAAAATTTGAAAGCTTAGTGATTTTTAAGAATTTTATGATGTTGGATTTATTGACACCAGGTCCGTATTTTGGTTTCGAAGTCCGGTATAGGTCCACTATAATATTTATGACTTGTCTGCCGAATTTGGTGAGAAACGGAGTTGATTTGATTTGATTCAGACGTCGGTTGTGAAAATATAAGTTTTAAAGTTTTCTTAGAAATTTCCTTTGATTTGGTATCCGATCCGTAGTTTTAGGTGTTATTTGGACAATTTAATCACGCGAGCAAGTTCGTATAATATTTTAGGACATGTTGGTATATTTGGTTAAGGTCCCTAGGGTCTCAGGTGAGTTTCGGATGGTTAACAGATCAAATTCGGACTTAGAAGAAATCTGGGAAAATTTCTGTCTTCTGGTGTAATTGCTCCTGCGAGAAATTGGCCGCAGGTGCGATGCCGCATATGCGGCTCATGTTGCGCAGAAGCGTGAGGAAGGGCGCAGGTGCGGGCAGGCGCGATGGAATTTTCCGCACCTGCGAAGGCGCAGATACGGTCCAAGGCTCACATATGCGAAGGCAGCTGGGCTGACTAATTTCCACAGGTGCGGTGTTTCACCGCAGATGCTGGACCGCAGGTGCGGAAATTTTGTCCGCAGGTGCGAAAGCAATGTGCAATGTACAAAATAGAAGAGTCCGAGAAATTTTATCATTTTTGACATTTCCAAAAGCGGGTGAGGCAATTTTTGAGCGAGAAATCACGGGAAATCTTTAGGTAAGTCACATGTGATCATTGTTAGTCAATTATATTGGATTATCATTGAATATTTCGAATAGATTACATATTTTTGAGGTGAAATTAGAGGATTTGGGCCTAGCGATTTCAAAATGAGAATTTGAGATTTGGAGGTCAAGTTGATGTCGGATTTTAATAAAAATGGTATGGTTGGACTCGTGGTTGAACGAGCGTTCATATTTCGTAACTTTCACCGGATTTCGAGACGTGGGCCCCACAGGACATTTTTGAGTTAATTTCGGATTTTATTGAAAAATATAGTATTTTCTTATAGAATTGATTCTATAATTTTTGTTGACTGTATCGAATTAATTATTACTAGATACCGATCGGAATCAGAAAATCGAGGAAAAGGCGTACTACTTGGTTAAATTGGAGCAAGTCGAGGTAGGTGACTTGTCTAACTTTGTGTGAGGGAAATTTTTCCCTAGGATTGGTATTAATTGTAATGTAATGAGAGTCGTGTACATGAGGTGACGAGTGTGTACACTGGCTAAATGTGAAGGATTATATTTTTAAATTGTGTAGATCACTGTTGCATATTAATTAAATTATTAAATCTTGTTATATTCTCCATCATTGATTTGATTTATATACTTTAAATTTGCTTGACCTTTTTCTTGCTAATTGTTTTACCTGATTAGTTGGAACTTGGTTTCTTTTATTCTGTGCATTATTTGAAGGTTGATTTTCTTTAAATTAAATATTATTGATATGAAGTATTTGATATTTTAAAATTTGGTATTGAAGGAATGTATTAAAGATTTTTAAATATTATTTTACTGAATTATTTATTCCTGAATATATTTGTAAGATTTTCGTACTCATTGTGATGGAGCCGTGAGCTCTTTATTGTGGAAAAATATTATTGATGATTTATTTTGGCATGAGCCATGAGCTCTTTATTGTAAAAAAATATTGTTATTGAATTATTTTGGCAAGTTAAATTATTTGCACACTTGAGGTGCAAATTGTGATATATTGTGATGTTGATACGCATGCGGTGGTATAAAAACGAATGCGGTGAGATAAGGGTGGCTTGATACGCGTGGCTAGTAGAGAAAACTACTAGAAGTTATGCGGTGTGATAAGGATGGCTAAAACGCGTGATGCTACTTCGGGAAAAATAATTTCTTTAAAATAAATTGTGAAGGCTCCCGTGGTGAGATTAGGGAAATGAGATATTGTGAATTTATTATGATTTGGGACTACGAGGCGGTATCTCGGGAGTGCCCATGTTGATATTGATTTATGGCCGTAATTGCCTTTGATTTTGTTGTGATTTTTCTTAAAGTTGAAAAGAAATTCTGTTTTGTTCCACGAGGTATTATTTGCCATTATTTGTGTAATTAAATGGTGACCTACTATTTGATTCATTTCCATTATCATTTTATTTTATTATATTGTGATACATTGTACCATGCCTGACTTGACCTCGTCACTACTCTACCGAGGTTAGGCTTGACACTTACTGGGTACCTCTGTGGTGTACTCATACTACGCTTATGCACATCTTTTTGTGCAGATTCAGGTACTTATTAACAGTCCATACATCAATGAGTACCTGTGCACGGAGACTTCGAAGTATATCTGCCAGCGTCCGCAGACTCCGGAGTCCCCTTCTATTATTATTATGTTGCTTCCTTATTTTCTTAGACTCTGTTATATAGAGACATTGAGGATAAATCCTTAGAAGTTTGTGACTTATTTCTACCATATTTTGGAAGTTGTAATTATTTAAAGTTTTAAATTTCTATTTTTATTCCGCATTGATAGGCTTACCTAGTCTTAGAGACTAGGTGCCATCACGATATCTTACAGAGGGAATTTGGGGTCGTGACAGTATATTCTTACAATTAGGTCCTTTTAGAATTTTTTGAAATTTTTATTGACATTTGACATTATTTCAGTTTAACAATTGAATTAATTTTTTCTTTTTAAACTCTTTGCATACAATTGTATACCCTGTTGGTATAACTATATACTATACTGGTATCATATATTAGTTGGAATATTTTTTTGTTGTATTAGCTACATTTAATTGGTACACTATTTGATTTTTCTTTAGTAATAGTAGAACAGTACAGTATCTTGAATTTTTTTAATTTTTCTTTATGCATGTGTATTATGTAATCATTTTAATTTTTTCTTTATGCATTTGTTTTATATAATAGTATTATAGTACAATATCTTGATATATATTACTATATTAATATGTGGTACATTATTTTTAGATTTTCTTTTTTATGCATGTGTATTATGTAATAGTAGTATAATCATATATAGTTTTCTGGAATTAATTAGTAGAACTGTATATGTAACACCCCGTACATTGGGACTAGGTGTGGATATGTTAAATGGGTATTAATTTGATATTTTAGACATATGAAGTCCTAGCGGGATGAGTATGGGTGGAATTAGCTGTTTTGGAATCAAGATGGAGAGTGAGGTATATAAGATTCAATAAAATCTACTAAGTTTACAAAAGGTCTGTCTTACAGCAGGATTTAGTGAAATTGTGTAAGGAATTTGGGAAAACTCAAAACACAAAAAGTTGTAAGTCTTTGAAATATCTTTCCAACGATATATTGTGGAGCCCGAACGGATCTCTGTGCAGAAAGTTATATGCGGTTTACAGAGCACGACCGCGCACTTGTGGCAGTGCTACTGCCATTTTGCGCGGTCAGGTGCGCGGTCAGGCCTTCAGGTGCGCGGGGGGCACACTTGGGGGGTGATTTTAAAGCCCTACTTCGTCCCTCACATCCCAAAACACAAAAACTTGCTCTAGAAAGAGAAGCTCTCAAGAACCTAACTCCTTAAAGGTCCCTCCACCATCCAAGGTAAGTTCTAATGGTGACTCTAAGTTAATATCAATTTTCCAACATTTTATTAACACGGGTAAGCCCTCCATATCATTAGATATTTGATTGGGACATCATGCTTGAGAAAAGAAACCCTAGAACTCGAATTCAAAAGGATCAAAATTCAAAAAGGTAATATCTTCCACCTCTACTTGATTATAGTATTGGAGTAATGATTATAAACTCTAGTTCATGAGATATGAGTTGACGGTTTTGATAGAAAAGCATGAAGGGTTATAAGTTTGGGTTGTTGATTGTTGATTATTGGTTGAGGGTGCTGTTTATCTTATGGGTGATGAAGAATGGTATTGATTGTAACTTTCCATAAATAGGTTTTCCGTGGTGGGGATTGTAACTTTCCATAAATAGGTTTTCACTTGAGCTTTCCGCAGCAAAGCAAGTCTACAAGCCACTGCCCTGAGGCTTTCGGACAAGACTACTTACTCCAGTAGGTTAGTAAGCTACCTCTTCCGCTTTCAGGCAAGGGTAGCTCTGAAGGGAGAGTTGAGCGGAACCAGGCATAAGGAGGGAACGGAACTTCTTAGAAAAGCTGCGAAGACGGGACTAGTTTCAAGCAGAATCCGAATAAAGAAAAAGGCAGGGTCGGAGCAGACGTCAGTAAGTGAAAGAAAAAGGAAGCTTTTACAGCTATATAAAATGAAAGTAATCACCTTTAAGAATATTAAATAATATTGTAGAAGCTTTGGTAGATTTCCCCCAACGCAATCCACAGAAATTCCACGAATCCCTTGGTGGATAAGTCCGACGACTCAGCAGCAGTGCGGAATTGAGTTTCTTGTCTGGTGGATCCTATTTAGACTTTTGGGCCCTTCATCTTTCTGAATCGAGACCCGGCCCGGCTCGCGTCATTCCAACAACCGGCGGGGAGCACCTCAGTATACGATCGCGCGCAGTAACGGTCCTGCTTCAACCACCCTTCCTTCTCTACCTTTTTCTTCAAAAACTTAAGCTACGATGGAAAACCACAATGCTAGCAGATGGCGGGCCTCCGCTTTTCTTTTCATTAATGAAACCCGCCAGTTATTATGAACTCAAATAAAAAAAATTTGGATTTAGAAGGCTTGTTCAAAAGAAAAAAAGACGTGGGCGGCATTATGACTGGGGTGTCAGTTAGAAAGGTTCTTACAATGTTCGTTCAAAAAGGGAATATCGATGGCCTTTGTTGAACAGAGAGCGAACGGACGGCCTTCTCCCGAAGTTACGGGGTCATTTTGCCGAGTTGATTGTGGGGGATTTAGGCGTGTCACGCCAACCATCTTCCAGTTCCTGGATAATCATTCCCGGATAATGCTTGCCGCAGGGGCTATGGGGCAATGAGAGCAGAGAAAGAAAGCTAACCTAAAGGTAATTATTTCTCTAAAGGGCGACGCAAACGTGAAGGTCATTTTCCTTACTGGCACTGAAAACCTTCAAGGACAGGCGTAAAGCCCTCCTCACTGGTTGGTAGAGACCCTGCGCGAAGCCGACCTATGGATAGAAAGAAAGATGCAGGAAAGGCAAATGAAAGAAGAAAGAAAAATTTTCTTTGGGAGTGTGAGATAGGCAGACGGGGAGTACGCAGCCGAACAACCGCTGGGGTTTCCAGCAGTGATAGCTGAACTAATCAGATGGGCCACCCCAAACCTTAGGGGTTCCCCTGGGGCAAGAGAATATAGCTCTTATCGAAGACTGCATTACCACGGTCCCAAGCCCTTTAATCAGAACTGTGAAAGGGGTATCGATCGAAAGGCAGGGCGGCACAGCCCCCAACCAAGGGAGTGGTTACGTCCAGTATGTCCCCCCTTATTCCCGACATGCTATGCTCAGCCCCTGATACATTGCTATTTCTTAATCCTTGCGGCAAGGGATAATGAGTCGGTTGGCTGTTAGAGTATAGCCTCTCTCGGGGTTAGCGATAAGAGTACACCAGCCCGTGTGGTAGCGGGCGAACTAAGGATTTCGGCCTATTCTCTATTACACGCATCGGGGCTATTTCCCTAGAGGAGGTTTTTTTCTGCTAGGTTAGCGCTTGCAGGTTCAATCTCTCTTACTAGTATAGAGATATTACGCTCGAGAGCCACAATCTTTAATTCCTGAATCTAACTGCAAGCAGGACCTGAAAAAAATAGGAAAAGCAAGTACTTTGCCGATGATCTGCTTCCGAGAAGGAAGTCCACCCCTTCCAGATGTTTATAACATTTCTCTTACAGGTTTAGGTATGATCTTTTAACTGACCCTTCTCATTTGACATACCAAATTATGTGGTTGTGATGATTTTGTAGCAGGATGTTAAGGTATGTGAGGCTAACTCTCTATGTTTGGGAATGTTAATGATTCTCCCTACACTATGTTTCTTTTACCACGTTACTAATTGCCTTAGAAATATAGTTAAGCCTAGTTCCTTGAATAGTTACTGAACTTCTATTCTCTAGCTTCGTAACTCGTTCATGACTTTCATTCTGAACGTTGTGAAATCAGTGCGTACTCAATATAGACTTGGGTTTGATGCCCATGAGTCTCAGTCTAGATTACTCAGCATGTCATAAACAGTTGAAGTTTTAATTTTCATAATCAGTTCATGAATATATGTCTCAGTCTAGTCCTATTCAGTATTCCAGTATCATGTAACTTAGTATGATTCAGTATTTCAGTATCACATATTGCATTCTCAGTTCCTGAATTTAAATCCCTGAATGTTGAACACCTGTATTTGGGCCTGAGGCCGTAGTTTATATGCTTTATGCATATTTGGGCCTGAGGCTGTAGTTTATGCTTTATGCATATTTTGGCCTAAGGCCGTAGTTGATGCTTTATGCATTTTTGGGCTTGAAGCCGTAGTTATGTATACGTATACTTGGGCCTGAGGCCGTAGCTTGTGCACATATATTGTCACGACCTAAACCGATGGGCCGCGACGGGCACCCGGTACCTTACTCAATCGAGTACCAATATAACATATCTTTTCGTATCATACTATCATAGATAACCGAGTCGGATAGGCTGTCTTGAGATAAGTAGAATACAACATGAAATATCAATTTATACATAAGACATACGAGCCTATAAGACCAAAATTTCACTGAACATAAGCCGACAAGGCCGTACAATCTTTCACGTACACGACATATTTGTACAAGCCTCTAAGGATACATAAATGTCATAAAGGTCGGGATAGAGTCCCGCCATACTAATCAACACATGTCCTAATCATACTGACCAATAACAACTCCGGAGCAAATAGAGCGCACCAACAACTTCCGTTGAGTTGATAGCCTACTTGGAGGACTCTCAACCTGTCTATCAGGACATGCGGGCATGAAATGCAGCGTCCCCAGATAAAAGGGACGTCAGCACAAATAATATACCGAGTATGTAAGAAATGAATATCAGTAAATAATAGACATGAGAAACATGGTGTAAACGACTCTACATGTAAGTCTGAATAACTCTGTGAATCAATAATATTTACAATGCCATGCATATGCATAAAAATGTCATACCATGCATAGGTATATGCGTACATAACATCATCTAGCCTCTGAGGGCATCCCATCATATCATCTCGGCCACTGTGGGCAAATCACCAATGTATACAAGCTGATCAGGTGGTGGTGCGTATATAACGCCGTAACCTTTTTCCATATCCTATATACATATATATACATATATATACGCGTATATAATGCCATCTGGTCATGCGTCAATATACATGTATAAATGAATGCAATGCATGAGAAGTACGTCAATAAAATCTCTTGGAACGTCATAAGATCATTATGCCTTTCGGATAAACTTTATCAAATATATATTTTTCTGAGACCCATGAACAGAAGATATAATAATAATTCACATGAGGAATCAAGAATATAGACACCCCTAGTATTTCTATGAATAGAGTTATTTATGAAAGTTACTTATTTGCTCGTTTCGTTTTTGTCGTATAGATCATGCCAACAGAAAGAAGTGATAGCCTTAACATACCTGAGTCGATTTTCTTGATAATCCCTCTATCACACATCTTTTGTGATAAAACATGTGACGACCGATTGAAGTAGGGAAAAATCTATATGATTTTCTTGAGAAAAATTGCACTGTACTCCTTTAGAATCGCAAAACCTCGTCGCTATTTTCTAAGAAGCCTCGTAGATGAACATTCAATCTTGGATCACATTCAAAAGAATTATCCTCAAGGTGTTGGCATGAATTCCCAAAATGAATCCTTAACTAAGAGATGCTGAACATTGATAATTCATTCTTTCACACAAAATAAAGTGTGAATGTTATCAAGAGCCTTTCCAAAATGAAAGCAAAATCACGTTGTTATCACTTGTATAGTTTGCTGAAGCACTTTGCTTTGCTATGAAGATTGAATATGTCTTTCTTTGAATTTTGTTTTTGAGATTCATTCGTTACTTTTTTTGAAGGTTCCATATAAATTCTTTGGTTTGAGATTCATCCGTTAGCAAGCAAGTATAAGTATAAGCATATGGGAAAGTCTCTTAATATTGGGGTTGTGGGGCCCACTCTTGTGGATGACTTGGCCAACTATTATTATAAATAGGCCACCTATATGTGCACTTTAAGAGTCATAGTTCAAGACCTCTTTGGCTGCCACATTCCATAGTCTCACGTGACTTTCCCCCTAATACTTATCCAAGATAATTTTCACTTAAATACTTATCCACAAATCCAATAATTAATCAATTACTCTCATAATTAAGAATTATCTCAATTTACTTAAAATATTACTCACTTTTAATATACTTTATACACCTTACTATTATGGCCATGTGGTACTTTATATGGTACTAGTTCATAAATACCAGGTATTTTAGCTCGGGGCGTATTTTATCCCAACATGTCAAACTTTGACAAAAATTTATTTTCTTTGATTTGCTTACCCTCTCACCTTCACGAATTTACTCGTCACTTGTTTGAAGTAGCACAATACTTATAATCCCAAAATAATCTCATTCTCGAACTTACGTCGATTAGCTTATGACGAAATCTTAACAAACAAAAATGCGGGATGTACCATCTCATTTCCGAGCTTCTATCAATTTACTTATGGCGTACTTTCACGTATGAAAATATGGGGTGTAACATCATTCCCCCTTTGGAACATTCGTCCTCGAATGTTGACTGATGCACTTATCATTTTCATAACTTATGTCTTCCGAATA
Source organism: Nicotiana tomentosiformis (assembly GCF_000390325.3). Lineage (NCBI taxonomy): Eukaryota > Viridiplantae > Streptophyta > Magnoliopsida > Solanales > Solanaceae > Nicotiana > Nicotiana tomentosiformis. Next base: position 3,394,053 of record NC_090817.1, on the reverse strand, counting down.
CTTTAATATTCTCCTTGCCATTCAGGCAACTGTTCTTTGAATAAATCTAAAGGCCAGGGCATTCCCCCCTTTAGGCCTCTTTATCACACTACAGTCTGTGGTCGGAATTCTTCTAATCTTGTAACTCTTTCTACCTTCTGCCATACAACAGGACATTTTCCTTGCATGTGCTCCTATGCGACTCTTCCCTTCATCTTTTAGCCAATCTTTAGGCCTCACTTTTGGAACATATACAGAACTTGATAAGATGTCCCTCTGGGCATCTATAGGTGTATTGAAGTTCTTCGGTCGGTACTTTGTCGAACTTATGAATATTGCCATATCTCATTTCGTACTTTGTAATTTCTATCCATCCATTGTTGATTTACTTCAATGTTGATCTACAATCTACCACTGATATCTTGAAACTTTTTACGTAAAACATTACCACTAGGGCTTACGTTGCATCGAGGAATATTCGAAGTGATTTTCCTGATCCACTTAGTGGCGATACTGTACTTCAATAATCATACTTTATAGCATCCCAATGTGACTCACTTACGTGGGTATTTTAATCCTGTACAATTTATGAAATCCCTTCAAATCATCACTCAATCGAAGGTCCAAACGTCATCCTTCATTTATCATAAGTATGCCCACATTTTACTACCATGGCAACATTCAATCTCTTTTAAATGCTATTAGTCTTAGACTCCTTTGAGTTCATTCAGGCTATACTGAGCTTTCTATAACTTAGAGAAACCATCACCTCTCTTGTTTTCACGGGCTTAATCCTAAGGACTTATCCATTCTCATCACCTTCTCACTCTCCCTTTCTTATCCTTACTATTGTCTTCCTAAAACCTTTTCGCCTTACCACACTTTAGCTTGAGACCTACACATATCTAGTTACACTACTCGCAACCTTCTTTCAACTTGCTTGCACCATAGATTTCCTTGTGTTATTTTGGAACATCAAGAGAGACATCACATCATCTCAAACTCTTCTTTACTCTCTTAACTAGGCCTCTCGGTACCTAGAAACCATAGGATGGAAGATATATGCCACTGACGACGCCGCTATCATTCTTGGATACTGAATCCCAGCGCTTCTAGCCTTCTATCCGAAGTATGGACTATTCACGATCTTCTGCATTTGAGTATCTCGTACGTTGTTCACCTTTACCTAACTTACCTTAAAATCTCGCATCACATCTTCTATCTCTTTCATGACCTCCCTTCCACATAGGTATAATTCACATCCGTGACTTGAAGCTCTATTATAATACTTGCACCTCTGGTGCATACACACTCCGGTGGAAGCTTCATACTGACTTCTTATGAGGCTGGTACTCATCTAATTAGCTTTCTCGTAGAGCTGTTATAGAATATGGTTGCTGTACTATCTCTCTTGTGCCTCTGATATTAGAGTAAGTCTGCAATGTTCTTGATCACGATTTCTATAATTTTCTAGGTTTAATAATCAGACTCCTGATTCATTTGATTGATGTAATTCTTAAGTTCCCTCTTCCTTCTGATCAGCCTTCATGTAGGCTTGAGCTATCTTCCGATCTGTGGCTCCTGGTATTAGTTATTACTTTAGCCTTCCATGGGTGCTATAGAATATCCATGATACAATCTTCTAATAATTCAATCCTTTATTTTTACCTTAGGCACAATTCTTTCTTTTAACTTATACTGGAGTCTTCTACAACTGTATGATTGTCAACATATATGCTGCATGGATAATACTCCAAAATCTAAAGTGCATTCATAATGTAACTCACTCTGGATCACTGATCGAATAATTCCTTTCGTTCCTTCTCAACTTTCTTTAAATGTAAGCAATTACTTTTCCTGGCCGTTTTCCACTTGTTGCATGCATACTTAGCTTATCTTAGTTCCCACGTATGCCGAAATCTTCGTGCAACTCATATGATCTCGAATATTACTTTTGATTTTTCTTCCCATTCTTTAGCCACGGTAAGTGCCACTTTTTCATAGAGTGCATACAATGTTATTGTGAGACTGTTGTTACAAGAGCATTTCCTCTTTGGGTCACTGTTCATAGGTTGAAGCCTTCTTCCTTATCTCCTCAGCTAGTCTTTCGTTGTAGTATTTAGGGAGACCTTCTAGCTCTTGCAAAGTTACAAGCTTATCACATCGTATACTTGACGGAATTTTTGATGTTCTTCCTCACCTATAATTGTCTGTAGTTACTTATTTCCACGCCCTTGTGCTTGTAGGGTTGCTCCTGAACTGACGTTTTGACTGTGTTCCTAGTGAGACTATCTTTTATTTTCATAACATTCATACGGTACCTTTAACTACCCCAACTCTTGTCTGAATATTTCCCAAGGGTCATGATGTTGTATCTGCGAGACTAAATTCCCCCTGTTGGGGTTCACTATGTTCATCTTGCCTAATCTATTGATTTGTCTGTGTCCTCTTGTTTAGCTATAATTAGGCTCTTCCTGAATCAACTACTAGCTACTCGTTATCCCATTCTCATATCAATATTCCGCGTAATCTTTCTTGGGTTATTTCCGTTGTCTTAACTTACCTCTCACACAAGCTCCCTGTTTATCAATAACACCTCGGGTAGGAGTCCTTACTTACTTTCCTTGACATCGTGTTTGCATAGTGTTCTGGAATCGTAGCATATCTTTAGGATTTGAATAAGTGCAATCTTATCCCTTTCTCATTCTTATCACATTCTTCCTTTATTAATCCATAGTTACTAGAACCACTTAATTCTAACTTAATGCCACATCACTCCATATTCTCCCCTTTAGGGGAGTACTAGAAGTTGGAGCCACGAGGATCTACCTATAGATATTTTACCTCTTCATCATTGGCATATTTTCAAATTATCGATGACCCTTGCGACAATCCTTCTTTATCAAGGATAATAAAATTCTTTACTCGCGAGGGTGACACTTAGTATAACTGGAACATACAGTCCCTTAAGCTTAACTTTGCTCACCTTGCTTGCTTTAGGAAAGCGTCTTCCTGAATGACCTTCAAAGGGTATTCTTCTGTCGTCCATTCTGTTATCACCGGGATGTAATCTCTAAAATTCTCATAATGCTGACTATTATCAAATCACTCAGTCCCTAATTCATGTTTAGTTTATCTTGTTCACCGGTCCATACTGGTTTCTATTACTCTATGGTCTAACTTTTCCTTTTGGTTATCACGTTAGAGTCACGAACTTATTTCTCGAAATGAGGATATAACTTTATGGCCTATACTCTTTTGTTGCCTCAAGGCCTATCACCTCTCGTATTTCCTTCACTTGACTATAGACTCTATAGTAATTTCATCTTTTGTTCTAATGTTATCATCCATGTATCATATCTTACTCATAATGCTTCATTAACTCTTTTCTTATTTCCCGCTAAAATTTATGTCTATCACTTTATTCTGAAAACTCGAACAAGACATTCTTTTGCTTTTAGTTTTCTGAAATCGTAGCATATCTTTAGGATTTGAATAAGTGCAATCTTATCCCTTTCTCATTCTTATCACATTCTTCCTTTATTAATCCATAGTTACTAGAACCACTTAATTCTGACTTAATGCCATATCACTCCATATTCCCCCCTTTAGGGGAGTACTAGGAGTTGGAGCCACGAGGATCTACCTATAGATATTTTACCTCTTCATCTTTGGCATCTTTTCAAATCATCGATGACCCTTGCGGTAATCCTTCTGTATCAAGGATAATAAAATTTCTTACTCGCAAAGGTGACACTTAGTATAAATGGAACATACAGTTCCTTAAGCTTAACTTTGCTCACCTTGTTTGCTTTAGGAAAGCGTCTTCCTGAATGACTTTCAAAGGGTATTCTTCTGTCGTCCATTCTGTTATCGCCGAGACGCAATCTCTGAAATTCTCATAATGCTGACTATTATCAAATCACTCAGTCTCTAATTCATGTTTAGTTTTTCTTGTTCACCAATCCATAATGATTTCTATTACTCTAGGGTCTAACTTTTCCTTTTGGTAATCACGTTAGAGTCACGAACTTATTTCTCGAAATGAAGATATGACTTTATGGCCTATACTCTTTTGTTGCCTCAAGGCCTATCACTTCTTGTATTTCCTTCACTTGACTATATACTCTGTAGTACTTTCATCTTTTGATCTAATGTTGTCATCCATGTATCATATCTTACTCATAATGCTTCATTAACTCTTTTCTTATTTCCCGCTAACATTTATTTCTATCACTTTATTCTGAAAACTCGAACAAGACATTCTTTTGCTTTTAGTGTTCTGGAATCGTAGCATATCTTTAGTATTTGAATAAGTGCAATCTTATCCCTTTCGCATTCTTATCACATTCTTCCTTTATTAATCCATAGTTACTAGAACTACTTAATTCTGACTTAATGCCACATCACTCCATATTCCCCCCATTTAGGGGAGTACTAGGAGTTGGAGCCACGAGTATCTACCTATAGATATTTTAGTTCTTCATCTTTAGCATCTTTTAAAATCATCGATGACCCTTGCGGAAATCCTTCTGTATCAAGGATAATAAAATTCCTTACTCGCGAGGGTGACACTTAGTATAGCTGGAACATACATTCCCTTAAGCTTAACGTTCCTCATCTTGCTTGCTTTAGGAAAGCGTCTTCCTGAATGACCTTCAAAGGTATTCTTCTGTCGTCCATTCTGTTATCGCCGGGATGCAATCTTTAAAATTCTCATGATGCTGACTATTATCAAATCACTCAGTCCCTAATTCATGTTTAGTTTATCTTGTTCACTAGTCCATACTGATTTCTATTACTCTAGGGTCTAACCTTTCCTTTTGGTAATCACGTTAGAGTCACGAACTTATTTCTCGCAATGAGGATATGACTTTATGGCCTATACTCTTTTGTTGCCTCAAGGCCTATCACCTATCGTATTTCCTTCACTTGACTATAGACTCTATAGTACTTTCATCTTTTGATCTAATGTTGTCATCCATGTATTATATCTTACTCATAATGCTTCATTAACTCTTTTCTTATTTCCCGCTAACATTTATGTCTATCATTTATTCTGAAAACTCAAACAAGACATTCTTTTGCTTTTAGCTCCCCTTTGCTCCATCCAGTGGCTCTTCAGGTTGCTTAACGTTCTCGCTCTACTAGGGACGCGAGCCACACTCAGGTAATATTTATCCCTTCCAGGCTTTCCGTGCCTATCTTCTGATTTTTTTTTCATGCTAATATTCACATCTAATTGTAATATTCTAGAGTGCACCATCTGGGTGCCTCACAAGGAGATATATTAGCACCTTTGTAATATCCTTCGGAAATGTCAACTAACACAAACAATCTATTTACCATATTTGGTTACTCTAACCCAGTCGGATCCCAATATCCTGTCCTTTTCTTAAACTACACATGTTAGCCCCTAATAGGGTATAACTGAGATGGGTGTGGCCAATTCTACATACCTCTGTTACTGTTTAAGGTAAGTCACAATGCTTATATTTTTCTGTCGGAGTTGAAAATACTGATAATCTTTATTAACTGGGTACCTCGTACCCTTCTCATCTTGCTCCTTTTACTTGCTGGAGCTTGTATCTATCTTCTGAATCTCTCATTGCCTTTCACCATAGAGGTGGATAGATATTCTTGCCTTAAGTCTCCTTATCAACAATCTTACACATCTTAGTACACACATATTCTACTGAAGACCTCACCTTTATCCATCATAAGAATGGCGAAATCGAGTTCCTCTGACTCAATTCTTCCACCGCTACATTCAATTTCTTACCAACTATCTTTCTGGATGTAGGCATCATCGTATTATGAATAAGATAGATTTTAGGAAATTGAGTTCTTACAACTGAGCTCTACCACATGATCTAGAGTACGAAGAAAGAGTGACAGTCCTAAATACCCTGTAGCCTCCTGCCTATAAAATGCACAACACACCCATAAACAAGACTCTACTAGACACGGTTTGTTGACTCCCTAGGACAGAACTGCTCTGATACCACTTTTGTCACGACCCAAACCGATGGGCCGCGACGGGCACTCGGTACTTTACTCAACCGAGTACCAACATAACATATCTTTTCGTATCATACTATCATAGATAACTTAGTCGGATAGGATGCCTTGAGATAAGTAGAATACAACATGAAATATCAACTTATACATAAGACATACAGGCCTATAAGACCAAACTTTCACTGAACATAGGCCGACAAGGCCGTACAATCTTTCACGTACACGACATATGTCTAGCCTCTAAGGATACATAAATGCCATAAAGGTTGGGACAGAGTCCCGCCATACCAATCAATACATGTCCTAATCATACTGACCAATAGCAACTCCGGAGCAAATGGAGCGCACCAACATCTTTCGTTGAGCTGAAAGCCTACTTGGAGGACTCTTAACCTGTCTATCGGGACATGCGGGCATGAAACGCAGCATCCCCAGCCAAAAGGGATGTCAGTACAAATAATGTACCGAGTATGTAAGGAATGAATATCAGTAAATAATAGACATGAGAAACATGGAGTAAAAGATTCTACATGTAAGTCTGAATAACTCTGTGAATCAATAATATTTATAATGCCATGCATATGCATACAAATATCATACCATGCATAGGTATATGCGTACACAACATCATCTAGTCTCTGAGGGCATCCCATCGTATCATCTTGGCCACTGTAAAAAATCATCAATGTATACCAGCTGATCAGGTGGTGGTACGTATATAACGCCGTAACTTTTTCCCATATCCTATATATATATATATATATATATATATATATATATATATATATATATATATATATATATATATACGCGTATATATAACGTCATCTTGTCATGGGTCAATGTACATGTATAAATGAATGCAATGCATGAGAAGTACGTCAATAAAATCTCTCGGAATGTCATAAGACCATTATGCCTTTCGGATAAAATTTATCAAATATATATTTTTCTAAGACCCATGAACAGAAGATATAATAATAATTCACATGAAGAATCAAGAATATAGGCACCCCTAGTATTTCTATGAATAGAGTCATTTATGAAAGTTACTTATTTGCTCGTTTCGTTTGTGTCGTATAGATCATGCCAACAGAAAGAAGGGATAGCCTTAACATACCTGAGTCGGTTTTCTTGACAATCCCTCTAACGCACGTCTTTTGTGATAAAACATGTGACGACGGATTGAAGTAGGAAAATATTCGTATGATATTCTTGAGAAAGATTGCACCGTACTCCTTTAGAATCGCGAAATCTCGTTGCTATTTTCTAAGAAGCCTCGTAGATGAACATTCAATCTTGGATCACATTCAAAAGAATTATCCTCAAGGTGTTGGCATTAATTCCCAAAATGAATCCTTAACTAAGAGATGCTTAACATTGATAATTCATTCTTCACACAAAATGAAGTGTGAATGTTATCAACAACATTTCCAAAATGAAAGCAAAATCACGTTGTCATCACTTGTATAGTTTGCTGAAGCACTTTGCTTTGCTATGAAGATTGAATATTTCTTTCTTTGAATTTTTTTTTGAGATTCATTCTTTACTTTTTTTGAAGGTTCCATATAAATTCTTTGGTTTGAGATTCATCCGTTAGCAAGCAAGTATAAGTATAAGCATATGGGAAAGTCTCTTAATATTAGGGTTGTGGGCCCCACACTTGTGGATGACTTGGCCAACTATTATTATAAATAGGCCACCTATATGTGCACTTTAAGAGTCATAATTCAAGACCTTTTTGGCTGCCACATTCCATAGTTTCACGTGACTTTCCCCCTAATACTTATCCAAGATAATTTTTACTTAAATACTTATCCAAAAATCCAATAATTAACCAATTACCCTCATAATTAACAATTATCTCAATTTACTTAAAATATTACTCATTTTTAATACACCTCATGCACCTTACTATCATGGCCATGCGGTACCTTGTATGGTACTGTAACGACCCGACCGGTCGTTTCGGCAGTTATAGTCCCGTTTCCAATATTTCTTCTTATTTATGTGTTGTTTAGCTGTATTGTGTTGTATCGGTTTGGTTGGTTCGGGTCCGGAGTGGTTTCGAAGTAGAATGAGACACTTAGTGTCTTATTTAGAACCTTAAGTTGGAAACATTAACCGGATGTTTATCTATGTGTAAACAATCTCGGATTTGAATTCTAATGGTTCCGTTAGCTCCGTCAAACGATTTTGGACTTAGGAGCGTGTCCGGAATGTGATTTGGAGGTCTGGAGTGGAATTAGGCTTGAATTGGCGAAAGTTGGAAATTTGGCGATTTTGGTCATCAGTGGAAAATTTGATACCGGAGGCCGGGTTTGAGCCAATTTTAGATTTTTGGTCTAAATTGGTAGTTTTTCTTGTGGAATTTATTTCATTAGTATATATTGATGGTATTGTACTGATTGTGAATAGATTTGGAGCAATTGGAGGCCAAGTCCAAAGGCAAGAGCATTGCAGGGTAGAGATTTGACCGGTTTGAGGTAAGTAACGATTGTAAATCTAGTCCTAAGGGTATGAAAACCCGGATTTCGTGTCATTTTACTATTTTGAGATAATGCACATGCTAGGTGACGGGCGTGTGGGCGTGTACTGTTGGGGATTGTGACTTGGTCCGTCCCGTAGCAACTGTAAAGTTGCATATTTTGTTGAAATTATATGATACTTATGTGTTTTAGAAAGAGTTTCTATAAATTGGGCAGAATGCCATGTTTGGGACTTGTGCCAGTGCTGTTTGGACCCTTAGGGGCCTTTTCTTACTATCCTCTCACTGTTTTCGATTGAAAATCTATACTCAGTCATGATTATAATTGTTTACTGCATAACTCAGTTTTATGACTCTTTTTTGATGCATATAAATGTTGTTTTGGGCCGAATGCCCTGTTTTTACTGAAATACCCGAGTGGCTTATGAGGTTTATGACTGAGTGAGGTCGAGGGCCTGATTTGTGAGGATATTTATTGGATCGGGCTGCATGCCGCAACATGTTTGATATAGGCCGATGGCCTAAGTGATTTATGCCATGATTTGTCTTGATATAACGCTTGGGCTTAAGGATCCCTTCTGGAGTCTCTACACACCCCCTGTGAGCGCAGGTACCTACAGAGTGCGAGTGCCGAGTGCCGAGTGCTGAGTGACTGGGAGGCATGAGTGATTGTGAGGTTGAGGTATGCCCCAGTGGCAAGAGTGATTGTGAGGTTTGCCCGAGGGGCTGTATATGAGTGATACTTTGCCCGAGGGGCTGTTTATGATTTCATCATTTTTTTTCACCTTTGCATTTTTTCTCTGTTTTAAAATTGTTAAAAAAATATCCTTAAATGATTTTTTATGGAACTGGGTTTAAACGAGATATTTTGATTCAAATCCTGATTTTAAAAGCATGATGTATTTTATTGAGATTTCATGATATAAATGTTATATGCTTTATTGCTCGTCACTACTGCTCAATATTTATTTATTGTTGTTACTTACTGAGTTGGCGTACCCACGTTACTCCCTGCACCTTGTGTGCAGATCCAGGTGTAGCTGGACACAGTAGCGGTTGTTGATTATTCTGGTTGCAGATTTTTTCGGGGATAGCAAGGTAGTTGTTTGGCGATCGCAACCCCTGCTCTTCTCCCTCTTATCTTCCTCTAGTCGTATTTAGTTATTTTCCAGGCCGAGTTAGCCTTGATATTGTTAGATAGATTGTAGTAGATGCTCATGACTAGTGACACCTCGATGTCGGGCTTTTCTTTACCGCACTTTTATTTTGATTTGAACTCCTTTACGAAGGTTTTTATGTTAAATAACATTGAAATTATCTTTGAAATGAAAATATCAGTTTGTTTTGGAAATGGGTTGGCTTGCCTAGTTCCACGATAGGTGCCATCACAACATGGATTAGTTTGGGTCGTGACAGATTGGTATCAGAGCCTAGGTTACATAGGTCTCATGAGTCATGAGCGGGTTTAGTAGAGTCTTGCAGATCGGTACAGAGATGTCTGTACTTATATTTGAGAGGCTGCAGAACCTTTAGGAAGATTCCATATTCTTGAATTCTTCTTGGTGAATCTGTTGATTCTAGTAACTATAATCTGTTGTTTCATTTTCTCTCAGATGGCGAGGACTCGTACTACCTGTCAGGAGGGCCAGCCACTAGTACCACCAGCCAGGGCCACGAGAGGCCGAGGCCGCGGTAGAGGCTGTGGTAGGGGCAGGAGTGCAGCCCGTACCGCAGCTGGGACAATACCTACAGATCCACCAGTTGTCCCAGATCAGGACCAGATTCCAGTTGTTGATGCACCACCTGTGCCGATTGTGATTCCAGGCCTTCAGGAGGCCCTAGCTTAGAATCTGACCGCATGTACCGGCCTTGCTCAGGCGGTCTCTATCTCGACGGCCGCAACCACTTTTCAGGCCGGGGGAGGCACAGGCACTCAGACTCCCGTCGCTCGCACACCAGAGCAGGTTGTTCTGGGACTCCAGACACCGGGGGCCCTACCAGCCCAGCCGGTTGCAGTTTCTCAAGATTATGTGGTTCCTGCTATGCCTGAGGATGATCAGCGTATGTTGGAGAGGTTTGGGAGACTCCATCCACCACCTTTCAGTAGTACAGAGAGAGAGAGGATGCTCAGTACTTTTTAAACAAGTGTCAGAGGTTACTCTGTACTACAGGTATTCTGGAGACTTGTGGGGTTTCCTTCACTACTTTTTAGTTTTTTGGGGCTGCACTCAGATGGTGGGAGACTTACGAGAGGCGTAGGCCTATTGGCGCAACACCCCTTACTTGGCATCAGTTCTCCGTGGTCTTTTTGGAGAAGTTCATGCCTCAATCCCACAGAGAGGAGATGCGTAGGCCGTTTGAGCATCTTCGCTAGGGTGATATGTATGTGACACAGTATGAGATGTGGTTCTCCGAGTTGGCCCGTCATGTGATCTAGTTGGTTCCCACGGACAGGGAAAGGATCATGAGGTTTATTGATGGTCTCACTTCTCAGCTACAGTTGCTTATGACCAGAGAGAGGGTGTCTCGTGCTACTTTTGATGAGGTTTTTGACATTGCTCAACAGATTGAGATGGTTCACGGTCAGGAAAGGGCTGAGTGGGAGGCCAAGAGGCCTCGTGTACAGGGTGGATTCAGTGGTGCTCCTTTTGGAGGTCAGTTTCAGCACAGTAGAGGTCTTCATTTCAGACAGGCTCAGTGAGTTCGGCCATTTCACCGTGGTGCATCATCTGGCCATGGTTCTCACAGTTCTCATCAGGGCCACTCATCACTTAGTGCCCTTCCAGCTCAAAGTTCATCCCATGCTCTACCTGTTTAGGGCTCTTCCATGCCTAGTTCTTCTACCAGTTATCTCGGTGCTAGGGGTTCCCTTCAGTTCCCGCCACCAGCACCAGGGAGTTGTTTTGAGTGTGGGGAGTTTGGACATATGTGGAGGCATTGTCCTCGTCGTCATGGAGATCTATCTCAGTAGAGGAGTCAGCCTCCAACTTCAGCACCAGTTACCTCACCACCTGCTCAGTCAGCTCGGGTTGGAAGTCAGTCAATTAGGGGGTCGCCCTAAAGGGGGAGGCGGATCAGGGGGTGGCCAGGCCCGTTTCTATGCCCTCCCTGCCAGACCAGACGCTATTGCTTCAGATGCTATGATTACAGGTATTGTCTCAGTTTGTCACAGAGATGCCTCAAAATTATTTGACCCTAGATCCATGTATTCATATGTTTTCTCGTATTTTACCCATTTTCTGGATATGCCCTGTGAGTATTTAGTTTCATCTATACATGTATCTACTCCTATGGGAGACACTATTATTGTGGACCGCGTATATCGGTCATGTGTGGTGACTATTGGAGGTCTGGAGACCCAAGTGGACCTTTTGCTGCTCAGTATGGTCGACTGTGATGTGATATTGGGTATGGATTGGTTATCTCCATGTCATGCTATTCTAGATTGACACGCTAAGATAGTGACGTTGGCTATGCCAGAATTTCCGAGGGTTGAGTGAAGCGGTTATGTAGATTATGTACCAAGTAGGGTGATTTCATATTTGAAGGCTCAACGCATGGTTGATAAGGGTTGCCTATCTTATTTGGCTTTTGTGAGGGATGTTAGAGCAGAGACACCTGTCATTGATTATGTTCCGGTGGTACGTGATTTTCCGGATGTGTTTCTTGCAGACCTGCCGGGCATGCCGCCTGACAGGGATATTGACTTCGGTATTGATTTGGTGCCAAGCACTCAGCCCATTTCTATTCCACCGTATCGTATGGCACCAGTGGAGTTGAAGGAATTGAAAGAACAACTTCAGGAACCCCTTGATAAGGGGTTTATTTGGCCTAGTGTGTCACCGTAGGGTGCACCGGTTCTATTTGTAAGGAAGAAGAATGGTTCCGTGAAAATGTATATTGATTACAGGCAGTTGAACAAAGTCACAGTCAAGAACAAGTATCCTTTGCCTCGTATTGATGATTTATTCGACCAGCTTCAGGGAGCGAGGGTGTTCTCCAAGATTGATTTGAGGTCCGGTTATCACCAACTGAAGATTCAGGATTCAGATATTCTTAAGACAACTTTCAGGACCCGATACGGCCATTATGAGTTCTTGGTGATGTCTTTTGGGCTGACCAATGCCCCAACAACGTTCATGCATTTGATGAATAGTGTATTCCAACCCTATTTGGACTCATTCATTGTTGTATTCATTGATGACATCCGGGTGTACTCTCGTAGCCAGGAGGAGCACGCTCAGCATTTGAAGATTGTATTACAGAGATTGAGGGAAGAGAAGCTTTATGCATAGTTTTCCAAATGTGAGTTTTGGCTCAGTTCAGTAGCATTCTTGGGGAACATGGTGTCCAGTGAGGGTATTCAGGTGGATCCGAAGAATATAGAGGCGGTGCATGGTTGGCCTGGACCGTCCTCAGCAACAGAGATTAGGATCTTCCTTGGTTTGGCAGGTTATTACCGTCGCTTTGTGGAGGGAGTTTCATCTATTGCATCGTCCTTGACCAAATGGACCCAAAAGGGTGCTCTATTCAGGTAGTCAGACGAGTGTGTGGAGAGCTTTCAGAAGCTCAAGACTGCTTTGACTACAACTCCAGTGTTAGTTCTGCAATCAGCTTCAGGTTCTTACACCATGTATTGTGATGCCTCGAGGATAGGCATTGGTTGTGTTTTGATGCAGGAGGGTAGGGTGATTGCCTATGCCTCGCGCTAGTTGAATACCCTTGAGAATAACTATCCTATCCATGATCTTGAGTTAGCAGCCATTGTTCACGCCTTGAAGATTTGGCATCATTATTTGTATGAGGTTCATTGTGAGAGCTATACTGATCATCGGAGTTTGCAACATCTGTTTAAATAGAAGGATCTTAATTTGCATCAGCGGAGATGGTTGGAGGTTCTTAAGGACTATGATATCACTATTCTATACCATCCTGGGAAGGCCAATGTGGTGGCCGATGCTTTGAGTCGTCGGGCGGAGAGTTTGGGGAGTTTAGCATATCTTCCAGCAGTAGAGAGACCTTTGGCATTTGATGTTCAGGCCTTAGCAGGCTAGCTTGTGATATTGAATATTTCGGAGCCTAGTCGGGTATTGGTTTCTATGGTCTCCGGGTCTTCTCTTTTCGACCGTATCAGGGAGCGTCAATATGATAATCCCCACTTACTCGCTCTTCAGGACAGGGTTCGGAGAGGTGATTCTAGGGATGTGACCATTGGGGATGATGGTGTGCTGAGGATGCATGGCAGGATATGTGTGCCTAATGTAGACGGGCTTCGGGAGTTGATTCTTGAGGAGGCCCATAGCTCGCGATACTCCATCCATCCGGCTGCCGCGAAGATGTACTAGGATTTGACGCAGCACTATTGGTGGAGGCAGATGAAGAAACATATAGTTAGGTTTGTGGCTCGGTGTCTCAACTGTTAGCAGGTTAAGTTTGAGCATCAGAGACCGGGTGGTTTGCTTTAGAGATTAGAGATCCCAGAGTGGAAGTGGGAGCGGATCACCATAGACTTTGTAGTTGAGCTCCCATGGACTTCGAGGAAGTTTGATGCTATTTGGGTTATTGTGGATCGGCTGACCAAGTCCGCGCACTTCATTCCAATTGGTACTACTTACTCTTCAAAGGGGTTCGCTGAGATTTACATCTGAGAGATTGTTCACCTGCATGGTGTCCAGTTTCCATCATTTCAGATAGGGGCACTCAGTTTACATCGCAGTTTTGGAGGGAAGTGCAGCAAGAGTTGGGTACTTAGGTTGAGTTGAGTACTACTTTTCACCCTTAGACGGGCGGGCAGTCCGAGCGCACTATTGAGATATTGGAGGACATGTTGCGCGCTTGTGTCATTGACTTTGGGGGTTCATGGGACCAGTTTCCGCCACTCACGGAGTTTGCATATAACAACACTTATCAGTTGAGTATTCAGATGGCTCCGTACGAGGCTTTATATGGGAGGAGGTGTAGATCTCCGATAGAATGGTTTGAGCCAGGTGAGGCTAGACTATTAGGTACAGACTTGGTCCAGGATGCACTAGATAAGGTGAAATTGATTCAGGAGCGGCTTCGCATGGCACAGTCTAGGAAGAAGAGTTATGCGTATAAGAGGGTCCATGATGTATATTTCATGGTTGGGGAGAAGGTTTTGTAGAAAGTATCACCCATGAAGGGTGTTATGAGGTTTGGGAAGAGGGAAAAATTGAGCCCCCAGTTCATTGGGCCTTTTGAGGTGCTTTAGAGGATAGGGGAGGTGGCTTATAAGCTTGCCTTGCCAGCCAGCTTGTCGAGTGTGCACCTATTGTATCATGTTTCCATGCTCCGGAAGTATATTGGAGATCCATACCCTGTTTTGGAGGTTGATATGACTTATGATGTGGAGCCGGTGGCTATTTTGGATCGGCAGGTTCGAAGGTTAAGGTCAAAGGATATAGCTTCAGTGAAGGTGCAGTGGAGAGGTCAGCCTGTGGAGGAGGCCACCTGGGAGACCGAGTGGGAGATGCGGAGCAAATATCCATGCCTATTCAAGACTGTAGGTATGTTTCTAGACCCATTCGAGGACGAACGATTGTTTAAGAGGGGGATGATGTAACGTTCCAGTCAGGCGTTTCGGGTGTTATCACTCCGTTTCCCCAATTTCTGCTTCTTTATGTGTTATTTAGCTGTATTGTGTTGTATCGGGTTGGTTGGTTCGGGTTCGGAGTGGTTTCAGAGTGGAATGAGACACTTGGTCTCTTATTTAGAAACTTAAGTTGGAAAAGTCTACCGGATGTTGACCTATGTGTACATGATCTCGGATTTGAATTCTGATGGTTCCGTTAGCTCCGTTAAGCAATTTTGGACATAGGAGCGCGTACGGAATGTGATTTGGAGGTCCGGAGCGGAATTAGGCATGAATTGGCAAAAGTTGAAAATTTGGCGATTTTGGTCGGCAGTGAAAAATTTGATACTGGGGGCCGGGTTTGAACCAATTTTGGGTTTTTGGTCTAAATTGGTAGTTTTTCTTGTGGAATTTATTCCATTAGCGTATATTGATGGTATTGTACTGATTGTGAATAGATTTGGAGCATTTGGAGGCCGAGTCCAAAGGCAAGAGCATTTCGTGTCATTTTACTATTTTGAGGTGACGCACATGCTAGGTGACAGGCATGTGGGCCTGTACTGTTGGGGATTGTGACTTGGTCTGTCCTGTAGCAACTGTAAAGTTGCATATTTTGTTGAAATTATATGATACTTATGTGTTTTAGGCATTTCTATAAATTGGGTTGAATGCCATGTTTGGGTCTTGTGCCAGTGCTGTTTGGACCCTTAGGGGCCTTTTCTTACTATCCTCTCACTGTTTTCGATTGAAAATCTATACTCAGTCATGGTTATACTTGTTTACTGCATAACTCAGTTTTATGACTCTATTTTGATGCATATAAATGTTGTTTTGCGCCGAATGCCCTGTTTTTACTGAAATGCCCGAGTGGCTTGAGAAGTTTATGACTGAGTGAGGCCGAGGGCCTGATTTGTGAGGATATTTATGGGATCGGGATGCACGACGCAGCATGTTTGATATAGGCCGAGGGTCTGAGTGATTTATGCCATGATTTGGCTTGATATAGCGCTTGGGCTGAAGGAGCCCCTCCGGAGTCTGTACACACACCCACTAAGCGGAGGTACCTACTGAGTGCGAGTGCCGAGTGCTGAGTGACTGGGAGGCATGGGTGATTGTGAGGTTGAGGTATGCCCGAGTGGCAAGAGTGATTGTGAGGTTTGCCCGAGGGGCTGTATATGAGTGATGCTTAGCCCGAGGGGCTTTTTATGATTTCATCATTTTTGCTCACCTTTGCATTTTTCCTCTGCTTGAAAACTGTTAAAAAATATCCTTAAATGATTTTTACTGGAACTGGGTTTAAACAATATATTTTTATTCAAATCCTGATTTTAAAAGCATGAGGTATTTTACTGATATTTCATGATATGAACGTTATATACTTTATTGCTCATCACTACTGCTCTGTATTTATTTATTGTTGTTACTTACTAAGTTGGCATACTCATGTTACTCCCTGCACCTTGTGTGCAGATCCAAGTGTAGCTGGACACGATAGCGGTTGTTGATTATTCTGATTACAGATTTTCTCGGGGATAAAAAGGTAGCTGTTTGGCGATCGCAGCCCCTGCTCTTCTCCCTCTTATCTTCCTCTAGTCATATTTAGCTATTTTCCAGGACTAGTTAGACTTGATATTGTTAGACAGATTGTAGTATATGCTCATGACTAGTGACACCCCGATGTCGGGCTTTTCTTTTCCGCACTTTTATTTTTATCTGAACTCCTTTACGAAGGTCTTTATGTTAAATAACATTGAAATTATCTTTGAAATGAAAATATTGGTTTGTTTTGGAAATGGGTCGGCTTGCCTAGCTCCACGATAGGCGCCATCACGACAGGGGTTAGTTTAGGTCGTGACAGATTGGTATCAGAGCCTAGGTTATATAGGTCTCACGAGTCATGAGCGGGTTTAGTAGAGGCTTGCGGATCGGTACAGAGACATCTGTACTTATCTTCGAGAGGCTACAGAACCTTTAGGAAGATTCTATATTCTTGAATTATTGTCGTGCGAATCTGTTGATTCTAGTAACTAAACATTTGTTGTTTCATTCTCTCTCTCAGATGGCGAGGACTCATACTACCGGTTAGGAGGGCCAGCCACTAGTAGCACCAGCCGAGGCCGCGGTAGAGGCTGTGGTAGGGGCAGAGGTGTAGCCCGTACCACAACTGGGGAAATACCTACAGATCCACCAGTTGTCCCAGATCAGGATCAGATTCCAGTTGTTGATGCACCAACTCAGGCACCACCTGTGCCGATTGTGATTCCAGGACTTCAGGAGGCCATAGCTCAGATTCTGACAGCGTGTACCAGCCTTGCTCGGGAGGTCTCTATCTCAACGGCCGCAACCACTTCTCAGGCCGGGGGAGGCACTGGCACTCAGACTCCCGTCGCTCGCACACCAGAGCAGGTTGTTCATGGACTCCAGACACCGGGGGCCCTACCAGCCCAGCCGGTTGCAGTTTCTCAAGATTATGTGGTTCCTGCTATGCCTGAGGATGATCAGCGTATGTTGGAGAGGTTTGGGAGACTCTAGCCACCACCTTTCAGTGGCACAGAGAGAGAGGATGCTCAGGACTTTTTAAATAGGTATCAGAGGTTACTCCGTACTTCTGGTATTCTAGAGACTTGTGGGGTCTCTTTCACTACTTTTTAGTTTTTCGGGGCTACAATCAGATGGTGGGAGACATACGAGAGGCGTAGGCCTGTTGGCGTAGCACCCTTTACTTGGCAGCAGTTCTCCGTGGTCTTTTTGGAGAAGTTCATGCCTCGATCCCGCATAGAGAAGCTACGTAGGCAGTTTGAGCGGATTCGCTAGGGTGGCATGTATGTGAGACAATATGAGATGCGGTTCTCCGAGTTGGCCTGTCATGCGATCTGGTTGGTTCCCACGGACAGGGAAATGATCATGAGATTTATTGATGGTCTCACTTTTCAGCTACAGTTGCTTATGACCAGAGAGAGGGTGTCTGGTGGTACTTTTGATGAGGTTGTCAACATTGCTCAATAGATTGAGATGGTTCGCGGTCAGGAGAGGGTTGAGTGGGTGGCCAATAGGCCTCGTGGATAGGGTGGATTTAGTGGTTCTCCCTTTGGAGGTCAGTTTTAGCACAGTAGAGGTCGTCATTTCAGACAGGCTCAATGAGCATGACCATTTCACCGTGGTGCATCATCTGTCCATGGTTTTCATAGTTCTCATCAAGGCCACTCATCACTTAGTCCCCTTCCAGCTCAAAATTTGTCCTGTGATCCACCTGTTCAGGGCTCTTCCATGCCAGGTTCTTCTACCAGTTATCCCGGTGCTAGGGGTTCCCTTTAGTTCCCGCCACCAACACCAGAGAGTTGTTTTGAGTGTGGGGAGTTTGGGCATATGTGGAGGCATTATCCTCGTCGTCATGGAGGTCTATCTCAGCAGAGAAGTCAGCCTCCAACTTCAGCACCAGTTACCTCACCACCCGCCCAATCAGCTCTGGGTGGAGGTCAGTCAGTTAGGGGTCGCCCTAGAGGGGAAGGCAGATCCGGGGGTGGCCAGGCCCGTTTCTATGCCCTCCCTGCCAGACCAGACGCTATTGCTTCAGATGTTGTGATTAAAGGTATTGTCTTAGTTTGTCACATAGATGCCTCAATATTATTTTACCCTAGTTCCATGTATTCATATGTTTCCTCATATTTCGCCCATTTTCTGGATATTCCCCGTGAGTCTTTAGTTTTATCTATACATGTATCTATTCCTATGGGAGACACTATTATTGTGGATCGCGTATATCAGTCATGTGTGTTGACTATTGGGGGTCTGGAGACCCAAGTGGACCTTTTGCTGCTCAGTATGGTCGACTTTGATGTGATATTGGGTATGGATTGGTTATCTCCATGTCATGCTGTTCTAGATTGACACACTAAGATAGTGACATTGGCTATGCCGGGAATTCTGAGGGTTGAGTGGAGCGGTTCTGTAGATTATGTACCAAGTAGGGTGATTTCATATTTGAAGGCTCGGGGCATGGTTGAGAAGGGTTCCCTATCTTATTTGACTTTTGTGAGGGATGTTAGTGCAAAGACTCCTGTCATTGATTATGTTCCGGTGGTACATGATTTTTCGGATGTGTTTCCTGCAGACCTGCCGGGCATGCCGTCTGACAAGGTTATTGTCTTCGGTATTGATTTGGTTCCAGGCACTCAGCCTATTTCTATTCTACCGTATTGTATGGCACTGGTGGAGTTGTAGGAATTGAAAGAACAACTTCAGGAACTCCTTGATAAGGGGTTTATTCGGCCTAGTGTGTCACCTTGCGGTGTACTGGTTCTATTTGTGAGGAAGAAGAATGGTTCCATGAGAATGTGTATTGATTACAGGCAGTTGAACAAGGTCACAGTCAAGAATAAGTATCCTTTGCCTCATATTGATGATTTATTCAACCAGATACAGGGATCGAGGTGGTTCTCCAAGATTGATTTGAGGTCTGGTTATCACCAACTGAAGATTCGTGATTCAGATATTCTTAAGACAGCTTTTAGGACCCGATATGGCCATTATGAGTTTTTGGTGATGTCTTTTGGGCTGACCAATGCCCCAATAACGTTCATGCATTTGATGAATAGTGTATTCCAACCCTATTTGGACTCATTCATTGTTGTATTCATTGATGACATCCTGGTGTACTCTCATAGCCAGGAAGAGCACGCTCAACATTTGAAGATTGTATTACAGAGATTGAGGGAAGAGAAGCTTTATGCAAAGTTCTCCAAATGTGAGTTTTGGATAAGTTTAGTAGCATTCTTGGGGCACGTGGTGTCCAGTGTGGGTATTCAGGTGGATCTGAAGAAGATAGAGGTGGTGCAGAGTTAGCCTAGTCCGTCCTCAGTCACGGAGATTAGGAGCTTCCTTGGTTTGGCGGGTTATTACCGTCGCTTTGTGGAGGGAGTTTCATCTATTGCATCGTCCTTGACCAAATTGACCCAAAAGGGTGCTCTATTCAGGTAGTCGGACGAGTGTGAGGAGAGCTTTCAGAAGCTCAAGACTTCTTTGACCACAGCTCCAGTGTTAATTCTTCCATCAGCTTCAGGTTCTTAAATCGTTAATTGTGATGACTCAAGGATAGGCATTGGTTGTGTTTTGATGCAGGAGGGTAGGGTGATTGCCTATGCCTCGCTCCAGTTGAAGACCCATGAGAAGAACTATCCTGTCCATGATCTTGAGTTAGCAGCCATTGTTTACGCCTTGAACATTTGGCGTCATTATTTGTATGGGGTTCATTGCGAGATCTATACTGATCACCAGAGTGTGCAACATCTTTTTAAGCAGAAGGATCTTAATTTGCATCAGTGGAGATGGTTGGAGCTTCTTAAGGACTACGATATCACTATTCTATACCATCCTGGGAAGGCCAATGTGGTGGCCGATGCTTTGAGTCGCCGGGCGGAGAGTTTGGGGAGTTAGGCATATCTTCCAACAGTAGAGAGACCTTTGGCATTGGATGTTCAGGCCTTAGCGGGCTAGCTTGTGAGATTGGATATTTCAGAGCCTAGTCGGGTATTTTCTTGTGTGGTCTCCGGGTCTTCTCTTTATGACCGTATCAGGGAGCGTCAGTATGATGACCCCCAGTTACTCGTTCTTCAGGACAGGGTTCGGAGAGGTGATGCTAGGGATGTGACCATTGGTGATGACGGCGTGTTGAGGATGCAGGGCAGGATATGTGTGCCTAATGTAGATGGGCTTCGGGAGTTGATTCTTGAGGAGGCCCACAACTCGCGGTACTCCATCCATCCGGCTGCCACGAAGATGTACTAGGATTTGAGGCAGCACTATTGGTGGAGGTGGGTGAAGCAGGATATAGTTGGGTTTGTGGCTCGGTGTCTCAACTATCAGCAGGTTAAGTATGAGCATCAGAGACTAGGTGGCTTGCTTCAGAGATTAGAGATCCCAGAGTAGAAGTGGGAGCGGATCACCATGGACTTTGTAGTTGGGCTCCCACGGACTTCGAGGAAGTTCGATGCTATTTGGGTTATTGTGGATCGGCTGACCAAGTCCGTGCAGTTCATTCCAATTGGTACAGACTTGGTCCAGGATACATTAGATAAGGTGAAATTGATTCAGGAGCGGCTTCACACGACGCAGTCTAGGCAGAAGAGTTATACGGATACGAAGGTCCGTGATGTATGTTTCATGGTTGGGGAGAAGGATTTGCTGAAGGTATCACCCAAGAAGGGTGTTATGAGGTTTGGGAAGAGGGGCAAATTGAGCCCTCGGTTCATTGGGCCTTTTGAGGTGCTTCAGAGGATATGGGAGGTGGCTTATAAGCTTGCCTTGCCACCTAGCTTGTCGAGTGTGCACCCAGTGTATCATGTTTCCATGCTCCGAAAGTATACTGGAGATCCATCCCATGTTTTGGAGGGTGATATGACTTATGATGTGGAGCCATTGGCTATTTTGGATCGGTAGCTTCGAAGGTTGAGGTCAAAGGATATAGCTTCAGTGAAGGTGCAGTGGAGAGGTCAGCCTGTGGAGGAGGCCACCTGGGAGACCGAGCGGGAGATGCGGAGCAGATATCCACACCTATTCAAGACTGTAGGTATGTTTCTAGACCCGTTCGAGGACGAACAGTTGTTTAAGAGGGGGAGGATGTAACGATCCGGCCGGTCGTTTCGGGATTATAGCTCCATTTCCCCCATTTTTGCTTCTTTATGTGTTATTTAGTTGTATTGTGTTGTATCGGGTTGGTTGGTTCGGGTCCGGAGTGGTTTCGAAGTGGAATGAGACACTTAGTCTATTATTTAGAAACTTAAGTTGGAAAAGTCAACCGGATGTTGACCTATGTGTACACGATCTCGGATTTGAATTCTGATGGTTCCGTTAGCTCCGTTAAGAAATTTTGGACTTAGGAGCGCGTACAGAATGTTATTTGGAGGTCTGGAGCGGAATTAGGCATGCATTGGCGAAAGTTGGAAATTTGGCGATTTTGGTCGGCAGTGGAAAATTTGATACCGGGGGCTGGGTTTGAGCCAATTTCGGGTTTTTTGGTCTAAATTGGTAGTTTTTCTTGTGGAATTTAATCCATTAGCATATATTGATGGTATTGTACTGATTGTGAATAGATTTGGAGCATTTGGAGGCCGAGTCCAGAGGCAAGAGCATTGCGGGGTAGAGATTTGACTTGTTTGAGGTAAGTAACGATTGTGAATCTAGTCCTGAGGATATGAAAACCCGGATTTCGTGTCATTTTACTATTTTGAGGTGACGCACATGTTAGGTAACAGGCGTGTGGGCGAGCACTATTGGGGATTGTGACTTGGTCCGTCCTGTAGCAACTGTAAAGTTGCATATTTTATTGAAATTATATGTTACTTATGTGTTTTAGAAAGAGTTTCTGTAAATTGGGCTGAATGCCATGTTTGGGCCTTGTGCCAGTGCTGTTTGGACCCTTAGGGGTCTTTTCTTACTATCCTCTCACTGTTTTCGATTGAAAATCTATACTCAGTCATGGTTATACTTGTTTACTGCATAACTCAGTTTTATGACTCTATTTGATGCATATAAATTTTGTTTTGGGCCGAATGCCCTGTTTTTACTGAAATGCCCGAGTGGCTTGAGAGGTTTATGACTGAGTGAGGCCGAGGGCCTGATTTGTGAAGATATTTATGGGATCGGGCTGCACGCCGCAACATGTTTGATATAGGCCGAGGGCCCGAGTGATTTATGCCATGATTTTTCTTGATATAGCGCTTGGGCTGAAGGAGCCCCTCCGGAGTCACCCCCCAGTGAGCACAGGTACCTACTGAGTGCGAGTGCTGAGTGATGAGTGACTTGGAGGCATGAGTGATTGTGAGGTTGAGGTATGCCTGAGTGGCAAGAGTGATTGTGAGGTTTGCCCGAGGGGCTGTATATGACTGATGCTTTGCCCGAGGGGCTGTTTATGATTTCATCATTTTTTTTCACCTTTGCATTTTTACTCTGTTTGAAAATTGTTAAAAAATATCCTTAAATGATTTTTTATGGAACTGGGTTTGAACGAGATATTTTGATTCAAATCTTGATTTTAAAAGCATGGGATATTTTACTGAGATTTTATGATATGAACGTTATATGCTTTATTGCTCGTCACTACTGCTCAGTATTTATTTATTGTTGTTATTTACTGAGTATGCGTACTCACGTTACTCCCTATATCTTGTGTGCAGATCCAGGTGTAGCTAGACACGGTAGCGGTTGTTGATTATTCTGGTTGCAGATTTTCTCGTGGATAGCAAGGTAGCTGTTTGGCGATCGCAGCCCTTGCTCTTCTCCCTCTTATCTTCTTCTAGTCGTATTTAGCGATTTTCCAGGCCGAGTTAGCCTTGATATTGTTAGACAGATTGTAGTAGATGCTCATGACTAGCGACACCCCGATGTCGGGCTTTTCTTTTTCGCACTTTTATTTTGATTTGAACTCCTTTACAAAGGTTTTTATGTTAAATAACATTGAAATTATCTTTGAAATAAAAATATCGGTTTGTTTTGGAAATGGGTCGGCTTGCCTTGTTCCACAATAGGTGCCATCACGACAGGGGTTAGTTTGGTTTGTGACAGGTACTAGTCCATAAATACTAGGTATTTTAGCTCGGGCCGTATTTTATCCCAGCATGTCAAACTTTGATGAAAATTCATTTTCTTTGATTTGCTTACCCTTTCACCTTCACGAATTTACTTGTCACTTGTTTGAAGTAACACAATACTTATAATCCCAAAATAATCTCGTTCTCGAACTTACGTCGATTAGCTTACGACAAAATTTTAACGTACGAAAATGCGGGATGTACCATCTCATTTCCGAGCTTCTATCAATTTACTGATGGCGTACTTTCACGTATGAAAACATGGGATGTAACATATATATTGGGCCCGAGGCCGTAGTTTATTCAGATAAACAGGTTGTTCATCATTCAGAAGAGGGAGTATTCATATCCTTACTTCCTTTATTCAGTTCAGTTATCAGTTATCAGTTATCATTTCAATTATCAGTTATCATTTTATTTTTCAGTTATCGGTTATCATTTCAGTTTCAGTTTCAATAGTTATCATTTCAGTTATCAATTATCAATTATCAGTTATTAGCTCAATATCAGTTTCAGCATTTATAGTTCTTTCTTTTAGTTGCTTTACATACCAGTGCAATTCAAATGTACTGACGTCCCTTTTGCCCGGGGCCTGCATCTCACCATGTAGGTAATGATTTACAGGTTGACGATTCAGAGCGCTAGGATTCTCATACCAGCTATTTGGTGATCCCTAGTTCTTTCGGGGCATTATCATTACCTTACAGTCTTTAGTATTTTCAGACAGTCAGTATTTTCAGTACTTCATTAGAGGCTTCATAGACTAGAGTAATAGCTAGACAGAGTCGCAAGCTTTTATATTAAGCTATCTTGGCTACAAATATGTTTAAGAATTGTATTAGAATTTCCGCACTTTGATTTATATCATCCAGACTTTCAGTATATCAGCATGTGTTAGTTTATCTTTCACATTCAGTATGTTATGATATCACATGTTAATTCAGCCAGCCAGCTGATTCGCTCGGTCGCATGTAGTCATGCACCGTGTGCCTTGTTATGTCCAAGCCCAGATTCGGGGCATGACAATAAACCCTATTAGTATTATTATATGTCATATTAGTATCATATGATAGTTGGAATACTTTTTGATTGTTTTAACTGCATTTTAAGTGAATTCTATTCTGAAATGATTTATATGATCATGTTTTATTATGTCAGATTTTCTTGTACCTATGGACATAGATTTTGTATATTATGTAATAGCTTTTATATTTATATGCAGTTGTTGGAATGACCCCGTACAACTATATACCCTATTAGTATAGCTATATACTATATTGGTATCATATGCTAGTTGAATCATTTTTTAGTTGTATTACCTGCATTTAATTTGGTACACTATTTGATTTTCTTTTAATACTAGTAATATAGTACACTATCTTGAAATGCTTTATTATATTAATATGTGGTACACTATGTTTTTCTTTTTTCTCTTTATGCATGCGTGTTATGTAATAGTAGTATAGTCACATAGTTTTTAGAAATTAACCAGTAAAACTGTACACCATGTTGGTATAGTTATATGCCATATTGGTATCATATGGTAGTTTGAACATTTCTTTGGTTGTTTTAGCTGCATTTTTAAGTGAATTCTATTCTAAAATTATTTATATGAATATGATTTGTAGTGCTGGAATTTTTTTGTGCCGATGGACATATATTATGTGTATTATGTTATAGTTTTTATAGTTATAGGCAATTATTGGAACGACCCCATACAACTATATACCCTATTAATATACGAGATGAACAAGTTGCTTTGCGAATATTTAGCTTGCAATGCGAGCATGTAATTTTCTCAAACTTTTATTGTATCCTTTAATGTTTTGGTACAGTAGTATAGTCGCAGATAGTTGTAGCAATATTTTAGAGCAATCATATACCTTGTTGGTATAAATGTATACCATATTGGTATCATATGGTACTAGAAGTCTTTTTTGCTACTTATATTTTTATTGTATTTTTCCAATATTTTATTATTATTTCTATTCTAACTAGTATATATGGAGATTTAATGGTCGTAGATTATGTTTTATTGCTCCATAACTAGTTGTGTTACTGCTAATGGTAGAGTGTGTACTAATATTTGTAGGGAAGGAGATCAAGGTTTTCATGGCAATTACCTGGAATTATAAAAGAAACAAGAAATAAAGAAAAAAAATAAAGGAGTCAAATTTGAGTGTGAAATAAGTTATAGTAAAAATAACAATAATACGATTTGGGCAAAAATAAATGAATAAAAGAGAAAAAATAAAAAAATAAGAAGAAAACGAGAAAAAAGAAAAGGAGAAAAAAAAGAAAAAAAGGAAAAAAGAAAAGAAGCATAGAAATATAAAAGAATTGGGGAAAAAAGAGAAAAGTTCCCACAAAAACTACTATGGATAGAAAATGTAATTAGTTTGATGGGTAGAAAAATAAATGGGTAGGTAAGGATAAATAGTCTTATTTTTGTTGGTAACTGTATCATTCACCCATTTTATTTTCACCCGTTAGCCCACATTTTTTATTTACGGTATTTTAGTTTTCTTTTTAAATTTCTCTTTCTCTCTCTGTTCTTCTCACGCTTTCTTCATAGAAATACGAAGGAAACCGTTCTCCATTGTTGCGTCTCAAGTGATTTTTTGAGCTTTCACTCTTATTTTCAGGTAATTGTCATTTCATTTTATGATTTTACCACTATTTTGATTTTAAATTTTATTTAATTTTTATTTTCTGTTTTTGAATATAGTTTTTACAATGTTGTTGTATTTTCCTTTCGATTTTGTGTTCCTTCTATCTTTATTCTGGGCCTAAACTTGGTGTTTCAGTTTGCATGCTTTATTATTTTGATTTTTAGGGTATAATTTATTTTTTGAGTTTTGTTATATTTTGGGAAAATTTGCTTATGTTTATGGCCTTTGTTTTTGGTTGAGTTTTGTGTTTTTCTTCACTTTTGTTAAAGCTTTGTTATTTTTATTGTACAAAATGCTTTCAAAAATGTCTGCTTAAAAAAGTTATATGAAGGTTGCTGGAAAAGGTATTAAGCTTGATTTTGCAAAAACATTGAGGGACCTGCCCTCAACACCTGATTATGAAGCGAATAGGCATGTCCAGGCCCTGGATGATGATGGTTTTGAGTCTCCTGATCCTACAAAAAAATCGCAACAAGAGAGCAGTCGAATGACTCATTTGCAAACAAAGAATACTCCTACTCCAGTTAACAATATTAGAATAAGGAGTAAGAAATGTGGTTGACATGAAAAATTCAAAGAAAAGCTGAAATTTGATTTGGTTGATGAAGATGATGTAGACCCCAGTGTTAAACCGAAAAAGAGAAAGAACGAGGACGTTAGAAAAAGGAAAAGATCGAGGACGATGGTGAGAGTGGTCTTGATTACATATCCAAAGAACAAAGGAATGCTACACGCCGCAAATTCAAGGAGAGAAAAGCTAAATTGAATTTATTCCCTGTATTCCTATTAATTTTATACATCCTTTTACAATTTCATACAAAGTTATACAACTGTTTATACATCTTTATACAAGTACTGCTACACTTATTTATACATCTGTATACAATTTTTTAGTACTCCATCTGGTCATTTTTACTTGGCATGTATACTAAAAATAGATGTTCACTTTTACTTGGCACTCTACGCATATCAAGAGAAGACAACAAAATTTTTCCTGTTTTACCCATAGTATTAATTACCATTTCAAATCATTTTCTCAAATCCAATAAAATATGCATCAATTAATATGGGTAACATGGTAAATTATGCACTTAATTTATTATTTCTTAAGGGGCGTGAAAAGTCAAAACGTGCCAAGTAAAAGTGACCAGAGGGAGTATATTTTTTGTTCATGATTTCCTTCTTGTTGTTTTTCGATATTCAAGGTTGGTGACTTCTATATACAATCAATTGATCATTTCCACAGCATGATTAGTTCCCATACCGAGGCTTATATTGTTAGCATTTTGAAGCAATGTTTGACTGACACACAACTTCAAATGTTTCGTGCTAGCTGTTTTGGCTAATTCTTGGACCTGCCTCAATTTAAAATTCAAAATTATCTTATTAATTGTATTTTATTTAGGGAAGTCATCCCAGGGCGGGAAATGGAGTTGTGGGTTAAAATCAATGGTTATTTGTTGCTGTTTAGCATTGGAGAGTTTGTTGTTATCACTGATTTGAAGTGTGTAGAAGAAAATTCCACTGTCTATGATAAACCAGATGTCAATAGGTTGCTAAAAGAGTATATTTCAGGAGATGGAAAAAGGGCTATAACGAGGGGGCAGCTTCTTGATCGCTTCAAGAAAAAGGACTGGAAGTCAGAGTGTAACGTCCCGTCCAGTCGTTACTAGTATTTAAACCCCCATACCCTAAATTATATTTTCTCTATGCTATATCGTGGTGTTTTAACTTGCCGGGGTATTTGATTTTTGGATTCGGAGTAAAATGCGACACATAGTCTCTAAGTTATAAGCTTAAGTTGAAATAATTGGCTGGATGGTGAATTATATGTAAACGACCTTGGAATGGAATTTTGATGGTTCCAATAGCTCTTTATGATGATTTTGAACATAGGAGTGTATCCGGATACTTATTTTGAGGTTCGTAGCTAAATTAGGCTTGAAATGGCGAAAATAGGAAATTCAAGTTTAGAAGTTTGACCGGGGAGTTGAATTTTATATCGGGATCGAAATCCGATTTCGGAAATTGGAATAGCTCTGTTATGCCATTTATGACTTATGTGCAAAATTTGAGGCCAATCGGAATTGATTTGATAGGTTTCGGCGTCGAATATAGAAGTTGGAGGTTCTTAGTTTCATTAAGCTTGAATTGGACGTAATTCATATTTTTAGCGTTGCTTGACGTGATTTGAATCCTAGACTATGTTTGTATGATGTTTTAGGATTTGTTGGTATATTTGGTTGAGGTCTCGGGGGCCTCGGGTGAGTTTTGGATGGCTAACATATCAATTTTGGACTTGGCATTCTAGCTGAAGAATGCTGGTTTTGTGTCACTAGTTTTCTTCTACGCAATCACATGAGAATGTCTGCGATCGCGTAGGATAAATTTGGGATGTGAGATTTTGTGCTATGTGATCATGTAGGTAGGTTTGCAATCGCATAGGCTTGTTTGGGGCAGTGGCAGTTTTGTTTTATGCGATCGCATGGGGAGAACAGCGATCGCGTAGCTGGGAACAGTCAATGCATGGCTCACGCGTGGGCTAGGCCGCGTTCGCTAAAAGGAAGTGGGACAGAAGATGGCTCACGCGTTTTACTCTATGCGATCGCATGGGAAATTACACGATCATGTAGGGTTGGGGAAAATAGTGCTTCGCGATTGCGTGAGGGAGTCTGCGATTGCGTAGAGTTAATTCTGGACTGACAATTTTGTTCTTCGCGATCACGGGACTTGGTCTGCGATCACATAAGCCAAATGTCTGGGTAGAAAGTTTAAGTTTTGAAAATGGGATCCATTTTCAACGATTTGGAGCTCGGGGAGAGGCGATTTTCGGGAGATTTTCAAGAAAAATATTGGGGCAAGTGTTCTTAACTCAATTTTGGTCAAATTACCCGAATCTATGGTTATTTTTAACATTTAACTGGTGATTTAAGTTGGAAATGTTTGAAAACCCTCTTGGATAAATTTGAGGATTTGAGGGCCGAATTGTTATCGGAATTTAGTAATTTTGGTATGGTTGGACTCGTGGTTGAATTGGCGTTCATATTTTGCAAATTTCGTTGGGTTCTGACACATGGGTCCCACTGGCAATTTTTGAGTTAATTTCAGATTTTATTGGAAAATTTAGTATTTTCATATGGGATTTATTCCTATAATTTGGGTTGACTGTATTAAATTATTTTTAGCTAGATTCGAACCATTTGGAGATGGATAATCGAGGAAAAGGTCTACTATTGGATTGAGATAGCGTGATTTGATGTAAGTGACTTGTCTAACCTTGTGTGGAGGAAATTCTCCTTAGAATTTGTATTATTATGATAATTGAAATGTGTTGAAGTCTGTGTACGCGAGGTGACGAGTGTGTACACGGGCTAAATGTGGAATATTCTGGCTTTAAATTGTGTATCTCTCAGTCGCATATTGATTAATTTATTTTATCAAGTTATTTTCATCATCGTTATTCTATTTTTACATGTCTACATGCCTTATCTCTTAATTGCAACTTGTACAACATGTTTAATTGAATTATCTACTTATTTGACCTTGTACTCATCATTTAACTGTAGGACTCTTTTTTTGAAATTTGCTATCCTTGAAATATCCTTGTTCAATCGTTCTGTTTTGGTTTCGCGACATATTTACTTTTGGGACTACCAGGCGGTACTCGAGAGATCCCCCTGTTGAGCGTATTTAGTTTTGGGACTACGAGGCGGTATCTCGGGAGATCCCCCTGTTGAGCATATTTACTTTTGGGACGATGAGGCGGTACCTCGGGAGATCCTCCTGTCTTGCATATCTACTCTTGAGACTACGAGGCGGTACCTCGGGAGACTTTCCTGTTGAGCATATTTACTTTTGGGACTACGAAGCGGTACCTCGAGAGATCCCCTTGTTGAGCATATTTACTTTTGGGACTACGAAGCGGTACCTTGAGAGATCCCCTTGTTGAGCATATTTAATTTTGGGACTACGAGGCGGTACCTCGAGAGATCGCTCTGTTGAGCATATATACTTTTGGAACTATGAGGGGGTACCTCGAGAGATCCCCTCTGTCTTGTATATTTACTTTTGGGACTACGAGACGGTATCTCGGGAGTGCCCCTGTTGTTTACTCCTATGTGCTGTGTTATTACTTTTCTGTAATTTCTCACTTATAAATTTTCAGTCCTTTCATGATAATATTATATCTTTTACCTTGTTTCTTATTACTCCAGTAGGGCCCTGACCTGATCTCATCACTACTTTATCGAGGTTAGGCTTGGCACTCACTGAGTACCATTGTGGTATACTCATGCTATGCTTCTGCACATCCTTTTGTGTAGATCCAGGTACTTCCTACCAGCCCAGGTATTAGTGAGCTAGATTGTACGTGGAGATTTCAAGGTATATCTGCCAGCATCCGCAGACCTCGGGGTGTTATTTGCCATTATTTGTGTAATTAAATGGTGATCTACTACTTGATTCATTTCCATTGTCATTTTATTTTATTATATTGTGAAACATTCTACCATGCGTATTATTATTTTCTAGTAGGGCCTGACCTGACATCGTCACTACTCTACCGAGGTTAGGCTTGGCACTTACTGGGTACCTCTGTGGTGTACTCATACTATGCTTTTGCACATATTTTTGTGCAGATTCAGGTACTTCTTACCAGCCCAGACATCAGTGAGTACCTGTGCACAAAGACTTCGAGGTATATCTGCCAGTGTCCGCAGACTCCGAAGTCCCCTTCTATTATTGTTATGTTGCTTCCTTATTTTCTTGGACTCTGTTATATAGAGACATTGGGGATAAATCCTTAGAAGCTTGTGACTTATTTCTACCAGGTTTTGGGAGTTGTAATTATGTAAAGTTTCAGATTTCTATTTTTATTCCGCATTGATAGGCTTACCGAGTCTTAGAGACTAGGTGCCATCACGACATCCTACAGAGGGAATTTGGGGTCGTGACTAGTTGGTATCAGAGAATTAGGTTCATAGGTGTTATGAGTCACAAGCAGGTTTAGTAGAGTCTCACGGATTGATACAGAGACGTCTGTACTTATCTTCGGGAGGCTATGGAACTGTTAGGAAAATATCTCTTCTTTGATTCCTCGTCGAGCGAAATTGTTGACTTCAGAATTCTAAACCATTGCCTTTCTATTCTCTCGCAGATGGTGAGGACACGCACAACTGGATCTGATGATCAGACACACGCGCCCCCTATTGGGAGTCGCGAGAGGCTGGGGCCGGGGCAGAGGCCGAGGACGACCACATGGTGCAACCAGAGCACCTGCACAAGCTGCTGCAGAGGAGTCACCGGTAGCTCCAGTTGGAGAGCAGGCACCTGAGACGCCTGTTACTACCCCTGCACTTCAGGAGACTCTTGCCCAATTTTTGAGCATGTTTAGCACTCTAACTTAGGAATAATTGATTTCACTTGCTCTTGCCACATCTCAGGCCGGGGGGAGGAGCACAGACTCCCCCTGCCCGTAACCCAGAGCTACGGGTCCAGGTTGATCATGTTCCAGAGGTCATATCAGTGTAGCCAGTCATCCCGGTACAACCCGAGATTAGAGGAACAGTTTTCGAGGGGGAGCAACTCAGGCTCGAGAGATACAAGTGGTACCACCCTCCTACTTTTAGTAGCTTGGCGTCAGAGGATGCCCAGGTATTTCTTGAGGAGTGCCACCGTATCCTCCATACTATGGGTATTGTGGAGACTAGTGGGGTCGCTTTCACTGCATTCCAGCTTAGGGGAGCGGCTTATCAGTGGTGGCGTGCATATGAGTTGGATAGTACTACTGAGGTAGCCTCACTCACTTAGACTCAGTTCTCGGATATGTTCTTGAGGGAGTATGTTCCCCAGAGTCTCAGAGATGCATAGCGCACAGAGTTTGAGCAGCTGCGCTAGGGTTCTATGACTGTCTCGGAGTATGCAGTCTGGTTCAGTGATTTAACCAGGCATGCACCTGCCTTGGTTGCTACCGTTAGAGAGAGTGTTCGTCGATTTATCGAGGGGCTCAACCCTAATATCAGATATAGTATGGCTTGAGAACTGAAGATGGACATTGCATACCAGTAGGTAGTGGCAATCGCTAGGAGATTTGAGGGTTTGCGGGTCCGAGAAAGAGAAGAGAGGGAGGCTAAGAGGCCTCGAGATTCTGAAACATATAACAGTTCCTGTGCCCCAGCTGCAACCCGTCATGATAGAGGTTATGTGAGCCATCCTATTCATTCATCACTTCCATCTTCCAGCGGTATTCCGGCTACTCCCAAACCTTAGGTTCCTTATTATGCACCACCATTATCTAGTGTACCTCCTATACGGAGTGCTTTCAGCGGTCGGTCCACCCGATCAGGACCAAACCAATTCCGGTAGCCACGCCCTCCGAGAGCATGTTTTGAGTGTGGTGACACTCGTCACCTGGTACGAGATTACCCCAAGCTTAGGAGGGGTGCACCTCCATAAATTTCTCAACCCCCACGTATTCCACAGGGCCCTCAGGCTTCTCAGACCATGATTGCTACACCAGTTGCCACTCCACCTACACAGCTAGTTCGAGGTGGAGGTCGGGCAGGAAGAGGTCGCCTTATAGGGGGAGGCCAAGCCCGATATTATGCTCTTCCAGCTAGGACTGAGGTAGTTGCATCTGACTCAATTATCACAGGTATTATTCCGATTTACCATAGAAATGCATCAGCCCTATTTGATCCGGGCTCCACCTATTCCTATGTCATCTTATTTTGCTCCATATTCGGGAGTATCCTGTGATTCTCTAAGTTCTCCTGTATATGTGTCTACACCCGTGAGAGATTCCATTATTGTTGATCGTGTGTATCAGTCATGTTTAATTATTATTAATGGTTTTGAGACCAGAGCCGGTCTATTGTTGCTTAGTATGGTAGATTTTGATATTATTTTGAGCATGGACTGGTTGTCTCCCTATCATGCTATTCTCGATTGTCACGCTGAGATGGTGACATTGGCTATGCCAGGTATACCATGTATATTATGGAGAGGTTCCTTAGATTATGTTCCTAGCAGAGTAATTTCATATTTAAAGGCCCAATGATTGGTTGGGAATGGGTGTTTATCATATTTCGCTTTTGTGAGAGATGTTGATGATGACACTCCTACTGTTGACTCTGTTCCGGTAGTACGAGACTTTCTGGATGTATTTCCTGCAGATCTGCCGGGTATGCCACCCGACAGAGATATTGACATTGGCATTGATTTGTTATCGGGCACTCAACCCATTTCTATTCCACCATATCATATGGTCCCAACAAAATTGAAAGAATTAAAGGATCAGTTTCAAGAACAACTTGATAATGGTTTCATTCGGCCCAGTGTATCACCTTGGGGTGCCCCAGTCTTGTTTGTAAAGAAGAAAGATGGATCCATGCACATGCGTATTGATTATCGACAATTGAACAAGGTTACAATGAAGAACAGGTACCCATTACCTCGCATTGATGACCTATTTGATCAACTACAGGGTGCCAGAGTGTTCTTGAAAATTGATTTGTGATCAGGTTATTATCTGTTGAAAATTCATGGGCCAGATATTCCAAAGACTGCTTTCAAAACTCGGTACGCTCATTACGTGATCCTTGTAATGTCATTTGGGCTGACCAACGCCACACCGACATTTATGCATTTGATGAATAGCACATTCCAGTCATATCTTGATTTATTTGTCATAGTATTTATTGATGATTTCCTGGTTTACTCACGTAGCAAGGAGGAGCATGCACAACACTTGGGTATTGTATTACAGAGGCTGGGGGAGGAGAGACATTATGCCAAATTCTCTAAGTGTGAGTTCTGGCTTAGTTCGGTGGCATTCTTGGGACACATAGCATCCAATGAGGGGATTTGTGTGGACCCGAAAAAGATAGAGGCAGTTCAGAGTTGGCCCAGGCCATTTTGAGCTACTGAGATCCGGAGTTTCCTTGGTTTGGCAGGGTATTATCGCCGATATGTAGAGGGTTCTTTTGTATTGCTGGACCTATGACCAGATTGACCCAGAAGGATGCTCCGTTCAGGTGGACCGAGGTGTGTGAGGAGAGCTTTCAAAAGCTCAAGACAGTTTTGACTACAACCCTAGTATTGGTATTGCCTATAGGTTTGGGGTCTTATACTGTATATTTTGACGCATCACGTATTGGTCTCGGTGCGGTGTTGATGTAAGATAGTAGGGTGATTGCTTACGTGTCTAGAGAGCTGAAGGTGCATGAGAAGAATTATCTTGTCCATGACCTTGAATTAGCAGCTATTGTTCATGCCTTGAAGATTTGGCGGCATTATTTGTATGTTGTCCATTGTGAGGTTTATACCGACCATCGAAGTCTACAACATCTGTTCAAATGGAAGGATCTCAATTTGTGACAGCGGAGGTGGTTAGAGTTACTTAAATATTATGATATCACCATCTTGTATCATCTGGGGAAGACTAATGTGGTGGCCGATGCTTTGAGTCGAAAATCGGAGAGTTTGGGTGATTTAACATATCTACCGATAGCAGAGAGGCCATTAGCAATGGAGGTTCAGGCCTTAGCCAACCAGCTTGTTAGATTGGATGTCTCGGAGCCCAGTCGAGTTCTTGCCTGCGTGGTTTCTAGGTCTTATCTATATGATCATATCAAAGAGCGCCAGTATGACGACCCCCATTTACTTGTCCTCAAGGATACAGTTCAACAAGACGATGCCAATGAGGTCACTATTAGGGATGGTGGTGTGTTGCGAATGTAGGACCGGTTATGAGTGACCAATATAGATGGTTTGAGTGAGTTGATTCCCCAGAAAACTCACAGTTCGAGGTATTCCATTCATCCGGACACCGCGAAGATGTATCAGGACTTGAAGCAGCAATATTGGTGCAGGAGAATGAAGAAGGACATAGTGGAGTATGTAGCTCGGTGCCTAAATTGTGAACAGGTGAAGTATGAGCACCAACGACCATGTGGATTGCTTTAGAAGCTAGAATTCTAGAGTGAAAATGGGAGCGGATTACTATGGACTTTTATTGTTGGGCTTCCACGGACTCAGAAGAAGTTCGACGCAGTTTGGGTAATTATAGATAGATTGGCCAAGTCGGCTCATTACATTCCAGTAGTGACTAGTTATTCTGCAAAACGGTTAGCGGAGATCTATATCCGCGAGATTGTCAGGCTTCATGGTGTACCGATATCCATCATCTCTGACCGGGGTACGCAATTTACATCAAAGTTCTGGAGGGCTGCACAATATGAGCTAGGCACACGGGTTGAGTTAAGTACAACATTTCACCCTCAGATGGACGGACAGTCCGAGCACACTATTCAAATATTGGAGGATATGCTTCGCGCTTGTGCTATGGATTTCGGAGGTTCTTGGGATCAGTTCCTGCCACTTGTAGAATTTGCCTACAATAACAGCTACCAGTCAAGCATTCAGATGGCTCCCTATGATGGCTTATATGGGAGGTGGTGTTGGTCTCCGGTAGGTTGGTTTGAACCGGGTGAGGCTAGGCTATTGGGAACAAATTTGGTTTAGGATGCTTTGGAAAAGGTTAAATTGATTCAGGATTGACTTCGTGTATCCCAATCTAGACAGAAGAATTATACGGATTGGAAGGTTCGTGATGTGGCATTTCATGGTTGTGGAGTGGGTCTTGCTCCGGGTTTCTCCCATGAAGGGTGTTATGAGGTTCAGGAAGAAGGGCAAGTTGAGCCCTAGGTATATCGGACCTTTTGAGATACTTAAAAGGATTGGTGAGGTGGATTACAAGCCTGCATTGCCACCTAGCCTAGCTGCAGTTCATCCGGTATTCATGTTTCTATGCTCCGGAAGTATCATGGTGATCCGTCTCATGTGTTAGATTTCATCTCAATCCAATGAACAATGATCTATCTTATGCTGAGGAGCCAGTAGCTATTTTGGATAGACATGTTCGAAAGCTGAAATCAAAGAACAGCTTTAGTGAAAGTGCAGTGGAGAGGCCAACCAATGGAGAAGATACTTGGGAGACTGAGCGGGAGATGTAGAGCAAATATCCACACCTATTTAAGACTCCATGTATAATTATAAACTCATTCGAGGACGAATGTTTGTTTAAGAGAGGGAAAATGTAATGACCCGGCCAGTCGTTGCGAGTGTTGTAACTTGCCGAGGTGTTTGGTTTTTGGATTCGGAGTAAAATGGGACACATAGTCCCTAAGTTATAAGCTTAAGTTGAAATAATTGGCCGGGCGGTTAATTATGTGTAAACAACCCTGGAATGGAATTTTGATGGTTCCAATAGCTCCGTATGGCGATTTCAGACTTAGGAGTGTGCCCGGATATTTATTTTGAGGTCCGTAGCAAATTTAGGCATGAAATGGCAAAAATAGAAAATTTAAGTTTGGAAGTTTAATCGGGGAGTTGACTTTTTTATATCGGGATCGAAATCTGATTCTGAAAATTGGAATAGCTCTGTTATGCCATTTATGACATGTGTGCAAAATTTGAGGCCAATCGAAATTGATTTGATAGGTTTCGGCATTGAATATAGAAGTTGAAATTTCCTAGTTTCATTAAGCTTAAATTGGAGTGTGATTCGTGTTTTTAGCATTGTTTGATGTGATTTGAAGCCTTGACTAAGTTTGTATGATGCTTTAGAACTTGTTGGTATATTTGGTTGAGGTCTCGGGGGCCTCGGGTGAGTTTCAGATGGCTAATGGATCAATTTTGGACTTGGCATTCCAGTTGAAGAATGCTGGTTTTCTGTCACTGGTTTCTTTCTACGTGATTGCATCAGAATTTTCGCGATCTTGTAGGCTAAATTTGGAGAATGATATTTTGTGCTATGCAATCGCGTAGGTAAGTTTGCGATCGCGTATGCTTGCTTGGGGTAGTGGTAGTTTTGTTCTATGCGATAGCATGGGGAGAACCGCGATCGCGTAGCAGCGAACAATCAATATATTCACGAACGTGTGGGCTAGGTCACGTTCGTGAAGAGGAAGTGGGACAGAAACTGCGTGTTTACTCTATGCGATAGCGTGGAAATTTCGTGATCACGTAGGGTTGGAGAAAAAAATGCTTCGCGATCGCGTGTGGGAGTCCGCGATCGCGTATGATTTATTCTGGGCTGAGCAATTTTATTCTTCACGATCGCATAAGCCAAATGTTTGGGAAGAAAGTTTAAGTTCTGAAAATGGGACTTCGTCCTATTTTCAATTTTCAACGATCTGGAGCTCGGTGAGAGGGGATTTTCGGGAGATTTTCAAGAAAAACATCGGGGTAAGTGTTCTTAACTCAATTTTGGTCAAATTACCCGAATCTATGGTTATTTTTAACATTTAACTTGTGATTTAAGTTGAAAAAACCCCTATTGGATACATTTGAGGATTTGAGGGCCAAATTGTTATCGGAATTTAGTAATTTTGAGATGGTTGGACTCGTGGTTGAATGGCCATTCATATTTTGTAACTTTCGTCGGGTTCCGAGACATGGGCCCCACGGGCGATTTTTGAGTTAATTTCGGATTTTATTGGAAAATTTAGTATTTTCATATGGGATTGATTCCTATAATTTGTGTTGACTGTACTGAATTATTTTTTGCTAGATTCGAACCATTCGGAGTTGGATAATCGATGAAAAGGTCTACTATTGAATTGAGATAGCATGACTTGAGGTAAGTGACTTATCTAACCTTGTGTGGGGGAAATTCCCCTTAGGATTGGTATTATTATGATAATTGAAATGTGGTGAAGGTTGTGTATGCGAGGTGACGAGTGTGTACACTGGCTAAATATGGAATATTCTGGATTTAAATTGTGTATCTCTCTGTCGTATATTGATTAATTTATTTTATCAAGTTATATTCATCATCGTTATTCTATTTTTACATGTCTACATGCCTTATCTCTTAATTGCAACTTGTACAACATGTTTAATTGAATTACCTGCTTATTTGACCTTGTACTCATCATTTAACTGTAGGACTCTTTTCTTGAAATTTGCTATCCATGAAATATCCTTGTTCAATCATTTTGTTTTAGTTTCGCGACATATTTACTTTTGGGACTACGAGGCAGTGCATCGGGAGATCCCCTTGTTGAACATATTTACTTTTGAGATTACGAGGTGGTACCTCAGGAGATCTCCCTGTCTTGCATATTTACTTTTGGAACTACGAGGCGGTACCTTGGGAGATCCCCCTATTGAGAATATTTACTTTTGGGACTACGAGGTGGTACCTCAGGAGATCCCCTTGTTGAGTATATTTACTTTTGGGACTACGAAGCGGTACCTCGGGAGATTCCCCCACCTTGCATATTTACTTTTGGGACTACGAGACGGTATCTCGGGAGTACCCCTATTGTTTACCCCTATGTGCTGTGTTATTATTTTTCTGTAATTTCTCACTTATAAATTTTTAGTCCTTTCATGATAATATTATTTCTTCTGCCTTGTTTCTTTTTATTCTAGTAGGGCCCTGACCTGACCTCTTCACTACTCTACCGAGGTTAGGCTTGGCACTTACTGGGTACCGCTGTGGTATGCTCATGCTACGCTTCTACACATCTTTTTGTGCAGATCCAGGTACTTTCTACCAGCCCAGGTATCAGTGAGCTTGACCGTACATGGAGATTTCAAGGTATATCTTCCAGTGTCCGTAGACCACGGAGTCCCCCTCTATCTTATTAAGTTGTTTTCCCTATTCACATTAGACTCTGATGTATAGAGATATTTGGTATTACTTCTTTTGTAACGACCCGGCGGTCGTTTTGCTTTTTAGAACCTCGTATCCCTAAATAAGACTTCTCGTACGTGCTATTACTATTTTTTGACTTGTGGGGAAGGTTAGATCGCGATTTGGAAGGGTTCGGGTTGAAATCGAAATACTTGGTTCCTTAAGGTTGGCTTAAAAGGCCAAGTTTGACTTCGGTCAATATTTTGAGTAAATGACCTCGGAATCAGGATTTGACGGTTCCAATAGGTTTGTATGATAATTTCAGACTTGGGCGTATATTCTGGTCATTTTGGACGACCCGAGAGTTCGAGCGAGTCCGTTTTATGATTCCAAATTTGTTGGTATATTCGGGCGGGGCCCAGGGGCCTCGATTGTCAATCGGACGAGGCTCAGACCAAGTGGGAAATTTGGAGCAAGTGCTGAAGCTACAACTGTTGTCATAATCGCACTGTAAAACGCCAAAAAGGAGGAACAGTCATGGAGGAATGGTGATCATGGTTCATAAGGTCGTATTTGATGGCCATGGAATAATTTTAGGCGATTCGGGTTCAGGGGCCCGGGCCCATGCCGAAGGCGTGGGCTATAGCACACGTAAAACTAGGAATCGGGCGAAATTCCGATTTTATGGCCGTAAAATGCCAAAAAATGAGGAACGGTCATGGAAGGGCGGTGACTATAGTTCCTTAGGTCATATTTGCTGGCCCAAAATACTTTTAGGCTATCCCGCTCCGGGGGCCCGAGCACATGTGAAGGGGTGGCCTATAGTACACAAAAATGTAGGAATTAGGCGAAATTCACATTTTATGGCCGTAAAATGCCAAAAAATGAAAAACCGTCACGGTGGGGTGTTGAACATGGTTCCTTATGTTGTATTTGATAGCCCTGAATAATTTTAGGCAATCCTGGTCCGAGGGACCGGACCCATGTTGAAGGCGTGGGCTACAACATACGAGAATCTAGAAATTGGGCGGAGTTATAGTTTTATCATCGTAAAATGCCAAAAAGGAGGAACTATCATGGAGGTGCAGTGGCTATGGTTCCTTAGGTCAAGTTTGATGGCCCAGAATAATTTTAGGTGATCCGGGTCCGGAGGTCCGGGCCTATGCAGGAGATGTTGGTTATTATAGCACACGTTGGTTATTATAGCCGTAAAATGCCAAAACACAAGGAGTGGTCTTGGCGGAGCACTGAATATGGTTCCTTAGGTTGTATTTGATGGATCAAAAATATTTTAGGCGATCCGGGTATGGGGGCCCTGGAAAATGAGGAATGCGTGGGCTATCGCACACGAAAATCTGAGAATCGAGCGAAATTCCAGTTTTATGGCTGTAAAACGCCAAAAAACGAGAAACGTTCATAGAGGGGTGGTGACCATGGTTCCTTAGGTTGTATTTGATGGCCAAAAATAATTTTGGGCAATTCGGGTCCGGGGGCCTGGGCCCATGCGGAAGGTATGAGCTATAACACACAAAAATCTTGGAATCGGGTGGAATTCCAGTTTTATGGCCGTATAACGCCAAAAAATGAGAAACGGTCATAGCGGGGATGTGACTATGGTTCCTTAGGTTGTATTTGATGACCCAAAAAAAATTTAGGCGATCCGGGTCCCGGGCCCATGAGGAAGGCGTGGGCTGTCGCACACAAAAATCTAAGAATCAGTCGAAATTCCAGTTTTATGGCCGTAAAATGCAAAACAACGAGGAACGGTAATGGCAAGGTGGTGATATGGTTCCGTAGGTCATTTTGTATGGCCCGGAATACTTTTAGGTGATTTAGGTCTGATGGCCCTGCCCCATGCGGAAGGTGCGCGCTCTAGTACACAAAAATCTAGGAATCAAGCTGAACTCATGTTTTATGGCCGTAAAACGCCAAAAAATGAGAGACGGTCATGGTAGGGCGGTGACCATGGTTCCTTAGGTCATTTTTGATGGCCCGAAATAATTTTAGGCGGTCCAGGTCCGGGGGGCCCGGGCCCATGCGGAAGGCGTGGGCTATAGATCACGAACATCTAGGAATCGGGCGGATGATTCATCAACCCGGGGAGCAGCTGCATTCGGTTCTGTCACCATGGCCATTCATGAAGTAGGGAATGGACATCGTTGGCCCCCTTCCGTAGGCACCTGGTTAGTCTCAATTAATATTATTTATGACTGACTGTTTTTCTAATTGGGTGGAAGCCCAAGCATACGAGAAGGTCAAGGAGAAGGTCATCGACTTCATTTGGAACCACATCTTATGCCGGTTCGGAATGATGGCCGAGATCGTGTGCGACAACAGGAAGCAATTCATCAACAACAAAGTAAGCAGGTTTCTCGAAGACCATAAGATCAAAAGGATCCTATCAATGCCCTATCACCCTAGTAGGAACGGACTAGCAGAATCAACTAACAAAACCATACTCCAGAACCTCAAAAAGAAGTTAACTGATGTCAAAGGAAAATGGAAGGAAATCCTGCCCGAAGTCTTATGGGCATACCTTATGACCTCGAAGTCTAGTATTAGGGCCACCCCATTTTCGTTGGTTTACGGCACTGAAGCTCTAATACCAGTCAAAGTCGGATAACCAAGTCTCAGGTTCCTATATGCAACCAAGGAATAAAATGACGAGGCCATGAATACAAACCTGGATCTATTAGAGGAAAGGCGCAAAGCTGCCCTTGTTCGATTTGCCGCCCAAAAGCAGCGGATCGAGAGGTATTACAATCAAAGATCTAACCTTCGACACTTTAATGTCGGGGACTTGGTATTAAGAAAGGTTACACTAAACACCCGAAACCCAAACAAAGGGATGTTGGGGCCGAACTGGGAAGGTCCGTATCAAATTATCGAGATCACCAGAAAGGAGTCCTACAAACTCAGTGCAATGAACGGTGACCAACTACCAAACAACTGGAATATAACTTACTTGAAATGATATTATTGCTAAGGTACGACCCCATTCATTTCTTTTATTTTTGAGCTAACACTTGCAGGTAACGAGCAAGGGACGATACAATTTTTAGGCCTGAAAGCATGCATTTCACTCTTTTTCCCTTGAACCGGTTTTGTCCCAAATAAGTTTTCCGGCGAGGTTTTTAACGAGGCAACAGTAAATTGTGCTAACTTAGAATTGAAGGACGGTTACGAACCGGTATCAAAGATCACGACAACAGTATTCGAGGCCTCTCTACTATCGGCCCCAAACACTGGGGGGCATTACCCTCGGATAATGACTTTAGCAAGGAAATAAACTTTATGATTGAATGGTCTCGGTTCGATCGATAGGATTCACTGTAAGGGCCAAACGGTCAAATGAACCGTGCCCACATAGAGTGCTTGAGCCCTGGCACAAAACTTGTACACTTATGTAACTATTGCGCACAAGAATAAAAAGAAGTCTCTACCTTGCGGATAAATATCTTGTCCTTTAAAATTTTCTCTTTCTTCTTTCCCCTTAAGGAATTTCCTACATTCGATTTCCTAAACTTTATTTGGGTTCAAATGATCACTACCAATCGGGGACTTCCGTCCAAAAATAAACTCGGACAGCTCGGGCTAGGGTGCCCGGGGGTACAAGACCTATTAGGCAACGCCCGAACCTTAAAGGCTACGGCCATCCCCTTTCGTGGACTGTTATCTTAGGCAAGCCCGTATAACTCAAGGTGACAAGTCCACTGGGAAACATCCAAACTATAAAGGCTACTACCATATTAAAACGGTTTGGAGACGTCAGTGACCCGTAATAAAAAAAAACAAGGCCTTGAAAACTTTCAAAACCGATTCTAAAGGCTACCCTCGGCAAACTATAGTCTAAAACATTATAAGTACTTTGGGGAAAAATAATGGTCATACAGAACCCCCACGATGCCTTGAACAAAATAATGTCAAAGGAAAGGTGTGTTCGAACCACCGAACATGACCTAACTAGTTCATGCTAAGGTATTTTGATCTTTGCGAACATAAATAATAAAGCAAAGAAAAACCAAAACTCAGGAATTGTTGAAGGGAAAAGGAAGCCTTGTATTATATATACATAAAATCTTTACAAAGGCCAAACAGCCTTGACAAAAAATACAAAAGTACACAAGTATAAAAAAATAAAAAAGCAAAAACATCTACAAAGGCATCTAAATAGCCTGGTCTTCCACCCCCGGATCCACCGAAACCCTTGGAGTCTTCTTCTTCTTCCTTAGGGTAAGCCAACTTCTTGGCCTCGACCTCGAGCCCCTTAGCAGTATCGATCTCAGCCGACAAATCAAAAACCTGAGCATGAATCTCCTCGAGGGACTCTCTTCGTGACTGCGGCTTCTTATATTCAACAAAGTCTTTCAAGCGGTCCTGGTCCGCCTCGACATCGGCCTTATATTAGGCCACCATCTCGTTGACTTCGACTTTGACTACCACGGCCGTTTCAAGCTCCTTGGCCATAATTTCTTGAGCAGAGGCAGCCGAGTTTAGCTGAGACTGGGGCTCTTCAAACTTTTTGGCTTGTACCTCGGCCTTTTCCTTTACCGCTCAAAGCTGGAACTCAGCCGAAGTCAGTTGTGCCCGAGCAACCTCTTTTTCCGAGGCCAGACGGTCCATTCTGCCTCTCCATTATTCGGTCTCAACCTTAATTGCACCCATCCCGGCTCAAAGCTGATCGATCCGATCGATCTTCTGTTGTACCTGCAGATTTTGACCATCAGTCACCGAACCTAGTTCATCGTAACTAACCTCAAATATTTTATCTGCTCTGCCAGGTCGGCATGCTCCTTATGAGCAACCTCCAGCTCAGCTCGGAGGCTCTTAGCCTCCCCTTCAAACTGCTCGCTGAGATGTTTATAAGCATTTATCTTCTCAGTGAGCCCTCAGATCTCGGCTTCGAGCTGTTTCAGATCATCCCAGTATCAGAGAAAAGTTCCGTGGTGAAGCACCAAGGCCTACAAGCACAAAGAGAAAATGTTAGAGTTATCTTTAAAATAGCCTAAGTACAAATTGAAAACCAGCGA
This sequence comes from Nicotiana tomentosiformis, assembly GCF_000390325.3. Classification (NCBI taxonomy): domain Eukaryota; kingdom Viridiplantae; phylum Streptophyta; class Magnoliopsida; order Solanales; family Solanaceae; genus Nicotiana; species Nicotiana tomentosiformis. The sequence goes on along the minus strand of NC_090817.1, from coordinate 3,350,043 downwards.
GGCGTATCTGAAGATTACCCGATTTAATGCTTGTTGTGCTTCATTAAACAGACAGAGTGCATGCACCTCGTTCATCTTGTCCTGATCATTCTCGGTCACTAGACACCGAAGATAACTTGCCACCCCTATGGGGGCGGAGAGGACCCGGGCATCCTCCAGAAGGGAGAAAACTATGGATCGCTTCCGGCAAGGAATCACACTTGGAGCAAGGAATCGATTGACCAGTTTGGGGCTTTAGGAAGGTCTGCTTGCTCCCGAAGATGGGCTTTTCCTTGGTATCTTTAAGTCACCCAACCCGGTGACGTCCTCCGTGGTCGTAGAGTCCTCTCCGTCAAAAAACCCGCGGAAGGGGTCGTCCTCTCCATGGGCCCCCTCATTGGGGCTTCGTTTAGCCGTTTAGGCCTCGTTTTACACGGACTCAGTAAACAAGTGTGACTCTGTGATCTCTATCACACCGAGTGCTTCCTTCGAGGCATTGCCCACATCTCGGGAAGCTTTGGTCCTGGCCTCCTCCTCGACCTCCCAAACTAGATGAAGATTGGTATCGCCTCCCTCTGGTTTGGAGGCCCCTTGCCCTTCGAGCCGCGATGGCACGCTGGCCATCAGATCGAATGCTTCTCCTTCTCCTTCGGATTCATCCCTCAGCCGATAGAGTGAATCCGGAGACGGTGCTCGAGCACCGGTACTTTCTTTGAATATATGTACTAACCATCTCCTTGGCTTCTTTTTCTCCGAGCTCGAAGAACTCGGGGCCCTTTTTCTTTTCTTCTCTTCACCCTGTCTTGGAGCAAGGGACTCGGTGGGGAAATCATCGCTACCAGATGGGGGGCTCATTTTGACATCCTTGGATAAACCTGCAAAAATAAATAAACAAGTGAGAACTTAATGATTCAAAATGGAAACCAAATATTACTCATGAAAGAGATCTCACCATGCGAACAAGCCTCCCATCGACCTTTGAAAGCTCGCGCCACGAACGCTCGGAATATGGCCTTTGTAATACGATGCCCTCGACCCACTCCTTGAGTCGAGAAACTGCATTCGGGATCCGAGCAACAACTGCACCACCACAGAACACCGATAAGAAGAAAGGAAAAAATGATAAATTAAATCTTGGAAGCAAAATTATACTTAAGTGACATGTTCCACTTCTCAGGGACATGTGCTCGGCCGTGATCAAGTCCGAGGTCCTCACTCAGACGAAACGGCCTAGCCAACCTCGGTCCCGATCTTCATCGATACTCGAGAACGGGGCTTTACTGGACCAACGAGCGAGCTTGATCAGTCCCCCCGGTAGAGTCGGGGACAATGACGGACCCGAAATTTTGTACAAGCGGGTTCAATTAAAAATTACGGTAATCGATTATATAAGTACAACGATAAATGAAATTTGTGCACTGCTTTTTTTTGTTCATCAAATTACTTCAAAATGAAGTCATTTTTTTAAGGTAGGGGGAAATTTTTTTTAAAAAAAAAACAAAGAACATTTCGTCCATTAATTTTTTTAAACATTTATCTATATAAATTAACCAATTCTATTTCAGAAAATTAAGCAATTTTAACCAAAAAGTATTTAACCTACTTAAAAATTGTACTATAAATTTATGAAATTTAACATGGAAAATTGTTACAAACAAAAGACATGAAAAAAAAAGAGTAATAAACTAAACTAATTTATAAATATTATTAAAGAAAAAGATATTTTACACCAAACTAAAGCTTTGAATATAATACAAATTAACAATTTCAATACTAACTAAACTAAACTAAATTAAAAGATTACAAGTAATTTCGATAACGTACTAGAACAAAAATTTATTTTGTAGAAAGGATTAAATTTTTCTGAAGTAAAATGGAGGAGTTTAATAAAAATATATTTTATTGGATTTCAATTAAAAAAAAAAGGAATCATAAAGCGATGTAAGAAAACAAAGACAAAATAGGAAACAATAAGCAAAATAATATATACGTTCAGCAAAAAGGCCATAGGTAGTTCGTTGCATTAGCATCGGTTCAAACTTAGGACATTGGCCTTACTTTGAACCCACTTTGCCACTGCTTTATAGCTTCTGTTAGTGTCAAGTGGGTTCAGGTACTATAATATTTATCTGTTTCATAATTTTTTGATGAAATTCCAAGGTAAAAATAATTAATTTTTCCAACGAAGCGGGTTCAACTGAACCCCCTTCCTACAAAGTGGGTCCTCCCCTGGTCGGGGACTGTATAAACACATGAAGTGGTCGATAGTGAAGGTTCACCCTTCGATCTTGTTTACAATGAAATAGAGGAGGATTACGATCCTCTAGAAAGAAGGATGAATTTGACCGAGGGTTACCTCGTATTTTTTGCAAAAGTTGATGATAACCGGGTCCAAGGGACCCAGCGTGAAGGGATAAGTGTAAACACTTAAAAATCCCTCGAGGTGGGTGGTGATGGCTTCGTCAGGTTCGGGAATTACCACATGTTTCTCAACCCAGTTGCAATCCTTTTTGACTTCGGAGAGAATATCCTCGGTGATCGAGCAGATGTACATCGAGACCTCCTCGCACCGGCATGGTACGGAGGAGGGCTTTTCGAGGATGAACATTTCCAGAGAAGGTTCTGGTACCGGTTCTTCGACAGCAGTACGCGAGACGGTTTCCTCGATAGCCGACCGCGAGTTAGAGGGAGTTTATTTTGGGGGAACGGATTTTGAAGTCTTCGCCATTTCTTTGAAAGATAGAGAAAAATGAGGGAAAAGAAGAAGTTAAAACAGTACACTTGATGGTTTAAGATGAAGACGAATGAAAGTTCTTATAAAAGATCTCAAAGTAACCAGAATATGAGTGCTTGGAAGTATTGAAATTTCTTAGCCACGAGGGCAGAAGGTTTGGATGTAAAATTTGAATGAATAAAGGGAGGAGTATTTATAGTTTTCCAACGACGGTTCACATCTGAGAGTGGCTGACCGGTAACTGACAAGAATTTAATGGCATTAAGACTAGACCGACGGGACGTTTCAACTATTTTATCATTTCTGTCACGGTATATCGAAGTGAGAATCAGGAGCTCTTATCGTTTCTCATCATCTACTCTCCGAAAAACGAGGGGACTATTTGTATACGGGTAAAATCGAGCTCGTAGTATACCCTAGCATCCGGCATGATAGACCGGGCTCGAGACATGTCAATAAAGGACTGAAGATCAGCCCCAAGCCCCACCGAGTTAGCAACCAGGACCAAACACCTGCCTTCGATAACGTCGAGGTCGTGACTTCGGAATCGGTCTTGGTTCAAATGACCTCGAAGAAACATTGTTAGCATAACAAAAGACTGAAATATCAGTGACCGGTTGGATATTATGGTGGGAATATCGACACGTATCAATAAGGAACCGACCATCAGCAAATCAAGAGATGTTTTACCTTTTATAGAGTTGTAACTAATGTAGGACTCCCCTACTGTCACGACCCAAAATCTAGCCATGGTCCTGATGGCGCCTATCGTGTTACAAGGCAAGCCTACTTCCCAAAATATTACTATTTAATAAAATATTTCAACATTTAAACTTTTCATAAACTAAATCAACTCTAAATATAATATAGAAAAATACGGAAACGAGCCCCAAACATCAGGGTGTCACTAAGTCATGAGCATCTAAAACTATGAACTAAGATATATAAGTTGTCTAACTGTCCAAAAGAAGAAATGACAAGAGGAGTAACAAGGTCCTGCAGACGTTAACAACTACCTTGCAGTCTCCAAAGATAGCCGGCCTGAACTCAATGATCGCCGTCTTCTAACTCACCTGGATCTGCACATAAAGTGCAGGGTGTAGTATGAGTACAACCGACTCAGTAGTAACAGAAATAAATAAGGAACTGAGTAGTAGTGACGAGCTAAGCAGAATAATCCAATTATTATTTCCACAATTAAGTACAAACAGGAGTAGACAGGTATTTTCATAAATCAGTAAGACTACAAGAAAAATTAACAGGTAAATGTAGCAACAACAAAAGTAAATGCAACCTCACAGCAATGTCACTCCATCACCCAGCACTCGCACTCAGCACTCAGCGCTCAACACTCTGCACTCACTGGGGGTGTGTACAGACTTTGGAGGGGCTCCCAAAGCCAAAGCGCTAAGCACGGAAATCTCACGTGCCATCATATCAATACCTGGATCCGCACGGTCAACTAACGGGCTACACGGACAACTCACGCGCTATGGTATCAATACCTGGACCCGCACGGTCAACTCACGTGCTATGCAGACAAATCACATGCTATGGCATTAATATCCTCACAACCAGGCCCTCGGCCTCACTCAATCATGTATCTCACTAGCCTCACCATCATCAACAAATAAGGGAACACAACCCATATCAAGTATCACAGCATATTAGATAATAATAGAGACTTTGGTAAATATGTACAATAATTTCTATGACTGAGTACAAATAATGTGAGCATGAATAAAGCCTAAGCATGATCTCTAATATGAAGGCAGACAAGTCCAACAATAAGTAACTACGCAATAAATGATGGCCATGAGGCCTCACGGGACGGACCAAGTCTCCATTCCTCGAGGTATATACCCACACGCCTGTCACCTAGTGTGGGTATCACCTCCAAACAGTCACACGATATCAAATTCTCTGGGTTTATATCCTCAAAACCAGAGTTAAAACTGTTACTTACCTTAACAGCGTAAAATCCTACTCCGGGATACCCTCGTCCCTGGACTCAATCTCCAAAAGCTCCGAATCTAACCAAAAATCAGAATACTACTATCAACATAGTCTAAAGAATCGAATTCCACAATAAAATCTACATAAATATGCCAAAAATCCAAAATCGGCCAAAACCCAACCCCGGGCCCACGTCTTGAAATACGTCAAAAATGGAAGAATAATAAACCTCGTTCTTTCCCGAGTTTAACCATATAAATTTTATCAAAATCGGACAATGTTTGGTCCCTCAAATCCTCACTTAAACTCTCCAAAACTCAAACCCTAACTCCCCTCAATTTCACTTTGAAATCATCAATCAAATCCCAAAGGCGAAAATCTCCCCCACACTTAACCCAATCCTTATGGTGAAAATCTCCCCCACAATCGCCCAAATCCGAGCTCCCCAACTCAAAATATGACCGAATGAAGAAACCCTCATTTTATATATTTTTCTGCCAAGTATTTTGTCTCGTTTCTCGTGCCAAATGGTCTTGAAACTCACTTTTTATGCCTCCAATGGATTTCTTGTGAAAGTTTAGTCAAGTTAGGCTTTTGAATCACTAAATTGGACCTTACAATGAAGGAGATATGTAGGTTTTAATATATGCAAATAGTGCAGATTTTTAAATACGAATGCAGTGGTAAATTCGTAATTAATCTAAAAAAAATCTGGCAATCCAATTCTTTAGTAAAATGACCATAAATTCCTCCTACGATGCCCAAATTCGACGATTCATTTTGCAATGACTCTATAATTACGATACGGATCTAATGCTTCAATAAAAACAGAAATCGGAGCTCATTTGCTTAATGTGGTACCATTTATGCTGGAAGAAATGACGTTGAAACATAAGAAAAACGAGCACAACGCAGCCCAAACCTATCCGACACTCACCCGAGCTCCTCGGGACCCCGTACGAACATACTAACAAGTCCCATAACATAACACAGACCAACTCAAGGCCTCAAATCATGCATAACAACATTTAAACGACGAAACGCGCCTCAAATCAATCTAAATGAACTTTCAAAATTTTGACTTCCAAAAACACGCGCCGAAACATATCAAATCAACTCAGAATTAACTCAAATTTTGCACACACGTCACAAATGACACTATGAACCTACTCCAACTTCCGGAATTCCATTTTGACCCCGATACCTAATTTTTCATTGCCGACCAAAAATGCCAAATTTCTAACTTTCGCCAATTCAAGCCTAATTCTACCACGGACCTCCAAATTACATTTTAGACACACTCCTAAGTCTAAAATCACCCAACGAAGCTAACCAAATCTTAAAAATCCATATCTGAATTCGTTTACTCATAAGTAGACTTCTGATTGAATTTTCTAACTAAACTTTCTAACTAAGAGACTAAGTGTCTCATTTCACTCCAAAACTACTCTGAACCCAAAACCTACCAACTTGATACAACTCAACACAGCTGAACAATACATAAATAAGCAAAAATGGGGAAATCAGGGCTATAACTCTCGGAACGACTGGCTGGGTCATTACATCCTCCCCCTCTTAAACAAACGTTCGTCCTCGAACGTGCCAAAAGTTGTTCTCAAAACCATCAATAACTCTCTCCGAACCCCAATGGCAAAAAACCAATCCGTCAGGACTGAATCCTTCTAACTCAACCAATCTACGCAGACCCCCCAAAACCCAAGAACATTGCCACAAAACACCTGTAGAACTCATTACCTCATACACACCCAAAGAACTAATCATACCCATTACCATGCCGATCCAACCTACTACCAAGATGTCCTATCTATCCGAGTTCCTTCTGAATTACCTTCAAATTGATACTTTGCCCCGCCATAACACCACAATCCTCAACCCAGACTCACCACACAAGACCCAAGCATAAAACCACACCGCCCTAAGGCTCATAAGCCGCTGAATACTCTCTTAAATATCCCCAAAAGTACCATAAGCACGCGCTCACACAATCAACACCTCAGTGCTCAAGCTATAGTCAAAACCCAGCCTCATGTCCTCCAGTATGGCCCGACATCAACACACACAAAAATCATATCTCGCACCTCATCCAGGGAATCACAAACCATCGATACACAACTGATACCGAGTGCCTATGTGCGCATACGGATGCATGGAAGGAATTCAAAGAGCTACACTTCAAGTTGAATCAATACCGCACGAAAAGAATTCAAGAATGTGAAAGTTTCCTACAGGTTCTGCTGCCCCTCTAAGATAAGTACAGACATCTCCGTACCGATCCGCAAGACTCTACTAAACCCGTTCATGACTCGTGAGACCTATGTAACCTAGACTCTAATACCAACTTGTCACGACCCAAAATCTAACCATGATCGTGATGGCGCCTATCATGTTACAAGGCAAGCCTACTCCCCAAAATATTACTACTAAATCGATTATAAGAATTTAATAAAATATTTCAACATTTGAATTTTTCATAAACTAAATCAACTCTAAATATAATATAGAAAAATACGGAAACGAGCCCCAAACATAGGGGTGTCACTAAGTCATGAGCATCTAAAACTATGAACTAAGATATATAAGCCGTCTAACTGTCCAAAAGAAGAAATGGAAAGAGGAGTAACAAGGTCCTGCGGACGCTAACAGCTACCTTGCAGTCTAGCTGGCCTGAACTCAACGATCGCCGCCTTCTAACTCACCTGGATCTGCACATAAAGTGCAGGGTATAGTATGAGTACAACCGACTTAGTAGTAACAGAAATAACTAAGGAACTGAGCAGTAGTGATGAGCTAAGCAAAATAATCCAATTATTATTTCCACAATTAAGTACAAACAGGAGTAGACAGGTAATTTCATAAATCAGTAAGACTACAAGGAAAATTAACAGGTAAATGCAGCAATAACAAAAGTAAATGCAACCTCACAGCAATGTCACTCCATCACTCAGCACTCTCACTCAGCACTCAGTGCTCAACACTCTGCGCTCACTGGGGGTGTGTACAGACTCCGGAGGGGCTCCCAAAGCCAAAGCGCTAAGCACGGAAAACTCACGTGCCATCCTATCAATACCTGGATCCGCACGGTAAACTCACGTGCTACGCGGACAGCTCATACTCTATGATATCAATACCTGGACCCGCACGGTCAGCTCACGTGCTACGCGGACAAATCACGTGCTATGGTATTAATATCCTCTCAACCAGGCCCTTGGCCTCACTCAATCATGTACCTCACTAGCCTCACCATCATCAACAAATAAGGGAACACAGCCCATATCAAGTATCACAGTATATTAGAAAATAATAGAAACTGAGGTAAACATGTACTATAATTTCTATGACTGAGTACAAATAATGTGAGCATGAATAAAGCCTAAGCATAATCTCTAACATAAAGGCAGACAAGTCCAACAACAAGTAACTACGTAAACACAGATGATGGCCATGAGGCCTCACGGGATGGACCAAGTCTCAATCCCTTGAGGTATATACCCACACGCCCATCACCTAGCATGGGTATCACCTCCATACAGTCACACGATATCAAATTCTTCGGGTTTATACCCTCAAAGCCAGAGTTAATATTGTTACTTACCTTAACAGCGTAAAATCCTACTCTGGGATGCCCTCGTCTCTGGACTCGTTCTCTAAAATCTCCGAATCTAACCAAAAATCAGAATACTACTATTAGCATAGTCTAAAGAATTGAATTCCACAATAAACACTACATAAATATGCCAAAAATCCGAAATCGGCCAAAACCCGGCCCCACATCTCAAAATTAGTCAAAAATAGAAGAATAATAAACTTCGTCCTTTCCCAAGTCTAACCATATAAAATCCATCAAAATCGGACTCCGTTTGGTCCTTCAAATCCTCATTTAACTCTCCAAAACTCAAATCCTAACTCCCTCAATTTCACTTTGAAATCATCAATCAAATCCCAAAAACGAAGATAGATTCATAAAATATAACCAAAACTGAGTAGAGAACACTTATCCCAATCCCTATGGTGAAAATTGCCCCCACAATCGCCCAAATCCGAGCTCCCCAACTCAAAATATGACCGAATGAGCAAATCTTCGTTTTATATATTTTTTTGACAGTTATTCTGCCTCGTTTCTCATGCCAAATTATCCCGAAACTCACTTTTTATGCCTCCAATGGATTTCTTGTGAAAGTTTAGTCAAGTTAGGCTTTTGAATTACTCAATTTGACCTTATAATGAAGGAGATATGTAGGTTTTAATATTTGCAAATAGTGCAGATTTTTAAATACGAATTCAATGACAATTTCGTAATTAATCTGAAAAATCTGGCAACCCAATTTTTAGTAAAATGACCATAAATTTCTCATACGATGCTCAAATTCGACGATTCTTTTTGCTATGGCTCTGTAATGCATCAATCAAAATAGAAATCGGAGCTCATTTGCTTAATGTGGTACCATTTATGCTGGAAGAAACGACGTCGAAACATAAGAAAAACGAGCACAACGCAGCCCAAACCTATCCGACACTCACCCGAACTCCTCGGGACCCCGCACGAACATACTAATAAATCTCATAATATAACATAGACTAACTTAAGGCCTCAAATCATGCATAACAATATTTAAACGACGAAACTCACCTCAAATCAAACTAAATGAACTTTCGAACTTTCGAACTTTCGACTTCCAAAAACTCGCGCCGAAACATATCAAATCAACTCGGAATTAACTCAAATTTTGTACACACATCACAAATGACACTACGAACCTACTCCAACTTCCGTAATTCCATTCCGACCCCGATACCTAATTTTTCATTGCCGACCAAAATCACCAAATTTCTAACTTTCGCCAATTCATGCCTAATTCCACCACGGACCTCTAAATTACATGCCGGACATATTCCTAAGTCTAAAATCACCCAACGAAGCTAAACGAATCATAAAAATCCATATCCAAATTTGTTTACTCATAAGTCAACTTTCGATTGACTTTTCTAACTTAACTTTCTAACTAAGAGACTAAGTGTCTCATTTCACTCCAAAACTACTCCGAACCCAAACCTACCAATTTGATACAACTCAACACAACTGAACAATACATAAATAAGCAAAAATTGGGAAAATAGGGCTATAACTCTCGGAGCGACTGGCCGGGTCGTTACACCGACTATATGAAGAGGGTCTGATTACTTTTAAAAGACATAGAAACACGCATTCCAAAGCAATACATTATTATTCTCTTTAATCTCTTATTCTTCATTGTCTTGATACCGATCAAAGTACGTACGTCTCAAGGGTGATTAACCGTCCAAGGCTGAGACTGTTCAATTCGTGTGGTTTGCATTTACTTTATCATTATTTATTTCAATTGCAATCTAATTTATCGTTTTGTGTCAAGTTAATCCACGTATCCTTAAAACCACTTAAAAATTCAATTGTTATCCGATTTTGAGGGTAAACAATATCCTTAAGAACCTACTTCATGCCCATGGATCTCCAATCTTGTTTGTGGGAAAAGCCATGACTGCTAAAGCGCTTGCAATAAGAATGGCTCTTAAAGGTGCAATTACAAATAGTTGGAAGAAGGTGAAGATTTTATCAAATGTAAAGTATGATCCGGAAAATAATTAATACCTCATGGGAGATAGACTTGTGACTTGTGAAGACATTTCGATGCTATCGACTTTGCTTGATCATGTCGATTTTGTTTATATTCCTAAAAGTCTAAACAAACTAGCACATAACTTAGCTAAGTTTTCTGTTACTTTGTTAAAGGAAGTATCTTGGGAAAACTATTTTCCTAGTTCAATTGTAAATGATGCTATGGGAACCTTTTCTCAAATTGTTTATTTGCTGCATTAACAAAATATCTACCTTTGATGGGGAAAAAATGTAAGCATTGAAGAGTAAATAATGTTTCTGAATGTATTCCATTGCTTGAAATCTCAATCAAAACATCAAATGGAGTAATGTGCCAAGCAAGACAAATATAAGGAGATAAAACTAAACTTTTATTAATAACTTTTTATCATATGTCCCCGAAGGCACAATATTTAATTGCTTCAACAATAACAATAACAATAACTATTCCGGTCCCAAAGGAGTTGGGTGTTTTATTTGCTTCAAAAATGAAAATAAAATCAAAGAACAATCATAACAAACTTCAAAATCAGGAATCACATAAAGACTTGCGTAATCTCGCAAAAAACACTCTATATGATCCCAATTTCAAAATTTAGGGAGCCAATTCCAAGGCACGGAGAAAATCTTCCACAGAGTTTTCAACAATAGACTGAGCCACCATGTCTTCCATTTCAGGAGGAACATGGACGTTTGCCGCCTCGGTTGGAGGCTGAGGGATGTAGACATCAGCAGCAGGAGGAGCAAGCGTGATCGATGAAAATTGAGGCAACCTAGGCACAGACTTCGAGGAACTAGCTTGATCCTCAAAAGGTAACATTGTATGGGACTTCATCACAACTTCTTTCATCTGTACGACCATCAGATGATTGGCAAGTTGAACTCGATTTACTTATCACTATTTCTTTTCTTCATGAGTTTAACTTATAAAAAAGCCAGTGTAATTGATTTTTATACTAGTTATCTATTGCATCAAGTAATTAACCTGCTTTATTTTCAATTTACAAATCTCACTTTTCAAGATTAATTAAAAGATCTTTCTTCATTTATATATTCTTCATTCCTTAAAAGAATCAAGAAGTGAGCGATGAACGTACCTCCACCTCGTGGAGCAGCTTTTGTTGTCTCTCTTCCAACGATAGCTTCTCTATTTCCGGAAAATAAATGAATCAATTAAAAGAAAGAGGTAAAAATTGACCTAATTAAGCATATCAGAAAAATAGCATGGAGATCTTTTATCAATTTATGGCATGAAAGAGGATTGAGGATTAATTTAAAACAATAGCATGATTTGAAATATCACTATGTAACACCATGCCCCCCCCCCCCCCCCCAATGCTAAGGAAGAAACAGAACATATTCGAGTCTAAGAGAGCAAAGTGGGTAGTTGATGTGAGGGGTAAAAAAAAAGAAACGGAAAGCTAATATACTCATCGCCTTCCTTCTTCTCGCGCCATCCGGCTCCTGCGCCATTCTATACTTCTGCAGAGAATATCATATTTTGAGTAATATTAGAATATTGGATTGATTAGTATTACAACTCTACGAAGAATGAAGATTAATTAAAGATGATTACAAGATACCTGTAAGTGACTTTTAATGTGGTACAGAGTTATAGCCGTCACTTGCATTTTTCTCTTAATCGCCCTTGGCTTAGCCTCTGCAAATTAAATAGATTGAAATGTATAGGAAGAATATATATTGCTTATAAGAACCAGCAATAAATTAATTGGAGTTCCAATACAAATACTGTCACCGAATGACCAAAAAAAGGACATGCAAACACACAACAATTACACTGAATGAAGAGAAAGAAAAATGTGAGCCAAAAAGAAAAAAAAAAAAGAAGCAATGTAACCATATATATATATATATAGATATAAAAAAAAAGTAAAAAGTTACTAACCCCATGCTCCACCAAGTTCAGCAACAGCATTGACAAAACTTTCATGCAACTCTTCAGTCCATTTCATGCGAGGTTTGACCAATCTAGGCTGCTCAACTTCTTGTTCAACTTGAGGCACATTAACATCAAAGAAACGAAGATTGTTATCATCATAATTATTCATCACATTCAATTTTCCAAGAAATCTCAGAGGTTGGTGGCTTTGGTTAGCCAAGCTGCCTTGTAAATTGTTCAATGGTAAAGGGTTTAGTTGTTCCTGAAACTGACGGTCCAGAATGGGGATTCTTCTGTATTGACGAGAGTTGTCATTCATGGCAAAAGGCACAAGGGGAAACATTGTCACAGAGTTCAGAGAAAGAGAGGTAACACAAATAGTACTGAACTCTCTGTGAATGGGATGTAGAGAGAAACCTTATGACATCCTTTTATAGTTGTATTCTCACCAAGGAGAGGACCACCTTTTGAATTCTCATAATCTTAAAATAAAATTTTTTTAATAATAATAATAATAATAATAATAATAATTATTATTATTATTATTATTATTATTATTATTATTATTATTGTATGGGTTGTTATCTTTTTTTTAATGTATTTCGCCTCACGGTGAGTAAGAGATTATAACAAGGACAAAAAACCAGTTGCTTGGCTCTTGATTTACAAAAGTAATGGATGAAAGGCCTTTTCAATTTTACACTTATATGAGGTTCTGAGGTCCTTTAAAAGTATTATGCATGAGAAAGCTTTAAAATAATTTATTTATTTATTGCGTAAAATATATGATAGTTTTGATTTTGACATTTTATGATTTATTTATAAATTATTTAAAGTCAAAAATTTCATATTAAAGAATCTAATGAATCGAATCTTCAATCTTCTAACTTTGGCTAAATATTAAACACGCTTAACTGCTAACCAAAATTCACGTAAGTGTGTTTTAGTAAGTGAAGGGTCAAGAAAAAAATAAAACAAAAAGATCATAGTCAATGACACGTCAGAAGTGCAAGTAAATCAATCATATCAGACATTGTTCAGTAATGTATTAAACGATGCATTACTAAACGATGCTGTTTATATTTATTTATACATGTACTTCTACTATATAAATATGTTCTTACCATCGCTGTGGGATTCGAACAAGATATTGAAAATTATGCATACATGATTTAAGAAATACTTACTATTTTCTTTTCTTCACCTTTTTTTCAACTTTTTTCTACACCTAGATTCGAGAATGGTTGGAAAACTTAAATAAATAATTCACTTCAGGGCGGCCCAACCCTAAAGCAAGTGAAATACTTGCTTTAGGCCCCAAATATTTTAGGGCCCCAAAATTACTAGTATTTTTTTTATATATATAGTAGTATATTATTTATATAATTATCTTTTATTATTGATAAATTTATTTCTTTATTGTCATATTAGTTTTTAATAACTCGATTTCTTCCTCTAATTAATATAACTAAAATAGTTTTCTGTCAATCTTATTTTACTTTTTTTACTTAATTATATTTCTCTATTCATTAGTTGGTCACGTAACTATATCTAATAATCTAACTTATTATTTATTTTTCTTACATAAATTATACTCTCTCCGTCCCAATTTTTATGAAAGTGTTTGACTGGACATGTATTTTATGAAATAAAGGAAGGCTTTTGAAACTTGTAATCTTAAATAAATCATAGAAGTTTTTGGGCTAGAAATCATCTCATTAATGGTAAAAAAAAAATCTAAAGTTGAATTGTTACCAAATATAGAAAGGGACTTACTAAAAAAAAAGGAGTCACTTATGTTTTCTGAGTTCTCCCATTTCAGTTGTGATGCAATCAACGTTAAATTCATTTAATTTTCTGTATTTTATAAAACTAAGTTCTCATTTTTTTTAATTCCACATCCTCACTTGTCTAATTTTTTTAAAAACGATATTCATTAAATTATTTATATAAATATATATATATATATATATATATATATATATATATATATATATATATATTAAGGCCTCTTATTAAGATTTTGCTTTAGGCCTCCAATGAGGCTGGGTCGCCCCTGATTCACTTGTGCCTGCTCTTCTACACGTTCAATAAATATCAGAATTATAATAGTACTTTATGCTCCTTACAACTTAATTTCAAAACTTATTACAAAACATCCGTTTTACCATTCTTCCTTTTTCCCGCTACCCTTTTTTCAAAATTATAAACATCTTTCATGCGCCAAAAATGCCTAACATTTCTGACCCACAAAAAAATAAAATTGCCCAACATTTTTCTACTCTGTGTTAGGAAACTTCTATTATTACTAGTAATAAATACAAGCATAAGTAATGAGAGGGAACTTGGCTTTTTTGAGATATCAATAGAATTGGCTAGAAGGACGATACCTGAGCATTTTGATTTTTGGATAAATCTTCATAGAGGGCGTCGAGCAGTAAAAACTTACTCACACTCAGTTGTTAGACAAACTCAATGAATACATGATATATGTCACTACCCAAAATCCTTGAAAGGCCGTGATGGCACCAGACACTACTGTCAGGCAAGCCAACACCAATAATTAGTAAATTTTTATTTTAATATTTTTGAAATCATAGTTTTTTCCATCAATTAAATAGTCGAAGATGGAGTTTGCAAAATACATAATAATATATTTAAAAATTCCAATACAATGCAACCTATAATCATCCCAAAATCCGGTGTCACAAGTGCATGAGCATTTAATTAGGAATGTAAAATAAAATACAACAGCTGCCCGGAATACAAATTGGACAGAAAAAGTATAAGTACTCTGAAAGAGATTCTGTTGGCTGCGGAGCGTCGTATAGAATGTAGCTCACCTAAGTCCCCGCCATAATCGCGCATCTGCGCCCACAAGGCCTCTAAACATATGTGTACCTGCATAAAAATATGCAGCAAGTGTAGCATGAGTATGAAAATAACGCGTACCCAGTAAGTATCCCGCCTAACCTCGAAGAAGTAGTGACGAGGGGTCGACTTGGACACTTACTATGAGCTATAATTAATATACCGACGATATGATAAATTATGAATTTTATGAGGCAACGGTAAATACCATAACATGAGGCAGGTAAATAATTCTCTTGTTCATAGGGAATTTCCAAATTTTATTTTTATCCTTTAACAATTGATATCTCCGTCCATGAGGCCATATCAATTATCAGTAATTCCAAACAATCAATTCCAAACAATCAATTAAGTCATGCGCAAATCATACCGAGCTAGTACGACCTGATCTAACAAATATTTAAATGGTGCACTGTCAGAGGGTCGAATGACGCGAACCATAGATGCATCTATTTGATTTGTCGAGGCGTTCGGCCCGTTCCACAAAAGATAAACACATTCAAACCACCAAATTAAGGATTTATTTAGGTTTGATGTTCAAAGAAATATCAATTCTCATTAACGGTCAAGTGACCCGTCCGAAACCCAAGTAGGTGAAGTTTAACCTTTTAAAATTCCTTTATCAAATTCCAATATGTTTTAAACGGTTAAATTATCAAGTAGGATGCAAGCATCGCAAATATAACACAATTTGGGTCCTAGACTACCCGGACATAAGCATAATAGTAGCTACGCACGGACTCTCGTCACCTCGTCGGTGACCAATGTTCCTTAGGTCATTTTCTATTATCCGTATAAATTTTAGGTGGTCCGAGTGTGGGAGCCCGGGCCCACGCAGAAGGCGTGGGCTATGGCACACGAAAATATAAGAATTAGATCGAGTTCTCGTTTTATGGCCCTAAAATGCCAAAAATTAAGGAACGGTCATGACAGGTTGGTGACCAATGTTCCTTAGGTCATTTTCTATTGTTCAAAAAAATTTTAGGCGGTCTAGGTCCGGGGTCCTAGGCCAACGCGGAAGACGTGGGTTATAGCACACGAAAATATGGGAATCAAGCCGAATTCTCGTTTTATGGCCCTATAACACTAAAAATGAGGAACGGTTATTGCAGGCCGGTTACCAATATTCCTTAGGTCATTTTATATTGTCTGGATAAAATTTAAGCGGTCCGTGTCCGGGAGCCCTGGCCCATGCGGAAGGTCTGGGCTATAGCACACGAAAATATGGGAATCAGGTCGAGTTCTCATTTTATGGCCATAAACTCTAAAATATGAGGAACGGTAATGGCGGGTCGGTGACCAATGTTCCTTATGTCATTTTATATTGTTCGGATATCATTTAGGCTATCTGGGTTCAGGTGTCCGGGCCCACGCGGAAGGCGTGGGCTATAGCACATCAAAATGTGGGAATAGGGAAGAATTCTCGTTTTATGGCACCTAAATGCTAAAAAATGAGGAACGGTCATGGCGGGTTGGTGACCAATATTCCTTAGGTCATTTTCTATTATTCGCATAATTTTTAGGTGGTCTGGGTCTGGGGGCTTGGGTCCACGCGGAAGGCGTGGGTTATAGCACATGAAAATATGAGAATCGGGCCGAATTCTCATTTTATGGCCCTAAAATGCTAAAAAGGAGGAACGGTTATTGCAGATCGGTTACCAATGTTCCTTATTTTATTTTTTATTGTCTGGATAAAATTTAGGCGGTCCATGTACGGGGGCCCAGGCCTTTGCGGAAGACGTAGCACACGAAAAAATAGAAATCGGGTCGAGTTCTCGTTTTATGGCCATAAACACTAAAACATGAGGAACGGTAATGGCGGGTCGGTGACCAATGTTTATTAGGTCATTTTATATTTTTCGGATAAATTTTAGGTTGTCTGGGTCCAAGGGTCCGGGCCCACGCAGAAGGCGTAGGTTATAGCACACAAAAATATGGGATCGGCCCGAATTCTTGGTTTATGGCCCAAAATATGAGGAACGGTCATGGATGGTCGGTGATATTTGTTCCTTACCTTGTTTTTGATGGTCCGAATAAATTTTAGGCGATCCGGGTCAGAGGGCCCGACCCACCCGGAAGGCGTGAGCTATAGCACACAAAAATATGGGAATCGGGTCCAATTCTCGTTTTATGGCCCTAAAACGCTAAGCGGTCCGTGTCCGGGAGCCCTGGCCCATGCGGAAGGTCTGGGCTATAGCACACGAAAATATGGGAATCGGGTCGAGTTCTCATTTTATGGCCATAAACTCTAAAACATGAGGAACGGTAATGGCGGGTCGGTGACCAATGTTTCTTAGGTCATTTTATATCATTCGGATATATTTTAGGCTGTCTGGTTCCGGGGGTCCGGGTCCACACGGAAGGTGTGGGCTATAACACATGAAAATATGGGAATATGGACAAATTCTCGTTTTATGGCACCTAAATGCTAAAAAATAAGGAACGCTCATGGAGGGTCGGTGTCCAATATTCCTTAGGTCATTTTCTATTGTTCGCATAATTTTTAGGCAGTGTTGGTCCGAGGGCCTGGGCCCACGCAAAAGGCGTGGGCTATAGCACATGAAAATATGGAAATCGAGCCGAATTCTCGCTTTATGGCCCTAAAATGCTAAAAAGGAGGAACGGTTATTGCAAATCGGTTACCAATGTTCCTTAGGTCATTTTATATTGTCTGAATAAAATTTAGGCGGTCCGTGTCTGGGGGTCCAGGCCATGCGGAAGGCATAGCATACGAAAAAATGGGAATCAGGTCGAGTTCTCATTTTATGGCTATAAATACTAAAACATGAGGAACGGTAATGGCGGGTCGGTTAGAAATGTTCGTTAGGTCATTTTATATTTTTCGGATAAATTTTAGGCTGTCTAGGTCCAGGGGTCCGGGCTCACGCGGAAGGCGTGGGCTATAGCACAAGAAAATATGGGAATCGACCCGAATTCTCGTTTCATGGCCCTAAAATGCCCGAAATTGAGGAACGGTCATGGCAGGGCGGTGACCAATGTTCCTTAAGTTATTTTGGACGGTCCAGATAAATTTTAGGCGATCCGGGTCTGGGGTCCCAGGCCCACGCGGAAGGCGTGGGCCACACAGAAATATGAGAATCGGGAAGAATTCTCATTTTATAGCCCTTAAACACTACAAAAATGAGGAACGATCATGGCGGGTAAGTGAGTAATGTTCCTTAGGTCATTTTGTATTGTCCGGATAAATTTTAGTTTGTCTGGGTTCAGCGGTCCAGGCCCATGCGGAAGGCGTGGGTTATAGCACACGAAAATATGAGAATCGAGTCGAACTCTTATTTTATGGCCCTAAAATGCTCAAAATGAGGAACGGTCATGGCGTGTTGGTTACCAATGTTCCTCAGGTCATTTTCTATTGTCCGGATAAATTTTAGGTTGTCTGGGTCTAGGGGTCCGGGCCCACGCGGAAGGCGTGGGCTATAGCACACGAAAATATGGGAATCGACCCGAATTCTCGTTTTATGGCCCAAAATATGAGGAATAGTCATGGTTGGTCAGTGACATTTGTTCCTTACGTCGTTTTTGATGGTTGGGATAAATTTTAGGCGATCCAGGTCCGAGGGCCCGATGTGATGACCCAAAAGGTCATCTTATATTTTAGAACTCGAATATGTGCTCTTAAGCTTTAAAAATCTTATTTTTACCCTCCTCGATTTGCGTGTAAAGTCTGGGAAGGTTTCCGCAAAGCTTTTATGTTGAAAATTAATGAAAATAAGAATTATTGCATTAAAAGTTGATTTTAGTTGACTTCGGTCAATATTTTTGGTAAACGGGCCCGGATCCATGCTTTGACGGTCCTGGTAGGTCTGTATCGAATTATGGGACCTAGGCGTATGCCCGGAATCGAATTCGGATGTCCCTAGCTTGAGTTATGAAATTTTGATGAAAATTAAAAGTCTGAAAATTATTTGTTTCTAAGAATTGATTGATATTTGGCATTGTTAGTATCGGGTCCGTATTTTGGTTCCGAAGCCCGGTATAGGTTCATTATGATATTTAAGACCTGTCTGTGAAATTTGGTGAGAAAGGAGTTGATTTGACGTGATTCAGACGTCCAGTTGAGAAAATAGAAATTTTAAAGTGTTCTTGAGAATTTCATTTGATTTGGTGCTAAATTCGTAGTTCTATGTGTTATTTTTGCGATTTGACCGTGCGAGCAAGTTCATATGATGTTTTTAGACTTGTGTGCATGTTTGGATTGGAGCCCCAAGGGCTCGGAAGAGTTTCGGATAGGCCACGGTAGGGCTTGCAAGTGGGCCGGTCCCGGGCCTAAACGGGCCAAGTGGGCTGGTCCAAACGGTCCCGGGCCCGGTCCCAAATTAAACGGGCTCGGGCCTAAACAGGCTTTTTGTAGGGACCGGGACCGGGACCGTTTGGTCCCGGGCTAAACGGTCCCGGCCCGCGGGCTAAACGGGCTAAGTGGGCCCAACATATTTTTAAAACAAAAAATATTAAATAGATATTAGAGACAAAAGGATGCTAAAAAAAATATCTAAGATAATGCTTTGTAAATTTTATTATAGAATTGTGACCTAAATTTTAATATTTAATATTTAATATCGAATATATGTAGTATATAAGATGTATATATAGTATATCGATATAAGATGTATATATAGTATATATATATATATATATATATAAGCTATATTCGATAAGCTATATATACATAGACTATAGTATAGTATATATATATATATATATATATATATATATATATATATATATATATATATATATATATATATATAAGATGTATGTATTCAAATTGGGTTGAAAAATAAATTGTTTAGCTTTCTAAAAGAATTTACTATTCCCTCCGTTCCAATTTATGTGAACCTATTACATTTTTGGTCCATTCCAAAAAGAATCACCCCTTTAGAGCAGGACTAGTTGGTGTATCATCATCCGGTTGAGTATCATCAAAATCTATTTTCCTCGTCATCATTTTCATCAATAGTTGGATTAGAATAAAGAGCATTCATTAATTCATGGTTTAATTGTTCATCAGCTCTAATATTATGGCAAAATTGACTTTCAGTAAATTATAATAAACTATTATCGCTATCAAGAATAGCAGGTGTAGGACGTATATGGAGTTTGGTTTGGGGAGCCCGTGGCAGTGGAGGAGGAACAGATTGAGCACTAGATTCGTCACTCTTGGATTTTTCCTTATTTTTATCAAAAAGTATTTTTAAGGAAGCCATCTTAATTAATAAAGTAATAGAAAATAAATAAAACAAACAAAATTATAATATTAAAACTTAAGAGTTGGAACGAGTTTACCGAATTGATGAACAAGTTGTTGAAAATTGATTATCGTTGAAGACTTCAATTCACCAACTTCACAATTGTTCCACAAATTGTAATAATAAAGTAAGCAATAGTAGCAATTATAGAAGAAAATTAGTGAGAGATTGTGATAGATTGATGATTTTGTAAGAATAAAATGAAAGAATGATGGGGTATTTATAGTTGAAAATAGGGAAAAAGTGTAATTATAAAAAGTTTGGGATTAAAACAAAGTTGGGGGGGTTAAATGGCTATTTATAAATAGCCAACGGCTATTTTTAACAGCCCAACAGCTAAATTTAAAAAAAAAAAAATAATAGTCATTGGGACTGTTTGGCCCGCTAAGGGACCAGTCCGGTCCCTGTCGGGCTAAATGGTCCCGGGCCTAACGGGCTCAAATCATAGGAACGGCCCACAAGACCGGCCCAGGCCCACTAAAATCGGGCCAAACGGTCCTGGCCCTTTTAGCCCGTTTGACCCGCGGTCCCGGGCTTGTACCGGCCCACTTGCCACCCTTAGGCCACCGGATGTTTTGGACTTGGAAAAAATCTGGTGTTTTGCAGATTTTGGTGTCTGGCATATCCTTCTTCGCGTTCGCGAAGGTACTCTCGCGAACGCGAAGAGTAAACTGATGAGGCGGGGATTTCTTCTTCGCGAACGCGAAGCGATGGGGGCGTTACCCTTCGCGAACACGTAGTGTTAGGCATTGGGGAGGGGGAGTTAGTCGTTCCTTCAACGCGAACGCGAGCAATGCCTCGCGAACGCGAAGGCCAGGGGGAGTAACCATCATGAACGCGTGCAGTTTCTCGCGAACGCGAAGGCTTGGCAGCAGGTACCCTTCGCGAATGCGACAGTGGCCTCGCGAACGCAATGCACACTGTCGCCCAGTGCATAAAACAGAATCAAACACGGGCTTAAGCCTTTTCTTCAACATTATTCAAGAACCAAACGGGTAGAGGCGATTTTCAATAGTCATTTTCTTCCCCAAAGTATTGGTAAGTTATTCTAAATTATTTTTTTTCAATTACCCATTACATTTCTTGATTTATCAACCTAAGATCTAGAGTTTTCATGATAGAATTAGGGGTTATGGTAGAAACTAGGAATTTCGGAAATTTAGGGATTTAGACCTCAAATTGAGATCGGATTCCAAAACCAATTATATATTCGGGCTCGGGGTGAATGAGTAAATGGATTTTGGTCTGAACCTCGGGTTTTGACTAAGCGGTCCCGAGGTCAATTTTTTGACTTTTTGGAGGACAATTTGAGAAATTTAATTTATGCAATATAATTGATTCCTTTAGCAATATCTGATATTATTGAGTCATTTTTGAATAGATACGAGTGGTTTGGAGGTGAATTCCAAAGGAAAAGCTGTGATTGAGAATTAAATGGCCTTCGAAGCGAGGTAAGTGTTGTGTTTAACCCTGACTTGAGGGAATTAGGAACCTTAGATTACTTGCTAAGTGAAATCGATGTGAGCGGCGTATATGTGAGGTGACGAGTACTTATGCGCCGCCAATTTACCTATTTTCCATGTTTCTCTGTTTTTCTTATATTGTCTCTTTCCTATACCAAATTTCTACGTGTTATACTAGTGTTGTTCAATTTATCATTCTTATCATGTTTATGGATTTTCTGGTGATAATTGAGTTTTTATTTCAAAGTTAAGATTTATATTATGGAACCAAATGTTGAAGTAAGGTTTGTACTTGTTATTCTATCTCCCTGTTGTTACTTATGCATTGCATTATGGTAAGGGAGAGTGTTAATGCACGAAGGGTGATGCCGTGCCATATTGTGAGTGTTAATGCACAAAGGGTGATGCCGTGCCATATTGTGAGTGTTAATGCACGAAGGGTGATGCCGTGCCATATTGTGAGTGTTAATGTACAAAGGGTGATGCCGTATCATATTGTGAGTGTTAATACACGAAGGATGGTGCCGTGCCATGATATGAGATTAATGCACGAAGGTTGATGCCGTGTCGTTTCTATTAATTTTATGGTGAGATTGAGAGTAAAAGCACGAAGGGTGATGCTGTGCATTTTTTTCCTTAATGTATTCACTATTCCTGTTGATTCATGGTATATTGACTGCTCTGGTGATCATTCTGTTGTAGTTCTTTATCTTGTATTCCCCTCAGTATGTTCCCCTCCCGACAATTCTGGTTTAGTTCTTCATTTCTATTATTTGTATAGACACTGTTAAATTGTACAGGTTGATTTATATGTGCCTTGCCTTATCCTCGTCACTTCTTCGTCGAGGTTAGGCTCGACACTTACCAGTACATATGGTCGGTTGTACTGATGCTGCACTCTATAGTTTCTGTGCAGATTTTGATACCGGCTCAGGTTGATCGAGATTTTTGTTATTGGTCCGTTGTCCGGAAACTCAAGGTAGATCTGTCGGCATTCACAGATCTTGAAGTCCCCGTCTATCTTTTATGCCCTACTATTTTCTTTCATTCAGATAGTTGTATTTCTTTCAGACTATTATTTGTAGTAAATTCTAGAATGCTTGTGAATGGTGACTCCAGATCCGGGTGGCAGTAATTAATACAGTTTTATAATATTCCGCACTTATTATATTTTATCTTAGTTAATTATTGTTAATTACTGAATGGGAATAAGGAATTGGTTTAATGATTCTCTAACGTTGGCTTGCCTAGCAAGTGAAATGTTAGGCGCCATCACGGTCCCATCGGTGGGAAATTTAGGATAGACACCCGACCCACTCGGAAGGCGTGGGCTATAGCACACAAAAATATGGGAATCAAGTCGAGTTCTCATTTTATGGCCATAAACTCTAAAATATGAGGAACGGTAATGGAGGGTCGGTGACCAATGTTACTTAGGTGATTTTATATTGTCCGAATATATTTTTGGCTATCTGGGGCTAGGGGTCCAGGCCCACGCGGAAGGCGTGGGCTATAGCACATGAAAATATGGGAATAGGGACGAATTCTCGTTTTATGGCACATAAATGCTAAAAAATGAGTAACGCTCATGGCGGGTCGGTGACCAATGTTCCTTAGGTCATTTTTTATTATTCGCATAATTTTTAGGCGGTCATGGTCCGGGGGCCTGGGCCCACGCGAAAGGTGTGGGCTATAGCACATGAAAATATGGGAATCGGGCCAAATTCTCATTTTATGGCCCTAAAATGCTAAAAGGGAGGAACAGTTATTGCAGATCGGTTACCAATGTTCCTCAGGTCATTTTTTATTGTTTGGATAAAGTTTAGGCGGCCCGTGTCCGTGGGCCCATGCCTATGCGGAAGGCGTAGCACGCGAAAAAATGGGAATCAGGTCGAGTTCTCGTTTTATGGCCATAAACACTAA
This sequence comes from Nicotiana tomentosiformis, assembly GCF_000390325.3. NCBI lineage: Eukaryota > Viridiplantae > Streptophyta > Magnoliopsida > Solanales > Solanaceae > Nicotiana > Nicotiana tomentosiformis. Next base: position 3,326,300 of record NC_090817.1, on the reverse strand, counting down.
AACATGAGAAACGGTAATGGCGGGTCGGTGAAAAATGTTCCTTAGGTCATTTTATATTTTTCGGATAAATTTTAGGCTGTCTGGGTTCAGGGGTCCGGGCTCACGCCGAAGGCGTGGGCTATAGCACACGAAAATATGGGAATCAGCCCGAATTCTCGTTTTATGGCCCAAAATATGAGGAACGGTCATGGTGGTCGATGACATTTGTTCCTTACGTCGTTTTCGATGGTCCGAATAAATTTTAGGCGATCCAGGTCCGACGGTCCGACCCTCTCGGAAGACGTGGGCTATAGGACATGACAATATGGGAATCGGGCTGAGTTCTCATCTTATGGCCCTAAAACGCCCGAAAATGAGAAACGGTCATGGGAGGGCGGTGACCAATGTTCCTTAAGTCATTTGTGATAGTCCGGATAAATTTTAGGCGATCCGAGTCCAGGTTCCCAGGCCCACGCGGAAGGCGTGGGCCACACATAAATATGGGAATCAGGCAGAATTTTTGTTTTATGGCCCTTAAACGCTACAAAAATGAGGAACGATCATGGCGGGTCAGTGAGCAATGTTCCTTAGGTCGTTTGTATTGTCCGGGTAAATTTTAGGTTATTCGGGTCCAGGGGTCCGGGCCCATGCGGAAGGCGTGGGCTATAGCACACAAAAATATGGGAATCGACCCAAATTCTCGTTTTATGGCCCAAAATATGAGGAACTTTCATGGCTGGTTGGTGACAGTTGTTCTTTACGTCGTTTTTTATGGTCCAAATAAATTGTACGCGATCCAGGTCCGAGGGCACGACCCACTCGGAAGGCGTGGGCTATAGCACACGAAAATATGGGAATCAGGACAAATTCTCGTTTTATGGCCCTAAAATGCTAGAAAATGAGGAACGATTATTGCAGGTGGGTTACCAATGTTTCTTATGTCAATTTCTATTGTCTGGATAAAATTTAGGCGGTCCGTGTCTGGCGTCCCTGGCCCATGCGAAAGGCGTGGGCTATAGCATACAAAATATTTCTTAGGTCATTTTATATTGTCCGGATAAATTTTAGGCTGTTTGGGTCCAGGGGTCCGGGCCCACGCTGAAGTCGTGGGCTATAGCACATGAAAATATGGGAATAGGGTCGGATTCTCATTTTATGGCACCTAAACGCTAAAAAATGAGATACGATCATGGCGGGTCGGTGTCCAATGTTCCTTAGGTCATTTTCTATTGTTCGCATAATTTTTAGGCGGTCTGGGTCTGGGGGCCTTGGCCCACGCGGAAGGCGTGGGCTATAGCACATGAAAATATGGGAATCAGGCCGAATTCTCATTTTATGGCACTAAAATGCTAAAAAAGAGGAACGGTTATTGCAGATCGGTTACCAATGTTCCTTAGGTCATTTTCTATTGTCTGGATAAAATTTAGGCGGTCCGTTTCTGGGGTCCCAGGCCCATGCGGAACGCGTAGCACACAAAAAAATAGGAATCAGGTCGAGTTCTCATTTTATGGCCATAAACACTAAAACATGAGGAACGGTAATGGCGGGTCGGTGACCAATGTTCCTTAGGTCATTTTATATTTTCCGGATAAATTTTAGGCTGTCTGGGCCCAGGGGTCCGGGCCCATGCGTAAGGCGTGGGCTATAGCACATGAACATATAGGAATCGACCCGAATTCTCATTTTATAGCCCAAAATAAGAGGAACGGTCATGGCTGGTCGATGACATTTGTTCAATAAGTCATTTTTGATGGTACGAATAAATTTCATGCGATCCAGGTCCGAGGGCCCGACCCACTCAGAAGGCGTTGGCTATAACACATGAAAATATGAAAATTGGGCTGAGTTCTTATCTTATGGCCCTAAAACGCTCGAAAACTAGGAACGGTCATGGTAGGGTGGTGACCAATGTTCCTTAAGTCATTTTGGATGTTCCGGATAAATTTTAGGCTATCCGGGTCCGGGGTCCCGGGCCTACGTGGAAGGCGTGGGCCACACATAAATATGAGAATCGGGCAGAATTCTTGTTTTATGGCCCTTAAACGCTAAATAAATGAGGAACGATCATGGCAGGTCAGTGAGCAATGTTCCTTAGGTCGTTTTCTATTGTTCGGATAAATTTTAGATTGTCTGGGTCCAGGGGTCTGGCCCATGCGGAAGGCGTGGGCTATAGCATATGAAAATATGGGAATCGAGTCTAACTCTTATTTTGTGGCCCTAAAACTCTAAAACATGAGGAAGGGTTATTGCAGGTCGGTTACTAATGTTCCTTAAGTAATTTTCTATTGTTTGGATAAAATTTAGGCGGTCCGTGTCCGGGGGCCCTGGCCCATGCGGAAGGCATGGTCTATAGTACATGAAAATATGGGAATTAGGTCTAGTTCTCGTTTTATGGCCATAAACTCTAAAATATGAGGAACGGTGATGACGGGTCTATGACCAATGTTCCTTAGGTCATTTTATATTGTCCGGATATATTTGAGGCTATCTGGGTCCAGGGGTCCGGGCCCACGCAGAAGGCGTGGGCTATAGCACACGAAAATATGGGAATAGGGACGAATTCTCGTTTTATAGCACCTAAACGCTAAAAAATGAGGAACGCTCATGGCAAGTCGGTGACCAATGTTTCTTAGTTCATTTTCTATTATTCGCATAAATTTTAGGCGGTCTGGGTCCGGGGCCTGGGCCCACGCGAAAGGCGTGGGATATAGCACATGAAAATATGGGAATCGGGCCAAATTCTCGTTTTATGGCCCTAAAATGCTAAAAATAAAGGAGGAACGGTTATTGAAGGTAGGTTACCAATGTTCCTTAGGTCATTTTCTATTGTCTGGATAAAATTTAGGTGGTCCGTGTCAGGGGGCCCATGCCCTCGCGGAAGGCGTAGTACACGAAAATATGAGAATCAGCCCGAATTCTCGTTTTATGGCCCAAAATATGACGAACGGTCATGGCTGGTCGGTGAAATTTTTTCCATAAGTCATTTTCGATGGTCCGAATAAATGTTATGCGATCTAGGTCCGAGGGCCCTACCCACTTGGAAGGCGTGGGCTATAGCACACGAAAATATGAGAATCAGGCTGAGTTCTCATGTTATGGCCCTTCAACGTCCGAAAATGAGGAACGATCATGGAAGGGCGGTGACCAATGTTCCTTAAGTCTTTTTTGATGGTCCGAATAAATTTTAGGCGATCCGGGTCCGGAATCTCGGGCCCACGCAGAAGGCGTGGGCCACACTTAAATATGAGAATCGGGCAAAATTCTCGTTTTATGACCCTTAAACACTAAACAAATGAGGAACGGTCATGGAGGGTAAGTGAGCAATGTTCCTCAGGTTATTTTCTATTGTCCGGATAAATTTAAGGTTGTCCGGATCCAGGGCGGAAGGCGTGGGCTATAGCACACGAAAATATGGGAATCGGGCCGAGTTCTCGTTTTATGACCCAAAGGAGGGTCGGTGACCAATGTTCCTTAGGTCATTTTATATTGTCCGGATAAATATTTGGAAGTCTGGGTCCAGGGGTCTGGGCCCACATGGAAGGCGTGGGCTAGCACACAAAAATAAGGGAATGGGGATGAATTCTTATTTTATGGCACCTAAACGCTAAAAAATGAGGAACGGTCATCGCGGGTCGGTGAACAATGTTCCTTAGGTCATTTTCTATTGTTCGCATAAATTTTAGGCGGTCTAGGTCCGGGGCCTGGGCCCACGCTGAAAGCGTGGGCTCACATGAAAATATTAGAATCAGGCCGAATTGTCATTTATTGCCCTAAAGTGCTAAAAAGGGAGGAACGGTTATTGAGGTCGGTTACCAATGTTCTTTAGGTCATTTTTTATTGTTTGGATAAAATTTAGGCGGTCTGTGTCTGGGGGCCCAGGCCCATGCGGAAGGCGTAACACACAAAAATATGGAAATCGGGTCGAGTTCTCATTTTATGGCCACAAATACTAAAACATGAGGAACGGTAACGGCGGGTCGGTGACCAATGTTCCTTAGGTCATTTTATATTTTTCAGATAAATTTTACGCTGTCTAGATCCAGGGTTCCGGGCCCACGCGGAAGGCGTGGGCTATAACACACGAAAATATGGGAATCGACCCGAAATCTCTTTTTATGGCCCAAAATATGAGGAACAGACATGGATGATCGGTGATATTTGTTCCTTACGTCGATTTCGATGGTCCGAAATTTTTTTAGGCGATCCAGGTCAAAGGTCCCGACCCACTCGGAAGGTGTGGGCTATAGCACACGAAAATATGGGAATCGGATTGAGTTCTTATCCTATGGCCCTAAAAAGCCTGAAAATGAGGAACGGTCATGGCAGGGTGGTGACCAATGTTCCTTAAGTCATTTATAATGGTCTGAATAAATTTTAGGCGATCTGGGTCTAGGGTCCCAGGCCAACGCGGAAGGCATATGCCACACAGAAATATGGGAATCGGACAGAATTCTCGTTTTATGGCCCTTAAATGCTAAATAAATGAGGAACGATCATGGTGGGTCAGTGAACAATGTTCCTTAGGTCATTTTCTATTGTCCGGATAAATTTTAGGTTGTCTGGGTCCAGGGGTCCGGGCCCATGCGGAAGGCGTGGGCATACGAAAATATGGGAATCGAGTCAAACTCTTGTTTTATGGCCCTAAAACGTTAAAAATGAGGAACGGTTATGGCGTGTCGGTGACCAATGTTCCTTAGGTCATTTTTTATTATCCGGAGATATTTTAGGGGGTTCGGGTCCGGTAGCCGGGAGCCCGGGCCCACATGGAAGGCGTGCGCTATAGCATATAAAATATGGGAATCGGGCCGAGTACTCATTCTTTGGCCCTAAAATGCCAAAATATGAGGAACGGTAATGGCGGGGTGGTGGCCAATGTTCCTTAGGTCATTTGTGATGGTCCGGATAAATTTTTAGCGTTCCGGGTCTAGGGTCCCAGGCCCACGCGGAAGGCGTGGGCCACACAGAAATATGAGAATCGGGCAGAATTCTAGTTTTATGGCCCTAAAACGCTAAAAATGAGGAACGATCATAGCGTGTCGATGACCACTGTTCCTTAAGTCATTTACTATTATCGGGATAAATTTTAGACGGTCCGGGTCCGGGAGCCCGAGAGCCAGGGCTCACGCGTAAGGCGTGGGCTATAGCACATGAAAATATAAGAATCGGGTCGAACTCTCATTTTATGGCCCTAAAACGCTAAAAATGAGAAACAATCAAGGCGTGTTAGTGACCATAGGTAATTTTCTATTATCCGAAAACATTTTAGTGGTCCGGGTTCGGGAGTCGGCAACCTGGCCTCACGCGGAAGGCGTAGGCTATGGAACATGAAAATATAGGAATCAGGTCGAGTTCCCGTTTTAGGGCCCTAAATTGCCAAAACATGAGGAACAGTCATGGCGGGTCGGTGGCCAATGTTCCTTAGGTCGTTTTCTATTGTTGGCAAAAATTTTAGGCGGTCTGGTTCTGGGGTCCTAGGACCACACCGAAGGCGTGGGCTATAGCACACGAAAATATGGGAATCAGGCCGAATTCTCGTTTTATGGCCCTAAAACGCTAAAAAATAAGGAACTATTATTGCAGGTCGGTTACCAATGTTCCTTAGGTCATTTTCTATTGTCTGGATAAAATTTAGACGGTCCGTATCCGGGGGCCCTGGCCCATGTGGAAGGCGTGAGTTACAGCACACAAAAATATGAGAATGAGGCCGAGTTCTCGTTTTATGGCCATAAATTCTAAAATATGAGGAACGGTAATGACGGGTCGATGATCAATATTCATTAGGTCATTTTATATTGTTCGGATATATTTTAGGTTGTCTGGGTCTAGGAGTCCGGGCCCACGCGGAAGGCGTGTGCTATAGCACACGAAAATATGGGAATAGGGACGAATTCTCGTTTAATGGCACCGAAATGCTAAAAAATGAGGAACGGTCTTAGCGGGTTGGTAACCAATGTTTCTTAGGTCATTTTATAATGTTCGCATATATTTTAGGCGGTCTGGGTCCGTAAGCCTGGGCCCACATGGAAGGCGTGGGCTATAGCACATAAAAATATAGAAATCGGGCCGAATTCTCGTTCTATGGCCCTAAAACGCTAAAATAGGAGAAACGTTTATTGCAGGTCGGTTACCAATGTTCCTTAGGTCATTTTCTATTGTCTGGATAAAATTTAGGCGGTCCGTGTCCGGGGGGACCAGGCCCATGCAGAAGGCGTGGCAAACGAAAATATGGGAATCGGGTCGAGTTCTCGTTTTATGGCCATAAACACTAAAACAAGAGGAACGGTAATGGCGGGTCAGTGACCAATGTTCCTTATGTCATTTTATATTTTTCGGATAAATTTTAGGTTGTTTGGGTCCAAGGGTCCGGGCCCACATGGAAGGCATGGGCTATAACATACGAAAATATGGGAAACGACCCGAATTCTCATTATATGTCCCAAAATATGATAAACGGTCATGGCTGGTCGATGACATTTATTCCTTACGTCATTTTTGATGGTCCGAATAAATCTTAGGCGATCCAGGTTCGAGGGCCTGACTCACTCGGAAGGCGGGGGCTATAGCACACGAAAATATGGGAATCAGGCTGAGTTCTCATCTTATGGCCCTAAAACGCCCGAAAATCAGGAACGGTCATGGCAGGGTGGTGACCAATGTTCCTTAAGTCATTTTTGATGGTCTGGGTAAATTTTAGGCGATCCAGGTCCAGGGTCCCGAGCCTACGCGGAAGGCGTGGGCCACACTTAAATATGGGATTCGGGTAGAATTCTCGTTTTATGACCCTTTAACGCTAAACAAAATGAGGAACGGTCATGGCGGGTCAGTGAGCAATGTTGCTCAGGTCGTTTTCTATTGTCCGGATAAATTTTAAGTTGTCCGGGTCCAGGGGCCCGGGCCCATGCAGAAGGCGTGGGCTATAGCATACAAAAATATAGTAATCGGGCCGAGTTATCGTTTTATGGCCAAAAATGCTAAATAATGAGGAACAGTTATGGAGGGTTGGTGACCAATGTTCCTTAGGTAATTGAATATTGTTCGGATAAATATTTGGATGTCTGGGTCCAGGGGTCCGGGCCCATGCGGAAGGCGTGGGCTATAATACCCGAAAATAAGGGAATAAGGACGAATTCTTATTGTATGGCACCTAAATGCTAAATATTGAGGAACGGTCATGGCGGGTCGGTGATCAATGTTCCTTAGGCCATTTTCTATTGTTCGCATAGATTTTAGGCGGTCTGGGTCCGGGGCCTGGGCCCACGCGGAAGGCGTGGGCTATAGCACATGAAAATATAGGAATCAGGCCGAATTCTCATTTTATGGCCCTAAAACGCTAAAAAAGGAGGAACGGTTATTGAGGTCGGTTACCAATGTTCCTTAGGTCATTTTCTATTGTTTGGATAAAATTTAGGCGGTCCGTGTCCGAGGGCCCAGGTCAATGCGTAAGGCGTAGCACACGAAAATATGGAAATCGGGTCGAGTTCTCGTTTTACGGCCATAAACACTAAAACCTGAGGAACGGTAATGGCGGGTCGGTGACCAACGTTCCTTAGGTAATTTTATATTTTATGGATAAATTTTAGGTTGTCTGGGTCCAGGGCTCCGGGCCCACATGGAAGGCGTGGGCTATAGCAAACGAAAATTTGGGAATCGGCCTGAATTCTCGTTTTATGGCCCAAAATATGAGGAACGGTCATAGCTGGTCGGTGATATTTGTTCCTTATGTCGTTTTCGATGGTCCGAATAAATTTTAGGTGATCCAGGTCCAAGGGATCGACCCACTCGGAAGGCGTGGGCTATAGCACACGAAAATGAGGAACGATCATGGCAGGGCGGTGACCGATGTTCCTTAAGTCATTTGTGATGGTCTGGATAAATTTTAGGCGATCCGGGTCCGGGGTCTCGGTCCCATGCGGAAGGCGTGGACCACACAGGAATATGGAAATCAGGCAGAATTCTCGTTTTGTGCCCCTTAAATGCTAAATAAATGAGGAACAATCATGGCGGGTCAGTGAGCAATGTTCCTTAGGTAGTTTTGTATTGTCCGAATAAATTTTAGGTCGTCCGGGTCTAAGGGCCCGGGCCCATGCGGAAGGTGTGGGCTATAGCAAATGAAAATATGGAAATTGGGCCGAGTTCTCATTTTATGGCCCAAAAATGCTAAAGAATGGGGAACAGTTGCGGAGGGTCGGTGACCGATGTTACTTAGGTCATTGTACATTGTACAGATAAATTTTTGGTTGTATGGGTCCAGGGGTCCGGGCCCATGCGGAAGGCGTGGTCTATTGCACACGAAAATATGGGAATAGGGACGAATTCTTGTTTTATGGCACCTAGACGCTAAAAAATGAGGAACAGTCATGGCGGGTCGGTGACCAATGTTCCTTAGGTCGTTTTCTATTGTTAGCATAAATTTTAGGCGGTCTGGGTCCGGGGCCTGGGCCCATGTGGAAGGCGTGGGCTATAGCACATGAAAATATAGGAATCTAGCCGAATTCTCGTTTTATGGCCCTAAAATGCTAAAACAAGAGGAACAGTTCTTGAGGTCGGTTACCTATGTTCCTTAGGTCATTTTTTATTGTCTGGATAAAATATAGGCGATCCGTGTCTGGGGGCCCAGGCCCATGCGGAAGGCGTGGGCTATAGCACACGAAAAATATGGGAATCGGGTCGAGTTCTCGTTTTATGGCCATAAACACTAAAACAAAATATGGAATGGTAATGGAGGGTCGATGATCAATGTTCCTTAGGTCATTTTATATTTTTCGGATAAATATTAGGCTGTCTGGGTCCAGGGGTCCAGGCCCACGCGGATGGCGTGGGCTATAACATACGAAAATATGGGAATCGACCCGAATTCTCATTTTATGGCCCAAAATATGAGGAACGATCATGGATGGGTGGTGACATTTGTTCCTTACATCGTTTTTGATTGTCCGAATAAATTTTAGACGATCCAGGCCCGAGGGCCCGACCCACTCGGAAGGCGTCAGCGATAGCACACGAAAATATATGAATCGGGTTGAGTTCTCATCTTATGGCCCTAAAACGCCCAAAAATGAGGAACGATCATGGCAGGGCGGTGACCAATGTTCCTTAGGTCATTTTTCATCTTCTGAATAAATTTTAGGCGGTCCTGGACCAGAAATTCGGGCCCATGTGGAAGTCGTGGGCTATAGCACATGAAAATATAAGAATCGGGTCGAACTCTCATTTTATGGCCCTAAAACGCTAAAAATAAGGAACAATCATGGCGTGTCGGTGACCAATGTTCTTTAGGTCATTTTCTATTATCCGGCTAAATTTTAGGCAGTCAGGGTCCGGGAGTCAGGTAGCCTAGGCCCACGCGGAAGGCGTGGGCTATAGCACACGAAAATATGGGAATCAAACCAAGTACTAGTTTTGTGGCCCTAAAATGCCAAAATATGAGGAACGGTCATAGAAAGGCGGTGACCAATGTTCCTTAGTTCATTTTCGATGGTCCGGATAAATTTTAGGTGGTTCGATTCCAGGTGCCCGGGCCTACGGAGAAGTCGTGTGCTATAGCAAACGAAAATATTAAAATCAGATGGAACTCTCATTTTATGGCCCTAAAACGTTAAAAATGAGGAACGATCATGGCGTGTCGGTGACCAATGTTACTTAGGTCATTTTCTATTATCTGGATAAATTTTAGGTGGTTCGATTCCAGGAGCCCGGTCCCACAGAGAAGTCGTGAGCTATAGCACATGAAAATATTAGAATCAGATCGAACTCTCGTTGGCCCTAAAATGCTAAAAATGAGGAACGATCATGGCATGTCGGTGACCAATGTTCCTTAGGTCATTTTTTATTATCCGGATATATTTTAGGCGGTTCGGATCCGGGAGCCCGGGAGTTCAGGCCCACGTGAAAGGCGTGGGCTAATGCCACACGAAAATATGGGAATCATGCCGAGTTCTCGTTTTATGGCACCTAAAAGCTAAACAATGAGGAACAGTCATGGCGGGTTGGTGACCAATGTTCCTTAGGTCGTTTTTTATTGTTAGCATAAAATTTAGGCGGTCTGCATCCGGGGGCCTGGGCCCATGCAAAAGGCGTGGGCTATAGCACACGAAAATATAGGAATCGCGCTGAATTCTCCTTTTATGTCCCTAAAATGCTAAAACATGAGGAACAGTCATGGCGGGTCGGTGACCAATGTTCCTTAGGTCATTTTCTATTGTTCGCATAACTTTTAGGCGGTCTGGGTCCGGGGCCTGGGCCCACGCGGAAGGCGTGGGCTATAGCACATGAAAATATAGGAATCAGGCCGAATTCTCGTTTTATGGCCCTAAAAGGCTAAAAAAGGAGGAACGGTTATTGAGGTCGGTTACCAATGTTCCTTAGGTCATTTTCTATTGGCTGGATAAAATTTAGGCGGTCCATGTCTGGGGGCCCAGGCCCATGCGGAAGGCGTGGGCTATAGCACACGAAAATATGAGAATCGGGTCGAGTTCTCGTTTTATGGCCATACACACTAAAATATGAGGAACGGTAATGGCGGGTCGATGACCAATGTTCCTTAGGTCATTTTTATATATTTTTCGGATAAATTTTAGGCTTTTTGGATTTAGGGGTCCGGGCCCACATGGAAGGCGTTGGCTATAGCAAATAAAAATATGGGAATCGGCCCGAATTCTCGTTTTATGGCCCAAAATATGAGGAACGGTCATGGCTGGGGGGTGACATTTCTTCCTTACGTTGTTTTCGATGGTTCGAATAAATTTTAAATGATCCAGGTCCGAGGGTCCGACCCACTCGGAAGGCGTGGGCGATAGCATATAAAAATATGGGAATCGGGTTGAGTTCTCATCTTATGGCCCTAAAATGCCCGAAAATGAGGAACGATCATGGCAGGGCGATGACCAATGTTCCTTAGGTCATTTTTGATGGTCCGGATAAACTTTAGGTGGTTCGATTCTAGGAGCCCGGGCCCACGGAGAAGTCGTGGGCTATAGCACACGAAAATAATGGAATCAAATCGAACTCTCGTTCTATGGCCCTAAAACGCTAAAAATGAGGAACGATCATGGCATGTCTGTGACCAATGTTCCTTAGGTCATTTTCTATTATTCGGATAAATGTTAGGCGGTCCGGCTCCATGAGCCCGGGAGCCTGGGCCCACGCAAAAGGCGTGGGTTATAGCACACGAAAATATAGGAATCAGGCCGAATTCTCCTTTTATGTCCCTAAAACTCTAAAACATGAGCAACAGTCATGATGGGTCGGTGACCAATGTTCCTTAGGTCGTTTTCTATTGTTCGCATATATTTTAGGAGGTCTGGGTCCGGGACCTGGGCCCACGTGGAAGGCGTAGGCTATAGCATATGAAAATATAGGAATCGGGCCGAATTCTCATTTTATGGCCCTAAAATGCTAAAAAAGGAGGAACTGTTATTAAGGTCGGTTACCAATGTTATTTAGGTCATTTTCTATTGGCTGGATGAAACTTAGGCGGTTCGTGTCCAGGGGCCCAGGCCCTAGCGAAAGGCATGGGCTATAGCACATGAAAATATGGGAATCGGGTCTAGTTCTCGTTTTATGGCCATAAATACTAAAATATGAGGAACGGTAATGGCGGGTCGATGACCAATGTTACTTAGGTCATTTTATATTTTTCGGATAAATTTTAGGCTGTCTGGGTCCAAGGGTCCGGGCCCACGCGGAAGGAGTCGGTGATAGCATACGAAAATATGGGAATCGGGTTGAGTTCTCGTCTTATGGCCCTAAAACACCCAAAAATGAGGAACGATCAAGGCAGGGTGATGACCAATGTTCCTTAGGTCATTTTATGGCCCAAAAATGCTAAAATATGAGGAACAATCACGGCGGGGCAGTGACTGATGTTCCTTAGGTTATTTCCAATGGTCCGGATATATTTTAGGAGGTCCTGGTCTAGGAATCTGGGCCTATGCGGAAGTCGTGGGCTATAGCACACGAAAATATAGGAATCGGGTCGAACTCTCGTTTTATGGCCCTAAAATGCTAAACATAAGGAACAATCATGGCGTGTCGGTGACCAATGTTCTTTAGGTCATTTTCTATTATCCTGCTAAATTTTAGGTGGTCAGGGTCCGGGAGCCAGGGAGCCTAGGCCCATGTGGAAGGCGTGGACTATAGCACATGAAAATATGAGAATCAGACAGAGTACTAGTTTTGTGGCCCTAAACTGCCAAAATATGAGGAACGATCATAGCAAGGCGGTGACCAATTTTCCTTAGGTCATTTTCGATGGTCCGGATAAATTTTAGGTGGTTCGATTCCAGGAGCCTAGGCCTACGGAGAAGTCGTGGGCTATAGCACACGAAAATATTGAAATGAGATCGAACTCTCGTTTTATGGCCCTAAAACGCTAAAAATGAGGAACGATCATGGCGTATCGTTGACCAATGTTCCTTAGGTAATTTTCTATTATTCGAATAAATTTTAGGTGGTCCGGGTCCGGGAGCTCGGGCCCACGCGGAAGGCGTTGGCTAATGACACATGAAAATATGAGAATCATGCCGAGTTCTCATTTAATGGCACCTAAAAGCTAAACAATGAGGAACAGTCATGGCGGGTTGGTGACCAATGTTCCTTAGGTCTTTTTCTATTGTTAGTATATAATTTAGGCGGTCTGGGTCCGGGGGCCTAGGCCCATACAAAAGGTGTAGGCTATAGCACACAAAAATAGAGGAATCAGGCCGTATTCTCCTTTTATGTCCCTAAAATGCTAAAATATGGGGAACAGTCATGGCAGGTCGGTGACCAATGTTCCTTAGGTCGTTTTCTATTGTTCGCATAACTTTTAGGCGATCTGGGTCCGGGTCCTGAGCCCACGCGGAAGGCGTGGGCTATATCACATGAAAATATAGGAATCGGGCCGAATTCTCATTTTATGGCCCTAAAACGCTAAAAAAGGAGGAACGGTTATTGATGTCAGTTACCAATGTTCCTTAGGTCATTTTCTATTGGCTGGATAAACTCTAGGCAGTCCGTGTCTGGGGGCCCAGGCTCATGCGGAAGGGGTGGGATATAGCACACGAAAATATGGGAATCGGGTCGAGTTCTCATTATATGGCCATAAACACTAAAATATGAGGAACGGTACTGGCGGGTCGATGACCAATATTCCTTAGGTCATTTTATATTTTTCGGATAAATTTTAGGCTGTATGGGTCTAGGGGTCCGGGCCAACACGGAAGGCATGGGCTATAGCATACGAAAATCTGGGAATCAGCCCGAATTCTCGTTTTTTGGCCCAAAATATGAGGAACGGTCATGGCTGGGTGGTGACATTAGTTCCTTACGTCGTTTTCGATGGTCCGAATAAATTTAAAATGATTCAGGTCCGAGGGCCCGACCCACTCGGAAGGCATGGGCGATAGCACATAAAAATATGGGAATTGGGTTGAGTTCTCATCTTATGGCCCTAAAACGCCCGAAAATGAGGAACGATCAAGGCAGGGCGATGTCCAATGTTCCTTAGGTCATTTTATGGCCCAAACATGCTAAAATATGAGGAACAATCATGGCGGGGCAGTGACTGATATTCCTTAGGTTATTTCCAATGGTCCAGATATATTTTAGGAGGTCCTGGTCCAGGAATCTGGGCCTACGCGGAAGTCGTAGGTTATAGCACATGAAAATATAGGAATCGGGTCGAACTCTCGTTCTATGGCCCTAAAACGCTAAAAATAAGGAACAATCATGGCGTGTCGGTGACCAATGTTCTTTAGGTCATTTTCTATTATCCTGCTATATTTTAGGCGGTCAGGGTCCGGGAGCTAGGGAGCCCAGGCCCACGTGGAAGGCGTGGGCTATAGCACATGAAAATATGAGAATAAGACCGAGTACTAGTTTTGTGGCCCTAAAATGCCAAAATATGAGGAACGATCATAGCAAGGCGGTGACCAATGTTCCTTAGGTCATTTTCAATGGTCCGGATAAATTTTAGGTGGTTCGATTCCAAGAGCACGGGCCTACAGAGAAGTCGTGGGCTATAGCACACGAAAATATTGAAATGAGATCGAACTCTCATTTTATGGCCCTAAAAAGCTAAAAATGAGGAACGATCATGGCGTGTCGGTGAACAATGTTCCGTAGCTCATTTTCTATTATCCAGATAAATTTTAGGTGGTCCGGGTCCGGGAGCTCGGGCCCACGCGGAAGGCATGGGCAAATGACACACGAAAATATGGGAATCATGCCGAATTCTCGTTTTATGGCACCTAAAAGCTAAACAATGAGGAACGGTCATGGCGGGTTGGTGACCAATGATCCTTAGATCATTTTCTATTGTTAGCATATAATTTAGGCGGTCTGGGTCTGGGGGCCTGGGCCCAAAGAAAAGGTGTGGGCTATAGCACACGAAAATAGAGGAATCAGGTCGAATTCTCCTTTTATGTCCTTAAAACGCTAAAACATGAGGAACAGTCATGGCGGGTCGGTGACCAATGTTCCTTAGGTCATTTTCTATTGGTCGCATAACTTTTAGGCGATCTGGGTTCGGGTCCTGAACCCACGCGGAAGGCGTGGGCTATATCACATGAAAATATAGGAATCGGGCCGAATTCTCATTTTATGGCCCTAAAATGCTAAAAAAGGAGGAACGGTTATTGAGGTCAGTTACCAATGTTCCTTAGGTCATTTTCTATTAGCTGGATAAACTTTAGGCGGTCCGTGTCTGGGGGCCCAGGCTCATGCGGAAGGGGTGGGATATAGCACATGAAAATATGGGAATCGGGTCGAGTTCTCGTTTTATGGCCATAAACACTAAAATATGAGGAACGGTAATGGCGGGTCGATGACCAATATTCCTTAGGTCATTTTATATTTTTCGGATAAATTTTAGGCTGTCTGGGTCTAGGGGTCCGGGCCAACGCGGAAGGCGTGGGCTATAGCATACGAAAATATGGGAATCAACCCGAATTCTCGTTTTATGGCCCAAAATATGAGGAACGGTCATGGCTGGGTGGTGACATTAGTTCCTTACGTCGTTTTCGATGGTCCGAATAAATTTAAAACGATCCAGGTCCGAGGGCCCGACCCACTCAGAAGGCGTGGGCGATAGCACATAAAAATATGGGAATAGGGTTGAGTTCTCATCTTATGGCCCTAAAATGCCCGAAAATGAGGAACGATCATGGCAGGGCGATGACCAATGTTCCTTAGGTCATTTTATGGCCTAAATATGCTAAAATATGAGGAACAATCATGGCGGGGCAGTGAATGATGTTCCTTATGTTATTTCCAATGGTCCGGATAAATTTTAGGAGGTCCTGGTCCTGGAATCTGGGTCCACGCAGAAGTCGTGGCCTATAGCACACGTAAATATAGGAATCGGGTCGAACTCTCGTTTTATGGCCCTAAAACGCTAAAAATATGGAACAATCATGGCGTGTTGGTGACCAATATTCTTTAGGTCATTTTCTATTATCCGGCTAAATATTAGGCGGTCAGGGTCCGGGAGCCAGGGAGCCTAGGCCCACGCGGAAGGGCGTGGGCTATAGCACACGAAAATATGGGAATCAGACCGAGTACTAGTTTCGTGGCCCTCAAATACCAAAATATGAGAAACGGTCATGGCGAGGCGGTGACCAATGTTCCTAAGGTCATTTTCAATGTACAGATAAATTTTAGGTGGTTCGATTCCAGGAGCCCGAGCCCACGGAGAAGTCGTGGGCTATAGCACATGAAAATATTGGAATCAGCTCGAACTCTCATTTTATGGCCCTAAAATGCTAAAAATGTGGAATGATCATGGAGTGTCGGTGACCAATGTTCCTTAGGTCATTTTCTATTATCCGGATAAATTTTAGGTGGTTCGGGTCTGGGAACCCTGGAGCTCGGGCCCACGCGGTAGGCGTGGGCTATGACACACGAAAATATGGGAATCATGCCGAGTTCTCGTTTTATGGCACCTAAAAGCTAAACAATGAAAAATGGTCATGGCGGGTTGGTGACCAATGTTCCTTAGGCAGTCTGCGTCCGGGGGCATGGGCCCATACAAAAGGCGTGGGCTATTAGCACAGGAAAATATTGGAATCGAGCCGAATTCTCCTTTTATGTCCCTAAAACGCTAAAACATGAAGTACCGTCATGGTAGGTCGGTGACCAATGTTCCTTAGGTCGTTTTCTATTGTTCGCATAACTTTTAGGCAGTCTGGATCCGGGGCCTGGGCCCATGCGGAGGTCGTGGGCTATAGCACACGAAAATATAGGAATCGGGTCGAACTCTCATTTTATGGCCCTAAAATGCTAAAAATATGGAACAATCACGGCGTGTTGGGGACCAATGTTCTTTAGGTCATTTTTTATTATCCGGCAAAATTTTAGGCGGTCAGGGTCTGGGCGCTAGGGAGCCTAGGCCCACGCGGAAGGCGTGGGCTATAGCACACGAAAATATGGGAATCAGATCGAGTACTCATTTTGTGGCCCTAAAATGCCAAAATATGAGAAACGGTCATGGCGGGGCGGTGACCAATGTTCCTAAGGTCATTTTCGATGGTCCGGATAAATTTTAGGTGGTTCGATTCCAGGAGCCCGGGCCCACGGAGAAGTCGTGAGCTATAGCACACGAAAATATTGGAATCAGATCGAACTCTCGTTTTATGGCCCTAAAACACTAAAAATGAGGAACGATCATGGCTTGTCGGTGACCAATGTTCCTTAGGTCATTCTTTATTAACCAGATATATTTTAGGCGGTCCGGGTACGGGAGCTCGGGCCCACGCGGAAGGTGTGGGCTATGACACACAAAAATATGGGAATCATGTCGAGTTCTGATTTTATGGCACCTAAAAGCTAAACAATGAGGAACGGTCATGGCGGGTTGGTGACCAATGTTCCTTATGTCGTTTTCTATTGTTAGCATATAATTTAGGCGGTCGGGGTCTGGGGACCTGGGCCCATACAAAAGGCGTGGGCTATAGCACATGAAAATATAGGAATCGGGCCGAATTCTCGTTTTATGGCCCTAAAACGCTAAAAAAGGAGGAACGGTTATTGAGGTCAGTTACCAATGTTCCTTAGGTCATTTTCTATTGGATGGATAAAATTTAGGCGGTCTGTGTCTAGGGGCCCAGGCTCATGCGGAAGGGGTGGGCTATAGCACACGAAAATATGGGAATTAGGTTGAGTTCTCATTATATGCCCATAAACACTAAAATATGAGGAACGGTAATGGCGGGTCGATGACCAATATTCCTTAGGTCATTTTATATTTTTCGGATAAATTTTAGGCTGTCTGGGTCTAGGGGTCCGGGCCAACGCGGAAGGCGTGGGCTATAGCATATGAAAATATGGGAATCAACCCGAATTCTCGTTTTATGGCCCAAAATATGAGGAACGGTCATGGCTGGGTGGTAACATTAGTTCCTTACGTCGTTTTCGATGGTCCGAATAAATTTAAAACGATCCAGGTCCGAGGGCCCGACCTACTCGGAAGGCGTGGGCGATAGCACATAAAAATATGGGAATCGGGTTGAGTTCTCATCTTATGGCCCTAAAATGCCCGAAAATGAGGAACGATCATGGCAGGGCGATGACCAATGTTCCTTAGGTCATTTTATGGCTCAAAAATGCTAAAACATGAGGAACAATCATGGTGGGGCAGTGACTGATGTTCCTTATGTTATTTCCAATGGTCCGGATAAATTTTTGGAGGTCCTGGTCCTGGAATCTGGGCCTACGCAGAAGTCGTGGGCTATAGCACACGAAAATATAGGAATTGGGTCGAACTCTCGTTTTATGCCCCTAAAACGCTAAAAATATGGAACAATCACGGCGTGTTGGTGAACAATGTTCTTTAGGTCATTTCCTATTATCCAGCTAAATTTTAGGCAGTCAGGGTCTGGGAGCCAGGGAGCCTAGGCCCACGCAGAAGGCGTGGGCTATAGCACACGAAAATATGGGAATCAGATCGAGTACTCATTTTGTGGCCCTAAAATGCCAAAATATGAGAAACGGTCATGGCGGAGAGGTGACCAATGTTCCTAAGGTCATTTTTGATGGTCCGGATAAATTTTAGGTGGTTCGATTCCAGGAGCCCGGGCCCACGGAGAAGTCGTGAGCTATAGCACACGAAAATATTGGAATCAGATCGAACTCTCGTTTTATGGCCCTAAAACACTAAAAATGAGGAACGATCATGGCTTGTCGGTGACCAATGTTCCTTAGGTCATTCTTTATTAACCAGATATATTTTAGGCGGTCCGGGTATGGGAGCTCGGGCCCACGCGGAAGGTGTGGGCTATGACACACAAAATTATGGGAATCATGTCGAGTTCTGATTTTATGGCACCTAAAAGCTAAACAATGAGGAACGGTCATGGCGGGTTGGTGACCAATGTTCCTTATGTCGTTTTCTATTGTTAGCATATAATTTAGGCGGTCGGGGTCTGGGGACCTGAGCCCATACAAAAGGCGTGGGCTATAGCACATGAAAATATAGGAATCGGGCCGAATTCTCGTTTTATGGCCCTAAAATGCTAAAAAAGGAGGAACGGTTATTGACGTCAGTTACCAATGTTCCTTAGGTCATTTTCTATTGGATGGATAAAATTTAGGCGGTCTGTGTCTGGGGGCCCAGGCTCATGCGGAAGGGGTGGGCTATAGCACACGAAAATATGGGAATCGGGTCGAGTTCTCATTATATGCCCATAAACACTAAAATATGAGGAACGGTAATGGCGGGTCGATGACCAATATTCCTTAGGTCATTTTATATTTTTCGGATAAATTTTAGGCTGTCTGGGTCTAGGGGTCCGGGCCAACGTGGAAGGCGTGGGCTATAGCATACGAGAATATGGGAATCAACCCGAATTCTCGTTTTATGGCCCAAAATATGAGTAACGGTCATGGCTGGGTGGTGACATTAGTTCCTTACGTCGTTTTCGATGGTCCGAATAAATTTAAAATGATCCAGGTCCGAGGGCCCGACCCACTCGGAAGGCGTGGGCGATAGCACATAAAAATATGGGAATCGGGTTGAGTTCTCATCTTATGGCCCTAAAATGCCCGAAAATGAGGAACGATCATGGCAGGGCGATGACCAATGTTCCTTAGGTCATTTTATGGCTCAAAAATGCTAAAACATGAGGAACAATCATGGTGGGGCAGTGACTGATGTTCCTTATGTTATTTCCAATGGTCCGGATAAATTTTTGGAGGTCCTGGTCCTGGAATCTGGGCCTACGCAGAAGTCGTGGGCTATAGCACACGAAAATATAGGAATTAGGTCGAACTCTCGTTTTATGGCCCTAAAACACTAAAAATATGGAACAATCACGGCGTGTTGGTGAATAATGTTCTTTAGGTCATTTCCTATTATCCAGCTAAATTTTAGGCGGTCAGGGTCTGGGAGCCAGGGCGCCTAGGCCCACGCGGAAGGCGTGGGCTATAACACACGAAAATATGGGAATCAGATCGAGTACTCATTTTGTGGCCCTAAAATGCCAAAATATGAGAAACGGTCATGGCGGGGCGGTGACCAATGTTCCTAAGGTCATTTTTGATGGTCCGGATAAATTTTAGGTGGTTCGATTCAAGGAGCCCGGGCCCACGGAGAAGTCGTGAGCTATAGCACACGAAAATATTGGAATCAGGTCGAACTCTCGTTTTATGGCCCTAAAACGCTAAAAATGAGGAACGATCATGGCTTGTGAGTGACCAATGTTCCTTAGGTCATTCTTTATTAACCAGATATATTTTAGGCGGTTCGGGTTCGGGAGCTCGGGCCCACGCGGAAGGTGTGGGCTATGACACACAAAAATATGGGAATCATGTCGAGTTCTCGTTTTATGGCACCTAAAATCTAAACAATGAGGAACGGTCATGGCGGGTTGGTGACCAATGTTCCTTATGTCGTTTTCTATTGTGAGCATAAAATTTAGGCGGTCGGGGTCCGGGGACCTGGGCCCATACAAAAGGCGTGGGCTATAGCACACGAAAATATAGGAATCGGGCCGAATTCTCCTTTTATGTCTCTAAAATGCTAAAACATGAGGAACAATCATGGCGGGTGGGTGACCAATGTTCCTTAGGTCGTTTTCTATTGTTCGCATAACTTTTAGGCGGTCTGGGTTCGGGGCCTGGGCCCACGCAAAAGGCGTGAGCCATAGCACATGAAAAATATAGAAATCGGGCCGAATTCTCGTTTTATGGCCCTAAACCGCTAAAAAGGAGGAACTGTTATTGAGGTCAGTTACCAATGTTCCTTAGGTCATTTTCTATTGGATGGATAAAATTTAGGCGGTCTGTGTCTGGGGGCCCAGGCTTATGCGGAAGGGGTGGGCTATAGCACATGAAAATATGGGAATCGGGTTGAGTTCTCATTATATGGCCATAAACACTAAAATATGAGGAACGGTAATGGCGGGTCGATGACCAATGTTCCTTAGGTCATTTTATATTTTTTGAATAAATTTTAGGCTGTCTGGATCTAGGGGTCCGGACCCACACGGAAGGCGTGGGCTATAGCATACAAAAATATGGGAATCGACCCGAATTCTTGTTTTATGGCCCAAAAAATGAGGAACGGTCATGGCTGGGTGGTGACATTTGTTCCTTATGTCATTTTCGATAGTCCGAATAAATTTTAAACGATCCAGGTCCGAGGGCCCGACCCACTCGGAAGGCGTGGGCGATAGCACACAAAAATATGGGAATCAGGTTGAGTTCTCATCTTATGGCCCTAAAATGCCCGAAAATGAGGAACGATCATGGTAGGGCGATGACCAATGTTCCTTAGGTCATTTTATGGCTCAAAAATGCTAAAATATGAGGAACAATCATGGTGGGGCAATGACTGATGTTCCTTATGTTATTTCCAATGGTCCGGATAAATTTTAGGAGGTCCTGGTCCTGGAATCTGGGCCTACGCAGAAGTCGTGGACTATAGTACACGAAAATATAGGAATCGGGTCGAACTCTCATTTTATGGCCCTAAAACGCTTAAAATATGGAACAATCACGGCGTGTTGGTGACCAATGTTCTTTAGGTCATTTTCTATTATCCGGCTAAATTTTAGGCGGTCAGGGTCTGGGAGCTAGGGAGCCTAGGCCCACGCGGAAGGCATGGGCTATAGCACACGAAAATATGGGAATCAGATCGAGTACTCATTTTGTGGCCCTAAAATGCCAAAATATTAGAAACGGTCATGGTGGGGCGGTGACCAATGTTCCTAAGGTCATTTTCGATGGTCCGGATAAATTTTAGGTGGTTCGATTCCAGGAGCCCGGGCCCACGGAGAAGTCGTGAGCTATAACACACGAAAATATTGGAATCAGATCGAACTATCGTTTTGTGGCCCTAAAATGCTAAAAATGAGGAACGATCATGGCTTGTCGGTGACCAATGTTCCTTAGGTCATTCTTTATTAACCGGATATATTTTAGGTGGTTCGGGTACGGGAGCTCGGGCCCACGTGGAACGTGTGGGCTATGACACACAAAAATATAGGAATCATGTCGAGTTCTCGTTTTATGGCACCTAAAAGCTAAACAATGAGGAATGGTCATGGCGGGTTGGTTACCAATGTTCCTTATATCGTTTTCTATTGTTAGCATAAAATTTAGGCGGTCGGGGTCCGGGGACCTGGGCCCATACAAAAGACGTGGGCTATAGCACACGAAAATATAGGAATTGGGCCGAATTCTCCTTTTATGTCTCTAAAATGCTAAAACAAGAGGAACAATCATGGCGGGTGGGTGAACAATGTTCCTTAGGTCATTTTCTATTGTTCGCATAACTTTTAGGCGGTCTGGGTCCGGGGCCTGGGCCCACACGGAAGGCGTGGGCTATAGCACATGAAAATATAGGAATCGGGCCGAATTCTCGTTTTATGGCCCTAAAATGCTGAAAAGGAGGAACGGTTATTGAGGTCATTTGCCAATGTTCCTTAGGTCATTTTCTATTGGATGGATAAAATTTAGGCGGTCTGTGTCTGGGGGCCCAGGCTCATGCGGAAGGGGTGGGCTATAGCACACGAAAATATGGGAATCGGGTCGAGTTCTCATTATATGGCCATAAATACTAAAATATGAGGAACGGTAATGGCGGGTCGATGACCAATGTTCCTTAGGTCATTTTATATTTTTTGGATAAATTTTAGACTGTCTGGATCTAGGGGTCCGGACCCACGCGGAAGGCGTGGGCTATAGCATACAAAAATATGGGAATCGACCCGAATTCTCGTTTTATGGCTCAAAAAATGAGGAACGGTCATGGCTGGGTGGTGACATTTGTTCCTTACGTCGTTTTCGATGGTCCGAATAAATTTTAAACGATCCAGGTCCGAGGGCCTGACCCACTCGGAAGGCGTGGGCGATAGCACACAAAAATATGGGAATCGGGTTGAGTTCTCATATTATGGCCCTAAAATGCCCAAAAATGAGGAACGATCATGGCAGGGCGATGAACAATGTTCCTTAGGTCATTTTATGGCTCACAAATGCTAAAATATGAGGAACAATCATGGTGGGGCAGTGAATGATGTTCCTTATGTTATTTCCAATGGTCCGGATAAATTTTAGGAGGTCCTGGTCCTGGAATCTGGGCCTACGCAGAAGTCATGGGCTATAGCACACGAAAATATAGGAATCGGGTCGAACTCTCGTTTTATGGCCCTAAAATGCTAAAAATATGGAACAATCACGGCGTGTTGGTGACCAATGTTCTTTAGGTCATTTTCTATTATCCGGCTAAATTTTAGGCGATCAGGGTCTGGGAGCCTAGGCCCACGCGGAAGGCGTGGGCTATAGCACACAAAAATATAAGAATCAGACCGAGTACTCATTTTGTGGCCCTAAAATGCCAAAATATGAGAAACGGTCATGGCGAGGCGGTGACCAATGTTCCTAAGGTCATTTTTGATGGACGGATAAATTTTAGGTGGTTCGATTCCAAGAGCCCGGGCCTACGGAGAAGTCGTGAGCTATAACACACGAAAATATTGGAATCAGATCGAACTCTCGTTTTATGGCCCTAAAATGCTAAAAATGAGGAACGATCATGGCATGTCGGTGACCAATGTTCCTTAGGTCATTTTTTATTATCCGGATATATTTTAGGCGGTCCGGGTCCTGGAGCCCGGGAGATCGGGCCCACGCAAAAGGCGTGGGCTATGACACACCAAAATATGGGAATCATGCCGATTTCTCGTTTTATGGCACCTAAAAGCTAAACACTGAGGAACGGTCATCGCAGATTGGTGACCAATGTTCCTTAGGTCGTTTTCTATTGTTAGCATATAATTTAGGCGGTCTGGGTCCAGGGGCCTGGGCCCATACAAAAGATGTGGGCTATAGCACACGAAAATATAGGAATCGGGCCGAATTCTCCTTTTATGTCCCTAAAATGCTAAAACATGAGGAACAGTCATGGCGGGTCGGTGAACAATGTTCCTTAGGTAGTTTTCTATTGTTCGCATAACTTTTAGGCGGTCTGGGTTCGGGGCCTGGGCCCACGCAGAAGGCGTGGGCTATAGCACATGAAAATATAGGAATCGGGCCGAATTCTCGTTTTATGGCCCTAAAACGCTAAAAAAGGAGGAACGGTTATTGAGGTCAGTTACTAATGTTCCTTAGGTCATTTTCTATTGGCTGGATAAACTTTAGGCGGTCCGTATCTGGGGGCCCAGGCTCATGCGGAAGGGGTGGGCTATAGCACACGAAAATATGGGAATCGGGTCGAGTTCTCGTTTTATGGCCATAAACACTAAAATATGAGGAACGGTAATGGCGGTCGATGACCAATATTCCTTAGTTCATTTTATATTTTTCGGATAAATTTTAGGCTGTATGGGTCCAGGAGTCCGGGCCAACGCAGAAGGCGTGGGCTATAACATACGAAAATATGCGAATCGGCCCGAATTCTCGTTTTATGGCCCAAAATATGAGGAACGGTCATGTCTGGGAGGTGACATTAGTTCCTTACGTCGTTTTTGATCGTCCGAATAAATTTAAAATGATCTAGGTCCGAGGGCCCGACCCACTCGGAAGGCGTGGGCGATAGCACTGGGAATCGGGTTGAGTTCTCATCTTATGGCTCTAAAACGCCCGAAAATGAGGAACGATCATGGCAGGGCGATGACCAATGTTCCTTAGGTCGTTTTATGGCCCAAATATGCAAATATATGAGGAACAATCATGGCGGGGCAGTGACTGATGTTCCTTATGTTATTTCCAATGGTTTGTATAAATTTTAGGAGGTCCTGGTCAAGGAATTTGGGCCCACGCAAAAGTCGTGGGCTATAGCACACGAAAATATAGGAATCGGGTCGAACTATCGTTTTATGGCCCTAAAACGCTAAAGATAAGGAACAATCATGGCGTGTTGGTGACCAATGTTCTTTAGGTCATTTTCTATTATCCAGCTAAATTTTAGGCGGCCAGGGTCTGGGAGCCAGGGAACCTAGGCCCACGCGGAAGGCGTGGGCTATAGCACACGAAAATATTGGAATCAGACCGAGTACTCATTTTGTGGCCGTAAAATGCCAAAATATGAGAAGCGGTCATGGCAGGGAGGTGACTAATGTTCCTAAGGTCATTTTCTATGGTCCGGATAAATTTTAGGTGGTTCGATTCCAGGAGCCCGGGCCCACGGAGAAGTCGTGAGCTATAGCACACGAAAATATTAGAATCTGATCGAACTCTCATTTTATGGCCCTAAAACGCTAAAAATGAGGAACGATCATGGCGTGTCGGTGACCAATGTTCCTTAGTTCATTTTTTATTATCCGGATAATTTTTAGGCGGTCCGGGAGCCCGGGAGCTCGGGCCCATGCAAAATGCGTGGGCTATGACACACGAAAATATGGGAATCATGCCGAGTTCTCGTTTTATAGCACCTAAAAGCTAAACAGTGAGGAACGATCATGGTGGGTTGGTGACCAATGTTCCTTAGGTCGTTTGCTATTGTTAGCATAAAACTTAGGCGGTCTGGGTCCGAGGGCCTGGGCCCATACCAAAGGCGTGGGCTATAGCACACGAAAATATAGGTATCGGGCCGAATTCTCCTTTTATGTCCATAAAACGCTAAAACATGAGGAACAGTCATGGAGGGTCGGTGACCAATGTTCCTTAGGTAGTTTTCTATTGTTCGCAAAACATTTAGGCGGTCTGGGTTCGGGGCCTGGGCCCACGCGGAAGGCGTGGGCTATGGCATATGAAAATATAGAAATCGGGCCAAATTCTCGTTTTATGGCCCTAAAACGCTAAAAAAGGAGGAACGGTTATTGAGGTCGGTTACCAATGTTTCTTAGGTCATTTTCTATTGGCTGGATAAATTTTAGGCGGTCCGTGTCTGGGGGCCCACGCCCATGCGGAAGGGGTGGGCTATAGCACATAAAAATATGGGAATCGGGTCGTGTTCTCGTTTTACGGCCATAAACACTAAAATATGAGGAACGGTAATGGCAGGTCGATGACTAATGTTCCTTAGATTATTTTATATTTTTTAGATAAAGTTTAGGCTGTCTGGGTCCAGGGGTCCGGGCCCACGCGGAAGGTGTGTGCACAATAATATGGGAATCGGCCCGAATTCTCATTTTATGGGCCAAATTTGAGGAATGGTCATGGCTGGGTGGTGACATTTGTTCCTTACTTCATTTTTGATGGTCCGAATAAATTTTAGATGATCCAGGTCCGAGGGCTCTACCCACTCGGAAGTCTTGGGCGATAGCATACAAAAATATAGGAATCGGGTTGAGTTCTCATCTTATGGCCCTAAAACGCCCGAAAATGAGGAACGATCATGGCACGACGGTGACCAATGTTCCTTTGGTCGTTTTATGGCCCAAAAATGCTAAAATATGAGGAACAATCATGGCGGGGCAGTGACAGATGTTCCTTAGGTTATTTCCAATGGTCCGGATTAATTTTAAGAGATGCTGGTCCAGGAATCCGGGCCCACGCGGAAGTCGTGGGTTATAGCACACGAAAATATGAGAATCGGGTCGAACTCTCATTTTGTGGCCCTAAGACGCCAAAAATAAGGAACAATCATGGCGTGTCATGACAAATGTTCTTTAGGTCATTTTCTATTATCCGGCTAAAGTTTTGGCGGTCAGGGTTTGGGATCCAGGGAGCCTAGGCCCACTCGGAAGGCGTGGGCTATAGCACACGAAAATATGGGAATCAGACCGAGTACTCATTTTGTGGCCCTAAAATGCCAAAATATGAGGAATGGTCATGGCGAGGTGGTGACCAATGTTCCTTAGTTCATTTTTGATGGTCCGGATAAATTTTAGGTGGTTCGATTCCAGGAGCCCGAGCCCACGGAGAAGTCGTGGGCTATAGCACACAAATATATTGGAATCAGATCGAACTCTCGTTTTATGGCCCTAAAACGCTAAAAAAGAGGAACGATCATGGCGTGTCGGTGGACAATGTTCCTTAGGTCATTTTATATTATCCGGATAAATTTTAGGCGGTCCGGGAGGCCGGGCCCACGCGGAAGGCATGGGCTATGACATACGAAAATATGGGAATCAGGCCGAGTTCTCATTTTATGGCACCTAAAAGCTAAACAATGAGGAACGGTCATGGTGGGTTGGTGACCAATGTTCCTTAGGTCATTTTCTATTGTTAGCATAAAATTTAGGTGGTCTCAGTCCGGGGGCCTGGGCCCACACAAAAGGCATGGGCTATAGCATACGAAAATATAGGAATCGGGCCGAATTCTCCTTTTATGCCCCTAAAATGCTAAAACATGAGGAACAGTCATGGCGGGTCGGTGACCAATGTTCCTTAGGTCGTTTTTCTATTGTTCGCATAAATTTTAGGCGGTCTGTGTCCGAGGCCTGGGCCCACACGGAAGGCGTGGGCTATAGCACATGAAAATATAGGAATCAGACCGAATTCTTGTTTTGTGGCTCTAAAATGCTAAAAAAGTAGGAACAGCTATTGATGTCGGTTACCAATGTTCCTTAGGTCATTTTTTATTGTCTGGATAAAATTTAGGCACTCCGTGTCTGGGGGACCAGGCCCATGCGGAAGGCGTGGGCTATAGCACATGAAAATATGAGAATCGGGTCGAGTTCTCGTTTTATGGCCATAAACACTAATATGAGGAACGGTAATGGCGGGTCGATGACCAATGTTATTTAGGTCATTTTATATTTTTTGGATAAATTTTAGGTTTTCTGGGTCCAGGGGTCCAAGCCCACGCGGAAGGCATAGGCTATAACATACGAAAATATGGGAATCGACCCGAATTCTCATTTTATGGCCCACAATATGGGGAACGGTCATGGCTGGATGGTGATATTTGTTCCTTACGTCATTTTTGATGGTCCGAATAAATTTTAGATGATCCATGTCTGAGGGCCCGACCCTCTCGGAAGGCGTGGGTGATGCACACGAAAATATGGGAATCGGGTTGAGTTCTCATCTTATGGCCCTAAAACGCCCGAAAATGAGGAACGATCATGGCAGGGCGGTGACCAATGTTCCTTAGTTCATTTTTGATGGTCCGGATAAATTTTAGGCGATCCGGGTCCGGGGTCCCGAATCCACGTAGAAGGCGTGGGCCACACAGAAATATAAGAATCGGGCAGAATTCTCATTTTATGGAGATTAAACGCTAAATAAATGAGGAACGGTCATGGCGTGTCAGCGACGAATGTTCCTTAGGTCGTTTTCTATTGTCCGGATAAATTTTAGGTTGTCCGGGTCTAAGGGCCCGGGCCCATACGGAAGGCGTGGGTTATAATAGCATACGAAAATATGGGAATCGGGCCGAGTTCTCGTTTTATGGCCCAACAATGCTAAAATATGAGGAAAAATCATGGCAGGGCAGTGAACAATGTTCCTTAGGTTATTTCCGATGGTCCTGATAAATTTTAGGAGGTCCTGGTCCAGGAATCCGGGCCCACGTGGAAGTCGTGAGCTATATCACACGAAAATATGGGAGTCGGGTCGGACTCTCATTTTATGGCCCTAAAACGCTAAAAATAAGGAACAATCATGGTGTGTCGGTGACCAATGTTCTTTAGGTCATTTTCTATTATCCGGCTAAATTTTAGGCGATCAGGGTCTGGGATCCAAAGAGCCTAGGCCCACGCGGAAGGCGTGGGCTATAGCACACGAAAATATGGGAATCAGACCGAGTACTCATTTTGTGGCCCTAAAATGCCAAAATATGAGGAACGGTCATGGCGAGACGGTGACCAATGTTCCTTAGGTCATTGTTTATGGTCTGGATAAATTTTAGGTGGTTCGATTCCAGGAGCCCGAGCCCACAGAGAAGTCATGGGCTATAGCACACGAAAATATTGGAATAAGATCGAACTCTCGTTTTATGGCCCTAAAATGCTAAAAATGAGGAACGATCATGGCGTGTAGGTGGCTAATGTTCCTTAGTTCATTTTCTATTATCCGGATAAATTTTAGGCGGTCCGGGAGGCCGGGCCCACGCGGAAGGCGTGGGCTATGACATACGAACATATGGGAATCAGACCGAGTTCTCGTTTTATGGCACCTAAAAGCGAAACAATGAGGAACGGTCATGGCGGGTTGGTGACCAATGTTCCTTAGGTCGTTTTCTATTGTTAGCATAAAATTTAGGTGGGCTCAGTCCAGGGTCCTGGGCCCACACAAAAGGCGTGGGCTATAGCATACGAAAATATAGGAATCAAGCCGAATTCTCTTTTTATGCCCCTAAAATGCTAAAACATGAGGAACAGTCATGGCGGGTCGGTGACCAATGTTCCTTAGGTCGTTTTCTATTGTTCGCATAAATTTTAGGCGATCTCTGTCCGGGGCCTGGGCCCACGCAGAAGGCGTGGGCTATAGCACATAAAAATATAAAAATCGGGCCGAATTCTCATTTTATGGCTCTAAAATGCTAAAAAGGAGGAACGACTATTGATGTCGGTTACCATTGTTCCTTAGGTCATTTTCTATTGTCTGGATAAAATTTAGGCCCATGCGGAAGGCGTTGGCTATAGCACATGAAAATATGGGAATCGGGTCGAGTTCTCGTTTTATGGCCATAAACACTAATATGAGGAACGGTAATGGCGGGTCGATGACCAATGTTCCTTAGGTCATTTTATATTTTTCGGATAAATTTTATGCTGTCTGGGTCCAGGGGTCCGGGCCCACGCAGAAGGCGTAGGCTATAACATACGAAAATATGAGAATCGACCCGAATTCTCGTTTTATGGCCCACAATATGAGGAACGGTCATGGCTGGATGGTAACATTTGTTCCTTACGTCGTTTTCGATGGTCCGAATAAATTTTACACGATCCAGGTCCGAGGGCCCGACCCACTCGGAAGGTGTGGGCGATGCACACGAAAATATGGGAATCGGGTTGAGTTCTCATCTTATGGCCCTAAAATGCCCGAAAATGAGGAACGATCATGGAAGGGCGATGACCAATGTTCCTTAGTTCATTTTTGATGGTCCGGATAAATTTTAGGCGGTCCGAGTCCGGGGTCCCGAGTCCACGTAGAAGGCGTGGGCCACATAAAAATATGGGAATCGGGCAGAATTCTCGTTTTATGGATCTTAAACGCTAAATAAATGAGGAACGGTCATGGTGAGTCAGCGACCAATGTTCCTTAGGTCGTTTTCAATTGTCCGGATAAATTTTAGGTTGTTCGGGTCCAAGGGCCCGGGCCCATGCGGAAGGCATGGGCTATAATAGCATACAAAAATATGGGAATCGGGACGAGTTCTCGTTTTATGGCCCAACAATGCTAAAATATGAGGAACAGTCATGGCGGGGCAGTGACCGATGTTCCTTAGGTTATTTTCGATGGTCCGGATAAATTTTAGGAGGTCCTGGTCCAGGAATCCGGGCCCACGCGAAAGTCGTGGGATATATCACACGAAAATATGGGAATCGGTTCGGACTCTCATTTTATGGCCCTAAAACGCTAAAAATAAGGAACAATCATGGCGTGTCGGTGACCAATGTTCTTTAGGTCATTTTCTATTATCCGGCTAAATTTTAGGTTGTCAGGGTCTGGGAGCCAGGGAGCCTAGGCCCACGCGGAAGCGTGGGCTATATCACACGAAAATTTGGGAATCGGACCGAGTACTCGTTTGTGGCCCTAAAATGCCAAAATATGAGGAACGGTCATGGCAGGGTGGTGACCAATGTTCCTTAGGTCATTTTCGATGGTCCGGATAAATTTTAGGTGGTTCGATTCCAGGAGCCCGCGCACACGGAGAAGTCGTGGGCTATAGCACACGAAAATATTGGAATTAGATCGAACTCTCGTTTTATGGCCCTAAAATGTTATAAATGAGGAACGATCATGGCGTGTCGGTGGCTAATGTTCCGTAGGTAATTTTCTATTATCCAGATAAATTTTAGGCGGTCCGGAT
The DNA here is from genome assembly GCF_000390325.3 of Nicotiana tomentosiformis. Lineage (NCBI taxonomy): Eukaryota > Viridiplantae > Streptophyta > Magnoliopsida > Solanales > Solanaceae > Nicotiana > Nicotiana tomentosiformis. The sequence continues at coordinate 3,295,981 of NC_090817.1, read as the reverse complement.
CCGGGAGCCCGGGATCCCGGGCCCACGCGGAAGGCGTGGGCTATGACACATGAAAATATGGGAATCAGACCGAGTTCTCGTTTTATGGCACCTGAATGCTAAACAATGAGGAACGGTCATGGCGGGTTGGTGACCAATGTTCGTTAGGTTGTTTTCTATTGTTCGAATAAAATTTAGGGGATCTGGGTCTGGGGGCCTGGCCCTACACGGAAGGCGTGGGCTTGCACACAAAAATATAGGAATCGGTCCGAATTCTCCTTTTATGTCCCTAAAATGCTAAAAATGAGGAACGATTATAGCAGGTCGGTTACCAATGTTCCTTATGTCATTTTATATTGTTTGGATAAATTTTAGGTGGTCCGTGTCCGGGGACCCAGGCTCACGCAGAAGTCATGGGCTATAGCACACGAAAATATGGGAATCGGTTCGAACTCTCATATTATGGCCCTAAAACGCTAAAAATAAGGAACAATCATGGCGTGTCGGTGACCAATGTTCTTTAAGTCATTTTCAATTATCCTGCTAAATTTTAGGCGGTTAGGGTCTGGGAACGAGGGAGCCTAGGCCCACGCGGAAGGCGTGGGCTATAGCACACGAAAATATGGGAATCAGACCGAGTACTCATTTTGTGGCCCTAAAATGCCAAAATATGAGGAACAGTCATGGCGGGGCGGTGACCAATATTCCTTACGTCATTTTCGATGGTTCGGATAAATTTTAGGTGGTTCGATTCCAGGAGCCCGGGCCCACGGAGAAGTTGTGGGCTATAGAACACGAAAATATTGGAATTAAATCGAATTCTCGTTTTATGGCCCTAAAACTTCCTTAGGTCATTTTCTATTATCTAGATAAATTTTAGGCGGTCCGGGTCCGGAAGCCAGGGCCCACGCAGAAGGCGTGGGCTATGACACACGAAAATATGGGAATCAGACCGAGTTCTCGTTTTATGGCACCTGAATGCTAAACAATGAGGAACGGTCATGGCGGGTTGGTGACCAATGTTCCTTAGGTCGTTTTCTATTGTTCGAATAAAATTTAGGGGATCTGGGTCTGGGGGCCTGGCCCTACGCGGAAGGCGTGGGCTTGCACACAAAAAAATTGGAATCGGTCCGAATTCTCCTTTTATGTCCCTAAAACGCTAAAAATGAGGAACGATTATTGCAGGTCGGTTACCAATATTCCTTATGTCATTTTATATTGTTTGGATAAATTTTAGGTGGTCCGTGTCCGGGGACCCAGGCTCACGTAGAAGTCGTGGGCTATAGCACACGAAAATATGGGAATCGGTTCGAACTCTCATATTATGGCCCTAAAACGCTAAAAATAAGGAACAATCATGGCGTGTCGGTGACCAATGTTCTTTAAGTCATTTTCAATTATCCTGCTAAATTTTAGGCGGTTAGGGTCTGGGAGCGAGGGAGCCTAGGCCCACGCGGAAGGCGTGGGCTATAGCACACGAAAATATGGGAATCAGACCGAGTACTCATTTTGTGGCCCTAAAATGCCAAAATATGAGGAACAGTCATGGCGGGGCGGTGACCAATATTCCTTACGTCATTTTCGATGGTTCGGATAAATTTTAGGTGGTTCGATTCCAGGAGCCCGGGCCCACGGAGAAGTTGTGGGCTATAGAACACGAAAATATTGGAATTAAATCGAATTCTCGTTTTATGGCCCTAAAACTTCCTTAGGTCATTTTCTATTATCCAGATAAATTTTAGGCGGTCCGGGTCCGGAAGCCAGGGCTCACGCAGAAGGCGTGGGCTATGACACACGAAAATATGGGAATCAGGCCGAGTTCGCATTTTATGGCACCAAAACACTAAACAATGAGGAATGGTCATGGTGAGTTGGTGAAAAATGTTCCTTAGGTCATTTTCTATTGTTCGCATAAAATTTAGGCGGTCTGGGTCCGGGGGCCTGGGCCCATTGCGGAAGGCGTGGGCTATTGCACACAAAAATATAGGAATCTGTCCTAATTATCCTTTTATGTCTCTAAAACGCTAAAAAATGAGGAACGATTATTGCAGGTCGTTTACCAATGTTCCTTAGGTCATTTTCTATTGTTTGGATAAATTGTAGGTGGTCCGTGTCCGGGGGCCCAGGCCCACGCGAAAGTCATGTGCTATAGAATATGAAAATATGGGAATCGGGTCGAACTCTCATTTTATGGCCCTAAAATGCTAAAAATAAGGAACAATCATGGCGTGTCGGTGACCAATGTTCTTTAGGTCATTTTCAATTTTCCGGCTAAATTTTAGGCGGTCAGTGTCCGGGAGTGAGGGAGCCTAGGCCCACGCGGAAGGCGTGGGCTATAGCACACGAAAATATATGAATCAGACCGAGTACTCGTTTTGTGGCCCTAAAATGCCAAAATATGAGGAACGGTCATGGCGGGGCGGTGACCAATGTTCCTTACGTCATTTTCGATGGTCCGGATAAATTTTAGGTGGTTCGATTCCAGGAGCCCGGGCCCACGAAGAAGTCATAGGCTATAGCATACGAAAATATTGGAATTAGATCGAACTCTCATTTTATGGCCCTAAAAATTCCTTAGGTCATTTTCTATTATCCAGATAAATTTAAGGCGGTCCGGGTCCGGGAGCCAGGGCCCACGCGGAAGGCGTGGGCTATGACACACGAAAATATGGGAATCAAGCCGAGTTCTCGTTTTATGGCACCAAAATGCTATACAATAAAGAATGGTCATGGCGGGTTGGTGACCAATGTTCCTTAGGTCATTTTCTATTGTTCGCATAAAATTTAGGCGGTCTGGGTCCGGGGGCCGGGGCCCATTGCGGAAGGCGTGGGCTATTGCACACAAAAATATAGGAATCGGTCCTAATTCTCCTTTTATGTCTCTAAAACGCTAAAAATGAGGAACGATTATTGCAGGTCATTTACGAATGTTCCTTAGGTCATTTTCTATTGTTTGGATAAATTTTAGATGGTCCGTGTCCGGGGGCCTAGGCCCACGCGGAAGTCGTGGGCTATAGCACATGAAAATATGGGAATCGAGTCGAACTCTCAATTTATGGCCCTAAAACACTAAAAATAAGGAATAATCATGGCGTGTCGGTGACCAATGTTCTTTAGGTCATTTTCAATTATCCGGCTAAATTTTAGGCGGTCAGGGTCCGGGAGCGAGAGAGCCTAGGCCCACGCGGAAGGCGTGGGCTATAGCACACGAAAATATGGGAATCAGACCGAGTACTCATTTTGTGGCCCTAAAATGCCAAAATATGAGGAACGATCATTGCGGGGTGGTGACCAATGTTCCTTACGTCATTTTCGATGGTCCGGATAAATTTTAGGAGGTTCGATTCCAGGCGGCCGGGCCCACGGAGAAGTCATGGGCAATAGCACACGAAAATATTGGAATTAGATCGAACTCTCGTTTTATGGCCCTAAAAATTCCTTAGGTTATTTTCTATTATCCGGATAAATTTTAGGCGGTCCGGGTCCGGGAGCCAGGGCTCACGCGGAAGGCGTGGGCTATGACACACGAAAATATGGGAATCAAGCCGAGTTCTCATTTTATGGCACCAAAATGCTATACAATAAGGAATGGTCATGGCGGGTTGGTGACCAATGTTCCTTAGGTCGTTTTCTATTGTTCGCATAAAATTTAGGCAGTCTGGGTCCGGGGGCCGGGGCCTATTGCGGAAGGCGTGGGCTATTGCACACAAAAATATAGGAATCGGTCCTAATTCTCCTTTTATGTCTCTAAAACGCTAAAAATGAGGAACGATTATTGCAGGTCGTTTACGAATGTTCCTTAGGTCATTTTCTATTGTTTGGATAAATTTTAGGTGGTCCGTGTCCGGGGGCCCAGGCCCACGCGAAAGTCGTGGGCTATAGCACATGAAAATATGGGAATCGAGTCGAACTCTCATTTTATGGCCCTAAAACACTAAAAATAAGGAACAATCATGGCGTGTCGGTGACCAATGTTCTTTAGGTCATTTTCAATTATCCGGCTAAATTTTAGGCGGTCAGGGTCCGGGAGCGAGGGAGCCTAGGCCCACGCGGATGGCGTGGGCTATAGCACACGAAAATATGAGAATCAGACCGAGTACTCATTTTGTGGCCCTAAAATGCCAAAATATAAGGAACGGTCATGGCGGGGCGGTGACCAATGTTCCTTAGGTCATTTGCAATGGTTCGGATAAATTTTAGGTGGTTCGATTCCAGCGCGCCCAGGCCCATGGAGAAGTCATGGGCTATAGCACATGAAAATATAGGAATCATATTGAACTCTCATTTTATGGCCCTAAAATGCTAAAAATGAGGAACGATCGTGGCGTGTCGGTGACCAATGTTCCTTCGGTTATTTTCTATTATCCGAATAAATTTTAGGCAGTCCGGGTCAGAGAGCCCGGGCCTATGCGAAAGACGTGGGCTATGGCACACGAAATATGGGAATTAAGCCGAGTTCTCGTTTTATGGCACCTAAACACTAAAAAATGAGGAACGGTCATGGCGGGTTGGTGATGAATGTTCCTTAGGTCGTTTTCTATTGTTCACATAAATTTTAGGCGGTCTGGGTCTGGGGGCCTGGACCCACGCGTGGGCTATAGCACACCAAAATATAGGAATCGGCTGAATTCTCCTTTTATGTCCCTAAAACGCTAAAAAATGAGAAACAATTTTTGGAGGTCGGTTACCAATATTCCTTAGGTTATTTTATATTTTTTGGATAAAATTTAGGTGGTCCGTGTCCGGGGGCCCAGGCCCATGCGGAAGGCGTGGGTTGTAGCACACGAAAATATGGGAATCGGGTCGAGTTCTCATTTTGTGGCCATAAAATCTAAAATATGAGGAACAATAATGGAAGGTCGTTGACAAATGTTACTTAGGTCATTTTATATTGTTCGGATAAAGTTTAGGCTGTGTGGGTCTAGGTCCGGGCCCACACGGAAGGTGTGGGCTATAGCACACGAAAATATGGGAATCGAGGCGAATTCTCGTTTTATGGCACCTAAACGCTGAAAAATGAGGAACGGTCATGGCGGGTCAGTGACCAATGTTCCTTAGGTCATTTTCTATTGTTCGCATAAATTTTACACTATCTAGGTCCAGGGGTCCGGGCCCACCCGGAAGGCGTGGGCTATTGCACATGAAAATATGGGAATCAGGACGAATTCTCATTTTATGACACTTAAACGCTAAAAAATACTGATAACACTATGAAATCTTGTTATCATTTTCATGTTGTAGACCTTAATTATTCTATGTTGTTCATCTCTGCATAGGTTTACTGTTCATCTTCTTTAAAACTTCAGATCTTCTTCTATAGCATGAGGTTATTGTTCTATGTTCATAGTGTGAGGGATCCTTGTAGGATGTTAATTAAACCTTATTAAACTACCGTCAGTTGCCGTCGTCCATAGGCTACGGAGTGCCGTCAGAGACAAGACACAACATGACACAGTTAATACGTTTAATCCCCAACCCCGAGATAATATAGAACTAAGAACATAACCAAGATAACTTAAGAAAGGATCAGTAAGTGAAGAAGAAGATAAATAGTAGACACTATACAGTTAGGAATATTATAGAACTATTAAGACTAATAATACATGATAGGATAACAGAGAAAGTAGACTTACGCCTTAAAGATAGTATGCTTCTCGAATACTGATAAAACTTTGAAAAGTTTTCTTTAATGAAAAGACATCCTTCTTTTAAAAGAATAAAATTATATAATAAAAATAAATGGTTGCTTTTAAAACAATTAAGAAAAATAGATAGATAATGTTTTGTGCTAATTACAATATTCACGTTTACAAAGACCTCATATTTATTAAACAAAGAAAACAAACCTTGTAAGAAATAACAGAAGAAATAAACAATTACAAACAAGCTTTAATTGGTTATAAAAACCAAAGAACTTATATTATTTTTAATTTAAAAGCAATAAAAATCCGCATCAACAGGTGCACATCTCAGTTTTAAAATGAATAATACAAATAAGAAAAAAATTCTTAATGACATAAACCAATCTCTGGCAGTAACTAATATTGCCAAAATTGAAAACGATTTACAAAATTGGAGTATTCCAAGAGAATCCTACTGTCACGACCCACAATTTATTAAAGGTCGTGATGGCGTCGGACACCACTGTCAGGCAAGCCAACCATAAATACTCAATTTGGCTCTCGTTTTAATATTTTAAAATTATATTTTTCCTTCCATGAAACAGTAGAAGATGAAATTTACAGAGTAAATGATAATATTTTTAACAAATTTCAATTAAGAAACAACTCATAGTCACCCCAAATCCCGGTGTCACGAGTGCATGAGCATCAACTAGGAATATAAAATAAAATACAACATCTGTTCGGAATACAAATTTGGACAGGAGAAATATAAATACTCTGAAGGAGACTCTGCCGGCTGCGGGTTGTAATGTGGAATGTAGCTTACGTAAGTCCCCGTATGCATACATGCCTCTGCTCTCACAAGACCACTAGTCACATATGTACCTGCACAAAAATGTACAACAAGTGTAGCGTGAGTACGTAAGCAACATGTACCCAGTAAGTATCTAGCCTAACCCCAGAGAAGTAATGACGAGGTATCGACATCGACACTCACTAGTGGTCCAACAATATATGGTATAGTAAAGAGGTAAGTAAGTGTGAGCCAGAGTAAATAAATGAAATAAACAAGTATAAATCACGTGTTACAAATTCCCCTCTTCACAAGGAACTCAAGCTCTCCATTAGAAATTCCCTCCTTAACCGGAGCATATATATTTACATATATATATATATATATATATATATATATATATATATATATATATATATATATATATATATATATATATATAAGGAGAGAGAGAGAGAGATAGATAGAGAGAGAGAGAGAGAGAAAGAGAGTGGATCTCATCAACCCCAGAGAAGTAGTGACAAGGTGTCGACATCGACACTCACTAGTAGTCCAACAATATATGGTATAGTAAAGAGGTAAGTAAGTGTGAGCCAGAGTAAATAAATGAAATAAACAAGTATAAATCACGTGTTACAAATTCCCCTCTTCACGAGGAACTCAAGCTCTCCATTAGAAATTCCCTCCTTAACCGGAGCATATATATATATATATATATATATAAAGAGAGAGAGAGAGAGAGAGAGAGAGAGAGAGAGAGAGAGAAAGAGAGTGGATCTCATCAAGTAGCTTAACCATAATTCAAATCTGGGAATTTCACAGATACACCGACTTCTTGCCAAGTTTTTCGCATGATTTCATGGGGATATGATATAGGAAATGCCGAGGTGTACGGTCCGATCCAATATAATAATAAAATTGTGCACTGCCAAGGGTCGAATGGCACGAACCATATGATAAATCAATTAACCCCCTAAGGCGAACGGTCTGCTCCCATGAGAATGTGGTACATAAATACTACCGAGGAAAACGACCCGATCCCATAAGAAGTGAAATACAAATTTTTGCCGAGGTGAATGGCCCGATCCCATTAGAATAAGAAGCTTTGACGGGTCCTTGACCCCACTCACAAATAAATGTGTGAGTTGCAATTTCTTTAACAAAAACCTTTCAATGAAGTATATATATATATATATCATGGAAACATGCCATAGGAGGAGTGAAGTTATTCGGTGACGAATCGTGAAATCGTGAAGTTTGTACAATAGCAAGTCTAGTCTCAAGTAGAGATGTAAAATAAGGAATTAAACAAGCAAGGATAATCCCTATATTACAAGTATAGCATGGTGTGAACCTAAGTCTACCCGGACAATAACATGAATCTAACTACGTATGGACTCTCGTCACTTCGTGCGCACGTAGTCACCGCAACAAGTTGCACACATTAAATACATCACCTAGGGGTAGTTTTCCCCCTCATAGAGTTAGACAGGAGACTTACCTCACTCCGAAGTTCCATAACCGGATCCAAAGCCTTTCCAACAACTGAACTGATGCCCATCGCTCCAAAACTATTCTATAAATGTGCAAATCCATAAATATATGCTCTAATACTCATTATAATTCAGTTTATAACAATTTCCAACTCCGCTCGAAAAATCGATCAAGCAACCCTTGGGCCCACGTGCCCGGATTTCAAACATTTTCGAAGACAAACACTACCCATAGTACTACGAACTCAAATATATAATTTATTCTCAGTTTCAGGCACAAAATTATAATGAAAATCCAAGAACACCAATTTCTAGATTTTTCTTCATAATCCCAAATTTCTATAAATTTTCATGTCTAAATCCATATATAAACCTTGTATTTAACTCACAACTAGAAGAAATCACTTACCTCTTGATGATGATGGAACCCCCTCTCAAAATGCTCTCAAAAATCGCCTAAGTCCAAGTGGGAAAAAAGGGAAATGGGTTAAGTCTCAGAATAAAAAGCCCTTGGCTCCAGCTGCAGATCTTGCTCGCAAATGCGATGGCCGCATTTGCGAAAAAAGCACCGCAAATGCGAAGCCAAGCTGTCCCTGTCATGGTCGCTTTTGCGACCAGGATCCTCGCAAATGTGAAGAGGACAGCATTGCAAAAGCGATAAATTCTTCACAAATGCGATCTTTCCCTCAGCAGCCCAGGTTCGCAAATGCGAACACTTCTTCATAAATGCGATGGTCGCTTACAAAACACTCCGAAGCTACTCCGAAACTCACCCGAGCCATCGGGGCTCCAAACCAAACACCCACACAAGTCTAAAAACATAACACGAACTTGTTTGAGGCCTCAAATCACATCAAACAACGTCGAATTCATGAATCACACCCCATCCCAAGCTTAATGAACTTTAGAACTTCAAACTTTTATATTCGATGCCTAAACCTATCAAATCACGTCCGATTGACCTTAAATTTTGCACACAAGTCATATTCGACATTACGGACCTATTCCAACTTCCGGAATCAGAATCCGACTCCGATATGAAAAAGTCCACTCCCGATCAAACTTCTTAAAAACCTTCAAATTTCTAACTTCCGCCAAATGACCCCAAAATGACCTACGGACCTCCGAATCCACTTTTGGGCACGCTCCCAATACCAGAATCAACATATGGAGCTATTCCTAGACCCGGAATCCTAAACGGACATCGATAACATTGAAATACACTTCAACCCAAATTTATGAAATTCTTTCGAAATGCCAACCTTCCACAATTGGCGCCGAAATGCTCCCAGGCCATCCAAAACCCGATCCGGACATACGCCCAAGTCCAAAACCATCATACGAACCTGTTGGAACCTTCAAATCCTATTTCCGAGGTCGTTTACTCAAAATCTCACTTTAGTCAATTCTTCTGACTTAAAGTTTCTGAATTTAGAATTTTCTTCTCAAACTAACTCCGAACTTCCCGAAATTAAATTCCGAATATGCGTACAAGTCATAATACCTGAAGTGAAGCCGCTCAGGGTCTCAAACCACTGAATGACGCGCTAGAGCTCAAAACGCTCGGTCGGGTCGTTATACCTACAATACTATATATCATACTGGTAAGTTTGAATTTATAAAAAAACTATAACATAAAAACTTGTGAATCCACTGTTTCCATCAATAACTCGATAGAAACAATCAAGTTACTAGAAGCACAAGGTATCCAACAATACAGAAAGAAATTTAATTTCCTTCACATTGGATTAATACAAGTGGCAGTCAAACCTTTATATAGATTAGGTTTAGACACCACTCTCTGTCTCTTATTAAGAGATGATAGACTACTAACTTTGATGATTCATTATTAGGAGTTCTTCAAAATAACCTAGCCCAAGGCCCGATATACTTTAATTGTTATCCAAACTTTACAGTTGACATTAATGACCAGAACGTTTTGGATACATTAACTCTTAATATAAAAATAAAAAACATGAATAGTAAAGTAAATTCTAGAGTGTATTATATAGTGTATTACAGACTAATGAAGACAACCTTAGCTCCAAAAGCTAAAATCGAAAGTAATAAAGGAGTTACTATGCTCATGGAAGCAAATCAAGAACATAGTAACACTTTCATCCCGAGAATGATTCAGTGGGATGAAATTTTAACAAAAGATGAATGGCATTTTGATGCCATAACCCAACCAAAATATGAACGTGAGTGTTCTTTCATCGAACAAGTCATTCAATATCCAACAGGAGCCATTGACTTAAAGTTTTTAAGATCAGGCTCAGCTAGTGAAGCTTCTTCCAGTAGAAGAATGTCCTTTACCAGACCTTTTTCTTCCAAACCCCCGGAGGATAATGAAAGTAACAAAAGTAATGAAGAGTTAATTAAAGAAATTAATACAAAACGTAAGGGAGTTAACTTTAACAAAACTGTTCCCCAAGTTATTTATCAAAATAAACCCTTTGTAGCTACTCCAAGAAGCCCAGATACGGAAACAGTTGATCAACTAACAGTAATCCGAGCCGATGATTTTGAAATAGATTGAAAAAATCTAGACGCTCAATGGTTACACCCCAACAATATTATTAATAGGAAATGGTACGTAGATACATATTCCTTAAAACAAAGGTTATCTTTTAAAGATAAATGGATAAAAGATCTAAAAAGAATCAAATGTAAAATTGAATTCTTCAAGTGGTTTGAAATAACATGACAGATTCCAAATCAAAAGGAATCCTTGCAAATGTTAGTCAATAAGTGGTATACCAAAAATAAAGGTATAAAATAAGCCACCACTCCACCCTTAGAAGAAATTCTAATAGCAGTTCAAAGCGAAGTAATCACAGCTTTCCCTTTCAAAAGAGAAAGCGTTCACACTGAAAGTGGACCAACTAACAAGGATAATGATTAAATTATTATGCAAAATAATTACACAAATAACCTATTACATGTAGTATCAAACTAAAAGATACTAATAAATTAGGGGTTCCCACAAGATCCATAACAAACCCTAAAATTGAAACACATCCAATAATAAAACTTCTAGAATATTCTAAAGAGAAGTTTCCTCAGTTAAATGAAAAATTTGACTTTACAGATGAACTTCTAAGTAAAATAGAAGATCAACTTAAAACTAAATTAATCATCTCTAATGCAGCTTCCAATCAAGCTAGTACTAGTAAAAATAATAAAGCCATAGAACTTCACAATTTACAAATAAATTAAGTACTACTGAAGCCGAATATAATGCTTTAAAAGAAAAAGGAGATTCCCCTGAAAAATTAGCAAAAGCTTCTAAGGAAATTTCCGATATCCATACTAACAGGAAAAGCAATCTCTACTATTAAAACTATTGACTCCGAAATTAATAGAATTACTAATGAACCCAGACATTCTAATAAAAAGAATTACTACAGTAGAGCATCATTCCCAGATGTCCAATTCAAAGAAGATATCTATTTAACTAGCGCTAGTCATAATGGAACTGGAATCACTGAATGGAATATAGATGGATTAGCAGAGAGCCAAATCTATAAAAAACTTCATGAAATTGGAATTGCAGTTACCACTTATAAAATAAAAAATGCACCAGACAAATACGCTGCAACATTAATAATTTCAGGATGCACTGGAATGCTAAAAAGTTCGTGGGACAATTATCTCTCCGAAAAAAATAAAAATCAAATCCTAGAAGCCACTACGGTCGCAATTGTAGTAAAAAACGAATCAGGAATGCAAGTTGCAGAACAAGAAGCTAGAGAAGATGCTTCTGCAACTTTAATCTATTGTATTACTAAACACTTTATTGAAGAACCAAAACTTTTCCAAGATAGAAGTTTAGAACTTCTTAATAATCTTAATTGCCCAAAATTAATAGATTTAAGGTGGTATAAAGATATGATCGTAGAAAAGGTAATGATTAGAGAAGACTGCGGTAGTGCTTTCTGGAAAGAAAGATTTATCAGTGGACTACCAAGATTATTTGCCGAAAAGGTAAGAACAAAAATCAAAGATAGATTTAACAGACAATTCCCTTATGATAATCTTACATATAGAGATTTAATCAGTTTCATTAATGTAACAGGTCTTGACTTATGTACAGACCTAAAACTTAAAAGTCTTATTAAAAAGGATAGACTTCAATCTAAAATAGAGTTGGGTAGTTTTTGCCAAGATTTTGGTTTTAAAATAATTGCTGCTCCATCTAAAAGAGCAAAATAACATAAAAAATCTTCTGAAAAATCTAAAAGACGCCATAAGCATAAAGAAAAGAAAGAAGGAACCCCTAAAAAGAGAAGGTTCAAAAGACATTCTAAAAAAGAACACGGTGATAAATGTTGGTCATGTGGAAAGACAGGGCATAGAGCTAATTAATACCCATTCACCAACAAGAAAAAGAAAAAGGTTAACACCTTCGAAATTGATGAAAATACTAAAGAAAAACTATTCGCTATTCTTGAACAAAATAATAACAGCACCTCATCAGCATCATCAGATGAAAGTTATTCTGACAGTGACGATGAATTAATAAATATGGCATATAGCTCAGACAACAGCAATAGCTCTAAAGAAGACAAGTGTAGATGCACTGGCGCAATATGTGTGTGCGGTCAAAATTCTATCAAAGTCATTACTAACGACTCCAAAGAAGTCTTATTTGATATTATTAATCACATAGATGATGAAGAAATTAAAAGAAAATATTTAACAGAATTAAAAAAAATATCATCGTTAATCAAAAGGAAAATCTTCATAAAATAGAACCTTTTAATATGAAAGAAGTTATGAATAGATTTTCTGTCAAAGATGATAAACCTACTATTCAACATCTACAGATAGAATTAAAATCTGTAAAAGATGAAATAAAAGTGGTTAAGCTTAGACTTGACAAAATAGAAATGGAAAATCTCACAAAAGAAATATTACAAGCAGCCAATAAAAAGGAACCAATTGGTGAATATTTCACAGTAGATGATAATTCAAAAAATGATGATGATTCAGTTAGTGGTACAATTGTGGCAAAAATTATAAAAGTAAAAGCCTAAAGCTACCATATTCCCATTACCTTAAAAGTAAAAGATATTACGCTAAATAAATTAGCTCTACTAGACTCAGGTGTAGATAGAAACTGCATAATGGAAGGAATAATACCAACCAAATACCTTGAAAAAAGTACAACAAAATTGTAGTCCGCCACAGGAGAAAAATTAAGCATAAATTATAAGTTATCGAAAGCCCACATCTGTAATGAGGGAATCTGCTTTATAAACGATTCTGTGGTAACTAGAGATATAAATGAAGAAATTATCCTAGGAATACCATTTATAACTCAGATTAAACCATATCATGATAACTTAGATGCAATTTGCACTACCATATTAGGAAAAGAAATAAAATTCCCTTATCTAAATTCTATCTCCAAAGAGGAAAGTGACTTCCTCAAATCAAAGACTATTTTTAAAATAAACCTACTTTTAAATCAGGTAAATTATTTTAAAAAATGATATAAAAGTTCACAAAATTGAATAAACTTTAAAAACCCCGGGAATGGAGGAAAATATTAAAAAGTTTCTAGAAAAACTTGAACTTGAAGTTTGTTCAGAATTACCTAATGCCTTTTGGGAAAAGAAAAGGTATGTAGTTGAACTACCTTATATAAATGAATTCACAGAACATGTCATACCCACAAAGGCTAGACCTATTCAAATGAATCATGAACTTATAAAAATTTACAAAAGTGAAATAAATGATCTCCTTAAAAAGAAGATTATAAGACCATAAAAATCACCCTGGAGTTGTGCAGCCTTTTACGTTAACAATAGCGTAGAAAAGGAAAGAGGAGCTCCCAGGCTTGTCATTAATTATAAGCCAGTAAACAAAGTCCTACAATGGATTAGGTACTCGATACCTAATAAAAGAGATTTGTTAAAAAGAACTTACAAAGATAATATCTACAGCAAATTTGATATGAAGTCAGGCTTCAGGCAAATTCAAATTAACGAAAAGGATAAATATAAAACTGCTTTCAATGTCCCCTTTGGACAATATGAATGGAATGTTATGCCTTTCGGGTTAAAAAATGACCCATTAGAATTTCAAAATATAATGAATAATATATTTAACCCATACAGTAATATGTCAATAGTTTATATCGATGATGTATTAATATTCTCAGAAGACATAGATGCTCACTTTAAATATTTTAATACTTTGTTTAAGATTGTAAAACATAACGGTTTAGTGGTAAGTACTAAGAAGATTAAGTTGTTCCAAACAACTATTAGAATCTTTGGACATGACCTATACCAAGGCACCTATAAACCAATCTGTAGGGCCATTGAGTTCTCATCTAAATTTTCTGATGAAATCACTGATAAAACCCAATTACAAAGATTCTTAGGAAGCCTTAATTATGTAGCAGACTTCATTCCTAATATTAAGAAAATCTGTGAACCATTATACAAACATTTCAGAAAAAATCCAGTCCCATGGAGTCAAGAACAAACTGACACTATCAAAAGAGTCAAATCCATTATTCAAAAACTTCTGTGTCTAGGTATTCCTAATCCTAGGCATTCATGATGGTCGAAACTGACGCTTCTGATGAAGGGTACAGTGGTATTCTTAAACAACGAGTCTCTTCTAAATCTTCAGAACAATTAGTTCGTTTCACTTTCGGAATCTGGAATTCGGCTCAGAAAAATTATAGTACAGTCAAAAAAAGAGATTTTGTCTATAGTACTATGTATTACAAAGTTTCAAGATGATTTAATAAATAAAGAATTTTTACTAAGAGTTGATTGTAAATCGGCTAAAGAAATTTTACAAAAGGATGTTAAAACCCTCATTTCAAAACAGATTTTTGTTAGATGGCAAGCATTATTATCTAGTTTTGATTTTCAAATTGAATTTATTAAAGGAGAAGAAAACTCCTTACCCGATTTTCTAACCAGAGAATTCCTACAGGGAAAAAATGAGACCAAACCAGACGGGTCCCTTCAGGGCCTCACCAAAAAAAGAGAATAGGTACTCTGCACTTGCAGACTACTACCCATCTTTACCCGTGAGACCACTTTTAAATATAATGGTAACCACTTCGAGAGTTCTCACTACAAACAAACCGTCAATAATGACAGTTCTTGGATCTAACCCAAAAATAGAAGGACCATTCCAACAAGCTTCCTCAAAAGCTTCAACAAGCCAAAGCCCGACACACCCATCCAAAATGGAAGGTAAAAAACCAGTTTCTCAAGAAAAGGAAACATTCTAAATAATCTCTAAAGCACCCATTAAAGTATTGGTATTAGACAAAGGTTATGAAAATTTTGATAAACAAGATTTAATCAGACCATGCTATACCAATAGAAATTACGTTGAAACCAGTGACCCCCTAAAAACAAGGGGGTATTATGAATTAATCCTTACAGATACGGGATCAGCCACCTTTGAGCATACACTACGAGATGTCAAAGATCCCGACAATATTAGGTATTCAAGATTTACCATTAACAAAGTTATTAGCCCTTTTGAATGGGGAATGGATCAGTTGCACACCCTGATTGTGCTCTCCGAACAATATAGGCCACAAACCTATAATTTCAAAGATTACATGGATGCATGGTACAATTTTATTTACCTACGCCTAGGTTCACACACACGATTCGTAAAATACAACGAACAAGCAGCAAAATCAGTCATACCAAGATGGTTCTACGACTGGTGGAAAATATTTGGTGGAACAGAGCAATCAATGTCCCGAAACTTCCACACTCACTATGAGAGATTTCAAAAGTATCAGGAGATCTCTGCTCTACCTGATCATATTAAAATTCGCAAATATTACTTTGCAAAAAGAATTTCATATATAATCAGTTGGTCGTTCGAAATTGAACAAATTGAATGAATAAAATATTTAGTCAAAATACCAAAAATTAAAGGATGGGTTCCTGAATCTAGAGAGACTAAGAAACCCAAGCCAACCAGCAAAATGGGATCAACCAGTTCCAAATCAGAATTAAAAAAGAGACTCCTAGAAGTCTTAAACAATATTGATACAACAAGTCCAATAGAAGTACTGTCATGACCCAAAATCCGTTAAAGGCCGTGATGGCGCCGGACACCACTGTCAGAAAAGCCAACACTAAATAGTTAATTAAATTCTCATTTTTAATATTTTTGAAATCGTAAATTTACTTCAATTTATCTAGTAAAAGATTAACTTACAGAATAAATAACAATGTTTTTCTAATTTCAATAATGAACATCCCATAATCATCCCAGAACCCGGTGTCACAAGCGCATGAGCCTTTTCTAGAAATTTAAAATAAAATACAATAACTGTCCGAAATACAATTTGGACAGGAGAGAAAATACAATACTCTGAAGGAGACTCTGCTGGCTGCGGTGCCCGTATAGAATGTAGCTCACCTAAGTCCCCGCCATAATCACACCTCTGCGCCCACAAGGCCGCTAAACATATGTGTACCTGCACAAAAATAAGCAGCAAGTGTAGTATGGGTATGTAAATCAATGCATACCCAGTAAGTATCCCGCCTAACCCCAAAGAAGTAGTGATGAGGGGTCGACTTTGACACTTAATATGGGATATAAATAGGATATCAATGATATAATTAAGTATGGATTATATGAATGGTTGCAAGCGCAATAGTTTGAAGTAAGTAAGCAGTTCTTTCATAATTAAGAAATCTCCAAAAATTTATCTCCCATTATTTAACAATTTACCTTAGGCCGAGGAGGCAATATCATTATTTATAAATTTCAAGGCAAGCAATACAAGCATGGGCAAATCATGCCGAGGTCGTACGGCCCGATCCAACAAATATTTAAACTGTGCACTGCCAGAGTGTCGAATAACGCGAACCATAGATGCATCTATTTAATATGCCGAGGCGTTCGGCCTATTCCACAAAGATAAACACATTCAAACAAATAATCAAAATTTCATCAAGTGTGGATTATCCAAGAAAATGGAAATTTCTCTTTTTAACAGTCAAGAAATGATGTTTAGCTTTTTAGAAAGTTTATTTACCAAGTTCAATATGATTTAAGCATTTTAAATTGAAACAAGGTTGCGAATATTATAAGTAGAGCATGCTTTTGGGTCCTAGACTACCCAGACTTAAGCATAATAGTAGCTACGCACGGACTCTCGTCACCTCGTGTGTACGTAGCCCCCACAAATAGGAGCACGTATTGATTTATTTCACCTATGGGGTAACTTCCCTCTTACAATGTTAGAAAGGAGACTTACCTCGCTCCGAAGTTCCATAACCGGCTTTCGAGCCCTTCAAACAACTTGAATCGATGCACAACGCTCCAAAGCTAGCCAATAATTATGCAAACCCATTACTATATACTCAAATACTCAATATAATCCAATTTATAACAATTTCTAACCCCGATTGAAAAGTCGATAAAAATCACCCTCGGGTCCACGTACCCGGATTCTAAAAAATTTCGAAGATAATCTTTACCCATAACCTCACGAACTCAAATATATAGTTTATTCTCAATTCCATACCTAATTTCGTGGTCTAAATCCAAAATACCAAATTCTAGGTCTTCTACCGAAAATCCCACAATTTATACTAATTTTCATGTTTAAATCCTTATACAAATCATGTATTTAACTTATAATAAGGGGGGATCACTTACCTTGAGTTGCTTGCTGAAACTCTCCCTTGAAGCTCTTCAAAATCGACCAAACAAAATGAAAATGGGAGAAAAATGGCCAAAACCCGGCTTAAAAACATTCTGCCCAGCCCGACTTTCGCACCTGCGGCTCTGCAGGTGCGGTCCAAATTCCGCTCATGCGGTCCTCACTACCCAGCCAAGACCTCGAACCTGCGGAAGTTTCTTCGCTTCTGCGAGCTTCGCAGCTGCGACCTGCTATGCGCATCTGCGCAATTTACGCACCAGCGGTAGCTTCCTTGTGCCTGCGCACTCGCAGGTGTGCTTCTCCAGTCCGCTTCTGCGGCTCCCCCAGCTCCAGTCCTTTCTCACTTCTGCGAGCAAATTCGCCGCACCCACGATCTCGCACCTGAGGACTTTAGAATTTCTTAAGTCCAAAAATCGATCCGTTAACCTTCCGGAATCCACCCGAGGCCCTCGAGACCTCAACCAAATATACCAACACGTCCCAAAATACGTTACAAACTTAGTCGAGCCTTCAAATCACATCAAACAACGTCGAATTCATGAATCACACCCCATTCCAAGCTTAATGAAAATTAGAATTTCAACTTCTACATTTGATGCCGAAACCTATCAAATCACGTCCGATTGACCTCAAATTTTGCACACAAGTCATAATTGATTAGACGGACCTACTCCAACTTCCGGAATCGGAATCTGACCTCGATATCAAAAGGTCCAATCCCGATCAAACTTCTCAAAATTATCCAAATTTCCAACTTTCGCCAAATGACCCCAAAATGACCTACGGACCTCCAAATCCACTTACGGACGCGCACCCAATACCAGAATTACCATACGGAGCTATTCCTAGGCTTGGAATCTCAAACAGACATTGATAACATTGAAATGCACTTCAACCCAAATTTATGGAATTCTTCCAGAATGCTAACTTCCACAATAGGTGCCTAAATGCTTCCGGGGCATCCAAAAACCATATCCAAACATACGCCCAAATCCGAAATCATCATACGAACCTGTTGGAACATTCAAATCCCGATTCTAAGGTCGTTTACTCAAAATCCACACCTTAGTCAATTCCTCCAACTTAAGGCTTCTGAAATTAGAATTTTCTCACCAAATCAACTCCAAACTTCCCGAAATTCAATTCCGACCATACGCACATGTCATAATACCTGAACTGAAGTTGCTCATGGCCTCAAACTATCGAACGATGCACTAGAGCTCAAAACGACCGATCGGGTCGTTACATTCTCTCCCACTTAAACATACGTTCGTCTTCGAACGTGCTAAAAACTGCTCTGGAGTTGTCCAACTGGTTAACACCTCGTGCACCCACCCGTGCTATCACAACTCAGTTGATGGCTCGAGTAAATATTAAGATTCCCCTTTTTGCTTAGTCAAATTAGCCTTAGAGCCAAATTCCAACATCCAGAATCTTCTTCCAGGCCTTTTCCAACGTACGATCACCGTATCAATCACCACATAATGTACCAAAACATGACTGCATACCTTTGCTGAATTCACACCATGCACCGCATAATTCACATGATCGTAATAACATCTTCTAATAACAATAGCCGAAATTCCACGAACCTAATGCTCACCATGGACCTCATGGCATATATAAGTCTGGTTCCAACTCTTGTAATGTTGCCATAGCGGAAAAGTTGCGTAGAAATTTACATCCAACTGCCGAGTCAACCATTCATTGAGTTTCTCCCCTTGACAAGAACCATTATCTCATTTTGGACTGAATACCGATACTTACTCTTTAACTATGCCTCATACCGATCTGATCATACTAAACCCAGGTCCAATAATGTCACGACCCAAAATTCCCACATTTGGACCGTGATGGCGCCTAATATTTCACTTGCTAGGCAAGCCAATGTTAGAATAATATTATCAATTTTTAAATAATTTTTAAATTTATTAATAACAAAGAACGATTGCAAAAGTAAAGTCTGAAATATAGTGAGTAATCCAGAAAAACAACACACAACTCTGAAATAAATGAGTAATCCAGAATTGGTGTCACAAGTGTATGAGCTTTTAGAATAAATACAAATAAATGGTCTGAATAAATTAAAGCTGTCCGAAAACATACACACAACTAAAGTAAAATAGACGGGGACTTCAGAACTGCGGACGCTGTGCAGTTATACCTCAAGTCTCCTCCGAGTAGCTGAAATCCGAGCAAGTCTATGGAATGCCACTGGGACTAACTCTGAAATCTGCACAAGATGTGCAGAGTATAGTATCAGTATAACCGACCCCATGTACTGATAAGTGCTGAGCCTAACCTCAATGAAGTAGTGACGAGGCTAAGGCGGGTCACTTACATTAACTTGTACGCAATATTAGTAACAACAACAGATAATAAAATTAAATAAGGTAACTCATTTATAATAATTGAAGCCAACTCAGCAGTCATAACCAATTATCATTTCCATCAATTCCCGTTGCAGTGTTCAACCCGCTCTCACAATATATTCACATTCAATTTTATTGCAGCGTGCAACTCGCTCCCACAATATATTCATTTTCAATCCTCTCATATAATTATTTTTAATTATGTATGTATATATATATATATATATATATATATATATATATATATATATATATATATATATATATATATATATATATATATATTGACTTTTAAATAAGTCTATTGCGGCGTGCAATCTGATCCCCCAAATATTGACTTTTAATAAGTCTATTGCGGCATGCAATCCGATCCCCCAAATATTGACTTTTAGTAAGTCTGTTGCGGCGTGCAACTCGATCCTCTAATATGGACTTTTTAATAAGTCTGTTGCGGCGTGCAACCCGATCTTCCAATATATCCATTCTAATCGATTCTGTTATGGCGTGAAACCCGATCCTCCCATATATCTATTTACCAATTCTTATAGAAGAAATTTCCCCAATAATTGCAACAATTAATATAAAATTAAAAGACAACAAGCATACAATAATTATGATTTAATTATGAAACAAACAATGACAAATAGTAAATTATTATAAAAATCAGGGAGAAAATAGGCAGTTTAATATTTAGTATGCTAAATGTCAAATAATAATTAAGACACATAATTCAAATAGCATGTGACAATTAATGCAGAAATTCAAGAATTAATATTTGACAAAGAATAGGAGAGAAACAAGTATTATAATAATTAATTCATGATTTTAAATGATTTATGGTTTTTCAAGTTATTATGCAAACAATTAATTTGACGACGTATAGACACTCGTCACCTCGCCTATACGTCGTTCACATGCATTTCACATAACAAATAGCTTAAGGGTTCTATTCCCTCAAGTCAAGGTTAACCACGACACTTACCTCGCTTCGAAATAATATTTCAAGTTTCCAATATACCCTTGCCTCGCGAATTAGTATCCGAAATCCTCAAATCTAGTCATAAACAATTCAACATATTCAATACAAATTGTAGGAATTAATTCCATATGAATTTACTAATTTCCGGATTAAAATCCGAAATTTATTTTAAAACTCAACTGTGGGACCCACGTGTTGAATCCCAAAAAACTCACGAAATCCGAACACCGGTTCCGATACAAGTTCAACCATACAAAAATTACAAAATTCCGATATCAAATGGACCTTCAAATCTTAATTTTTTATTTTTTGAAAGTTTTACAAAAATTCCAATTTCTTGCATCTAAATTCGAAATAAGTGATAAATATAGACATGGATTCATGAAATATAATCACTTTTGGTTATAGAACACTTACCTACTTCAAAGTCATGAAAATCCCCTTTGAAATCGCCCAAATCCGAGACTTAAAACTCAAAAATGAGTAAAAATGGCTACTTCCGAATTTATGGGCTCTGCCCAGTCATTTTCGCATCTGCGGATAAACGTTCCGCATTTGTGGACTCGCATTTGCGAGACAAGGCTCACATTTGCGATGCCAGGCTACCAGGTGAAGTTCCGCATCTGCGGATATTCCTGTCGCACCTGCGACATCCGCTTCTGCGCAAAATGGCCGCACCTGCGAAGACCCCATGCCAGCCCAGTCCCGCATCTGCGCAATTTCGTCGAACCATCGGCATCGCACCTGCGGCCAAAACCCTTGCATGTGCGATTACATCAGAGGCAAAATTTTCCATAATTGGCTTAAGTTCGCAATTCGATCTGAATCACACTCGGGGTACTCGTGACCCCGTCCAAATATACCAATAAGTCCCGTAACATAATACGGACTTGCTCGGGTCTAATATCACGTCAAACAATGCTGAAATTACAATTCACACCTCGATTCGAACTTTTGAGTTTTAAACTTTTCAATTTGCAATTCTCGTGCCAAAACATATTAAATAAATCTGGAATGACTTCAAATTTGGCACACAAGTCATAAATGACATAACACTGTTATTCTATAACGACACGACTTGTCGTTTTAAGAATTTAAGCCCCACCTGGCGGCA
The DNA here is from genome assembly GCF_000390325.3 of Nicotiana tomentosiformis. Taxonomy (NCBI): domain Eukaryota; kingdom Viridiplantae; phylum Streptophyta; class Magnoliopsida; order Solanales; family Solanaceae; genus Nicotiana; species Nicotiana tomentosiformis. The sequence continues at coordinate 3,273,954 of NC_090817.1, read as the reverse complement.
TAAGGCCCTGAGCAGCTTCTTATTATGTGTATTGACTTGCGTGCGTGGTTGAATTCAGTTACCGGATGATTTGGAGTGATTTGGGATACTTTGTCCCCAAAAAGGAAGCTTAAGTCTTAGGATTTTTACTGTAGTAAGAACTCTATGAAGACGACTCCGGAATGGAATTTTGATGATGTCAATAGATCCGTATGGTGATTATGGACTTAGGAGCGTGTCCGGAAAATTATTTGGAGGTCCGTAGAGGAATTTGGCTTGAAATGGCGAAAGATGAATTTTTGGAAAGTTTGACCGGGGGGGGGGGTTGACTTTTTGATATCGGGGCCGAAATCCGATTTTGAAAATTTGAATAGCTTCGTTATGTCAATTATGACTTGTATACAAAATTTGAAGTTATTCCAGATTGATTTGATGTGTTTCGGCACAAGATATAGAATTTGAAATTTCAAAGTTCATTAGGCTTGAATTGGGGTATGATTCGTGGCTTTGATGTTGTTTGATGTGATTTGAGGCCTCGAGCAGGTTCGTGTTATGTATTGGGACTGATTGGTACGATTGGACGGGCTCCCGGGGGCCTCGGGTTTGATTCGGGGTGGTTCCGGACCAAGTTTGGGTGTTTTGATGCTATTGGTTGGTGGTTCTGGTGTTTTTCTTCACGTTCGCGAGGAGCCTCTCGCTTTCGCGAAGAAGGATTTTGCTGTTAGGACTTTGTTCTTCGCGTTCGCGAAGAGGTTCTCGCGTTCGCAAAGAAGGAAATTTTGTTGTTCATCGTCTGACTTTAAAGGCTCATATCTCGCAATCTATAAGTAATTTAGAGATGATCCAAAGATGAAAGTTGTAGCCCTTTGTGTCTAGTTTTCATAAAGGTTAACCTTTGTCATGTGGAGTTGTGTACAAAAAGTTATGGTGGATACGCTATAGGCTGTCTGGGAAGAATTTGGAAATCTTTGTTGCACAGGGCTGACTTTAGAAGCTTATATCTTGTAATCTATAAGGAATTGGGAGATGAGCAACAAATAAAGGTTATAGCCCTTGGAGTCTAGTTTTCAGAAAGTCAAACCATGCATCATTTGGAGTTTTGTACAAAACGTTATGATAATTATACTAAAGGCTGTCTGAGAAGAGTTTGAAAATGACTTTTGAAGAATTTGTTCATCGCGAATGCGAGGGGAGTCTCGCGAACGCGAAGAACAAATCCCTGGGCAGCAGAATAAAGTCCAAATTCATGTCATTCTTCCATTTTTGGACCAAGGAAGCTCGGGTGAGGCGATTTTTCGAGAGTTTTTTAAGGAAAACATTGGGGTAAGAATTTCTAACTTGATTTTGGTTAAATTACATGAATCTATTGTTGTTTTTATCACTAAATTAGTGAATTGGGTTGAAATATTTAAAAAACCCTCTTGGTTTAAATTTAATATTTGGAGGTTGATTTGTTATTGGAATTCGATAAAATTGGTATAGTTGAACTCGTATCGAAATGGATGTTCGGATTTCATGAAAATTATGTCGGGTTCTGAGAGGCGGGTCCCGCGTTGACTTTTTGGAATAAATTTTAAGTCGACGTATTATTATCCGGAATTGTTTCCGATGAATTTTAATGAAGTTATATAATTAATTTGGATAGATGTGAGCTGTCCGGAGGTCAATTCAAGCAAGAAGGCTGTTTTGGAATATCGGCCTAACTTCAAAAGGTAGATGTCTTGCTTAACCTCGAGTGGAAAAATTTTTCCTTAGGCACTGAGTCTTATGTGTAATTTGTGTAATTGAAAACAATGTACGCGAGGTGACGAGTACCTACTTGGTTTATATGTGTAAATTTTATTGAGTTAAAGTCTTTAGCATATTGTGTAGTAAATTGAATAATTGTTGGTATATATTTAATCATCTAATTATCGTGCCTAAATCCTTGTTGTTGTTGAATTTGTTGTTATATGACTATTTGATGTGATTGTTACATGATTATTTATGTAATTCTGTGAATTTGTTGGTTTGATAATTATTGAAATTTAATTTCATTATGGATTTTCTCTCTGCATATAATTAATTAAATAAAGATTAAGAAGAGGTGTTTATATAATTATTGAAAATTTGAATTTAATGAAGACTTTGCTTTATGTTGAGTAATTTCTATCTCTATTGATTGTTTTTGGGTCTTGTACACATTGTGTAGAGCTTTTGGCTATTTGTTGTGAAATTTATTGACTTGGTTGTAGCTTTGGAATTTGTTTGTGGCCATTGGGCAAATTGTGATATGAATTAATTTTGTTATGTTGCTGTGATAATTTTTCGTATAAATTGTTGTGTTGTGTGAGTTGTTATTTTGGGGAGATAAGGGTGGCATTTCACCGTTGATATTATGTGGTTATAAGGATGGCATTTCACTGTTGTGTTTGTTGAAATATTGTCTGGGCGGAGCGATAAGGGTGACTATAGGAGCGATAAGGGTGGCAATAGAAGCGATAAGGGTGGCTATTGGTATTGTCTGGGCGGAGCGATAAGGGTGGCTATAGGAGTGATAAGGGTGGCAATAGGAGCGATAAGGGTGGCTATTGTCAGGGACGATATGTGATGATGTGGGGTAGTGGTGTTGATAATTTTCATGTGATGTGATTTTCTTGTGTTTACTTTTATACCTTGTGCAATTTGTCTTGTTGTTGGTAAATTGATAACAATCTAATTTATGTTCAATGAAATGTGGGCACGAGGTGCCGTGAGTAAATAATGAAGATATTTGGCACGTGAATTATCCATGCAGTTGTGATATGAAATGTGGGCACGAGGTGCAGTGATGAAATGATAATGATAATTGGCACGTGAATTGTCCGTACAGTTGTGATATGAAATGAAGGCACGAGGTGACAGAAAAATATGATGATTTAATTATGGGCACGAGGTGCCGTGGAAATATGAAAAAGGGCCGAGACCCGTATTTTTATGATTATGAAATGAGGTGTCACATGGTGACTTTTTAATTGAAAGAATTATATTCAAAATATTTATTTGGAAGGATTTTTACTTAGAAAGTATTATATGAAAGAATTGTATTTGAAAGATATTTATTTGAGAAAATTATATTTGAAAATATTTATTGAAAGAATTATATTTGAAAAATAATTATTTGAGAAAATTAAATTTGAAAGAGAGTTATCTGGAAGAATTATATGTGAAAGACATTTATTTGAAGGTCTTCATTTAATTGGGTGTAATTGTGTTTATTAATTATTGAGTGATATTAATGGTATTCTTGTTGTCTGTTGTGCATATCACTGGTTGTTTTATCCTGCCCTTATTATTATTTGTTTCCTATTATTTTGTATATTATATTGCACAAGTTATTAGACTAGTGAGTATCTTGACTGTACCTCGTCTCTACTCCATTGAGTAGTCTTGATACTTACTGGGTGCCGACCGTGGTGTACTCATACTAGACTTCTACACATTTTTGTGCAGAGCCAGATATTGGAGACATCAGACTTGAGAAGAGTTAAAGCGAGATCGTAAGGATTCAAGGTAGAGCTACTTGGTCGTCGCAGTCCCTTGGAGTCTTTTCCTTTCATTGTACTGTTAATTTTAATCAAATAATATTGTATATTCGGTCCTTGTGATCATTCCATGTATTCAGTTAGAGTTCGTGACTCAGTACTACCAGTCTTGGGAGGTTGTACATTCATATTTGTTCCGATGTTAGTTTTGATTACTTATTTAATTAAAAACAAAATAGCTCCAAAAATGTAATTGAAATCGGCTTACCTAGTCTTAGAGACTAGGTGCCATCACGATGCCTGTGGTGGGATTTTGGGTCGTGATAAGTTGGTATCAGAGCTCTAGGTTCATAGGTTCTACAAGTCATGAACGAGTCTAGTAGAGTCTTGCAGATCGGTACAGAGACGTCTGTACTTATCTTCAAGAGGCTACAGAACTGTTAGGAAATTTCCACTTCTTTCATTCCTGTCGTGCGGATTTGTTGATTATAGAATTTGAGCCTTTGTATCTCTATTCTTTCACATATGATGAGGACACGTGCTACCGGGTTAGCTGAGCAAACATCCGCGCATACTGCTAGGGCTGCAAGAGGCCGGGGCCGAGGTAGAGGCCAAGGTAGAGGTCGAAGAAGGGCACGTGCCGCGACTGGAGCACCTGTCAGAGCAACAGTTGAGGAGCCGCCAGTAGCTCCAGCTGGGGGATAGGTACCAGAAGCACCTGTTGTTACCCCCGGGCTTCAGGAGACTTTAGCACAGTTCCTGAGTATGTTTTTTACATTAACTCGGGCGGGATTGATCTCTGTTGCACCAAATATTTCGCAGATTGGGGGAGTAGCTCAAACTCCTACCACAACTCCAGAGTAGCAGGTTCACGTTGTTCAGGTTCCAGTGCAATACCAGTACAACCTGTTATTCCGGTTTGGCCTGAGGTCAGGCCAGAGGCATCATAAGAAGAACAAAAGAGAGTTTAAAGGTTTAAGAGGTATAGTCCACCTACTTTCAGTGGCACACCTACAGAGGATGCCCAAGGATTTCTAAAAAAAATTGTCACTGTATTCTCCGCACCATGGATATTGTGGAAGTGAGCGGAGTTGTCTTTACTACATTTCAACTGTCAGGCACAGTGTATCAGTGGTGGAAAATCTATGAAGAAGGCAGACCAGCCAATGCCACACCACCAACTTGGGCACAATTTTCAGAATTGTTCTTGAAAGAGTTTGTTCCCCAGACTCTCCGAGATGTGTGGCACATAGAGTTTGAACGGTTGCGTCAGAGCACTATGACAGTGTCAGAATATGCTATCAGGTTCAGTGAATTAGCCCATCATGCACCTATCTTGGTTCCTACAGTTAGAGAACGGGTCCGCAGATTTATTGAGGGGCTCAATTATGATATTAAAATATGCATGGATCGAGAGTTGCAAACTGATACTCCATTTCAACAAGTAGTTGAGATTGCAAGGAAGATTGAGGGTGTTTTAGGCGAGCAAAGGAAGTCTAAGAAGTCCAAAAGGTTTCGAAGATCTGGAGGGTTCAGTGGATTTTACTCTTCAGCTAGGACCCGTTATAGTGGAGGCTCTATCAATCGGCCAGCTCAGTCTGCACATCAGATTACTCAGAGTGCTCCAGTAAGTTCTTACGATGCACCACCGACACGAGATTCTTATAGTGGTTATTCCACTTATCCGGCACAGACTCAGTACGAGCATCCACGACCTCAGAGGGGTTGTTATGAGTGTGGCGATACTAGGCACATCATGAGAGATTGTCCCAGACTTGGGAGGGTTGGATTTCATCAGAACACTCCAACTACAAGCTTTATTCCAGTTGATACTCCACGTGCACAGTCAGCTAAAGGTGGAGGACGGGCGGGTAGTGGACGCCTAAGAGGTGGAGACCCGACCCGTTGATATAATCACTATGATTTGGCTGAGGCCAATACACCAGATGGTGCCGTTACAGGTATGACCCTGCTTTTGTTATAAAAGGATATTTTCTCTTAATTTGATTCGGTTCTGAATATTGAGGTGAGTCCGCCTATTATGCTCCGTTTATGGGTAAGTTTCGTAATTTTGTGACCCGCTTATATGTTATCCATGTTGGGAGAATTGAGGGCTATAAGTCCAAAAGTAATATTTTATTATTCATCAGAGTGGGTTTAATGTGTTTCAGAATAATTGATTCCAATTTTTTTAATGAATTTTATGTCCTACCGGTATGAGGGTTCATTATGTATTGTAAAAACTATTTATGAAATATATGGAAAAGAAGAAAGAAAGGAAATTGAAAATTTTCAGTTGGCACAATATGCAAAATACTTGTGATTTCGAGTTGAGGACGAGATCCTCGCAATTTTTATATGATGTGAAATATTTAAACGTTGCTACAAGCCGTGGTGGAAGTTATATAAGGACGAGGTCCTTGCAGTGAAATAATTATGAGTTTAAAATTCTCCCCGTGTGAAATTTAATTTGTACAATAATATTAATAGGAAGTCATGCCTGTTAGGCTTATTTGATAATTCTTGTATATTTTCTGTGCACATTCAGCCATTTTCAGGCTATAAACATTGAGTTTTAGCCCATGAGATGAGTGCCCAGGTGGCGTTAAATGTGACTCATTAATCCAAGTAAGTAAACTTGAGGTCTTCATGCCTCACATTCTGTTGTCAGTGTTGTGAAATTTTGAAACGAGGTACTGGTTAATATGAGATTAATTGATGATGCTAGAATTAATTATGAACAACTTTTAAGACCTGAGATGTGGTGATGAACATACATATGATGTACTTCATGTTCTGATATCATAACGATAATGCAATGCTTGTAATGCTGAGATCAGTGTTATTAATATATACCTTGTGGATGTGTTGTTAGGAGTCGTTTTGGTGTTACTCTGGCAGGTGGATAGACCCATTTACAGGGAAGACTCTGCCGAAAGTTTTTGAAAAATTTGGGAGTTAGAAAAAAAAGAATTTGGGAGATTGATATGTATGAAAGAAGAGATAAATTATGTTATGTGTTTGAGGACGAATGATCCTAAGCGGGGAAGAATGTAACACCCCAGAAAAATTTTGAAGTGCTTCAACACCATCAAGAAAGTTGATATATGCGTAGGCACGAGTTGCTAAAGCCAGTTGAGACTAATAACGTGCGTTGATGAAAAATCGGACTTTCTGAAATGTTTGGAGTTTAAGAAATTGGTCTTAAAGTTCACAAATATGGATAAAAGAAATAATCTCAAATGATATGGTGTTGCCGGACTTACCTCCAATGCAGTAACGTGGGACCAACCGTGAGTATATGTGTAAAAGTAAAAATCATCAATTCGGTAACCTCAAAATAATTATTAGTAAGTTTGAGGAAGAATGTTTGTTTAAGAGGTGGAGAATGTAATGACCCGACTTGTCATTTTAAGAATTTAAGCCCCGCCTGGCGGCATAAGGCCCTGAGCAGCTTCTTATTATGTGTATTGACTTGCGTGCGTGGTTGAATTCAGTTCCCGGAAGATTTGGAGTGATTTGGGACACTTGGTCCCCAAAACAGAAGCTTAAGTCTTAGGATTTTTACCGTAGTCGGAACTCTGTGAAGATGACTCCGGAATGGAATTTTGATGATGTCAATAGATCCGTATGGTGATTATGGACTTAGGAGCGTGTCCAGAAAATTATTTGGAGGTCCGTAGAGAAATTTGGCTTGAAATGGTGAAAGATGAATTTTTGAAAAGTTTGACCGGGGGTTGACTTTTTGATATCGGAGCCGAAATCCGATTCTGGAAATTGGAATAGCTTCGTTATGTCAATTATGATTTGTGTGCAAAATTTGAAGTCATTCTAGATTGATTTGATGTGTTTCGGCACAAGATATAGAATTTGAAATTTCAAAGTTCATTAGGCTTGAATTGGGGTATGATTCGTGGCTTTGATGTTGTTTAATGTGATTTGAGGCCTCGAGCAGGTTCGTGTTATGTATTGGGACTGATTGGTACGATTGGACGGGCTCCTGAGGGCTTCGGGTTTGATTCGGGGCAGTTCCGGACCAAGTTTGGGTGTTTTGATGATGTTGGTTGGTGGTTCTAGTGTTGTTCTTCACGTTCGCGAGGAGCCTCTCGCTTTCGCGAAGAAGGATTTTGCTGTTAGGACTTTGTTCTTCGCGTTCGCGAAGATGTTCTCGTGTTCGCGAAGAAGGAAATTTTGTTGTTTGTCGTCTCACTTTAGAGGCTCATATCTCGCAATCTATAAGGAATTTGGAGATGATCCAAAGATGAAGGTTGTATCCCTTTGTGTCTAGTTTTCATAAATGTAAACCATTTGTCATGTGGAGTTGTGTACAAAAAGTTCTGGTGGATATACTATAGGCTGTCCGGGAAGAGTTTGGAAATCACTGTTGAACAGGGCCGACTTTGGAAACTTATATCTCGTAATCTATAAGGAATTGGGAGATGAGCAACAAATGAAAGTTATAGCCCTTGGAGTCTAGTTTTCAGAAAGTCAAACAATGTATCATATGGAGTTTCGGACAAAAAGTTATGACCATTATACTAAAGGTTGTCTGAGAAGAGTTTGAAAATGACTTTTGAAGAATTTGTTCATCGCGAACGCGAGGGGAGTCTCGCGAACGTGAAGAACAAATCCATGGGCAGCAGAATAAAGTCCAAGTTCATGTCATTCTTCCATTTTTGGACCAAGGAAGCTCGGGTGGGGCAATTTTTAGAGAGTTGTTTAAGGAAAACATTGGGGTAAGGATTCCTAACTTGATTTTGGTTAAATTACATGAATCTATTATTATTTTTATCACTAAATTAGTGAATTGGGTTGAAATATTTAGAAAACTCTCTTGGTTTAAATTTAAGATTTGGAGGTCGATTTGTTATTGGAATTCGATAAAATTGGTATGGTTGAACTCGTATCGAAATGGGTGTTCGGATTTCATAAAAATTATGTCGGGTTCTGAGAGGCGAGTCCCGCATAGACTTTTGTTGACTTTTTGGAATAAAATTTTAAGTCGACGTATTATTATCCGTAATTATTTTCGATGAATTTTAATGAAGTTATACAATTAATTTGGATAGATGTGAGCTGTCCGGAGGTCAATTCAAGCAAGAAGGCTGTTTTGGAATAATGGCCTAACTTCAGATGGTAAGTGTCTTGCTTAACCTCGAGTGGGACAATTTTCCCTTAGGCATTGAGTCTTATGTGCAATTTGTGTAATTGAAAACCATGTACGCGAGGTGACGAGTACCTACTTGGTTTATATGTGCAAATTTTATTGAGTTAAAGTCTTGAGCATATTGTGTAGTAAATTGGGTAATTGTTGGTATATATTTAATCATCTAATTGTCGTGCCTAAATTCTTGTTGTTGTTGAATCTATTGTTATATGACAATTTGATGTGATTGTTACTTGATTATTTATGTAATTCCGTGAATTTGTTAGTTTGATAATTATTGGAATTTAATTTCATTATGGATTTTGCCTCTGCAAATATTTAATTAAATGAGCTTAAGAAGAGGTGTTTATATAATTATTGAAAATTTGAATTTAATGAAGACTTTGCTTTATGTTGAGTAATTTCTATCTCTATTGATTGTTTTTGGGTGTTGTACACATTGTGTGGAGCTTTTGGCTATTTGTTATGAAATTAATTGACTTGGTTGTAGCTTTGGAATTTGGTTGTGGCCATTGGACAAATTGTGATATGAATTGATTTTGTTATGTTGCTGTGATAATTTCCCATGTAAATTGTTGTGTTGTGTGAGTTGTTATTTTGGGGAGATAAGGGTGGCATTTCACCGTTAATATTATGTGGTTATAAGGGTGGAATTTCACTGTTGTGTTTGTTGGAATACTATTTGGGCGGAGCAATAAAGGTGGTTATAGGAGCGATAAGGGTGGCAATAGGAATGATAAAGGTGGCTATTGTTATTGTCTGGGCGGAGCGATAAGGGTGGCTATAGGAGTAATAAGGGTGGAAATAGGAGCGATAAGGGTGGCTATTGTCAGGGACGATATGTGATGATGTGGGGTTGTGGTGTTGATAATTTTCATGTGATCATTCCATGTATTCAGTTAGAGTTCGTGACTTAGTACTACCAGTCTTGGGAGGTTGTACATTCATATTTGTTCCGCTGTTAGTTTTGATTACTTATTTAATTTTAAAAAATGGCTCCAAAAATGTAATTGAAATCAGCTTACCTAGTCTTAGAGACTAGGTGCCATCACGACGCCTGTGGTAGGATTTTGGGTCGTGACATATTCAAATTTTCAGAATCGGATTCCGGCCCCGATATCAAAAAGTCAACTCTGTGGTCAAACTTTGGGAAATCTTTAGCCTTTAAATTCCTAGTTTCCGTTAAATGGTCATAACTTGAGGTAGAGACCTCTAAATTAAATTACGGGCATACGCCCAAGTCCCAAATTACGATACGGACATACCGAAACTATCAAAATACTGATCCGGATCCGTTTGCTCAAAATGTTGACCAAAGTCAACTCAGTAGAGTTTTAAGGCTCTATTTCACATTTTATTCAATTTTTCACATAAAAACTTTCCGAAAAATTATACGGATTGCGCACACAATTCGAGGAGTGATAAATAGTACTTTTTGAGGTCTTATGACACAGAATTAATTACTAAATTTAAAGATGATATTTTGGGTCATTACATTCTCCACCTCTAAAACAAACGTTCGTCCTCGAACAGAGTTAGAAAAAGTACCTGAGCTGGTGAATAAGTGTGGATATTTACTCTACATGTCCGACTCGGACTCCCAGGTAGATGCCTCTACCGGCTGACCTCTCCATTGCACCCGAACTGAAGGATAACTCTTAGACCTCAACTGTCGGACATGCCGGGCTAGAATAGCCACCGGCTCCTCCTCGTAAGTCAAATCTTTGTCCAATTGGACTGAGCTGAAATCTAACACATGGGACGGATCACCCTGATATTTTCGGAGCATAGACACATGGAACACCGGATGAACCGCTAATAAACTAGGTAGTAATTCAAGCATGTAGGCTACTTCACCCACCCTTTCAAGAATTTCAAAGGGTCTGATATACCTAGGGCTCAACTTGCCCTTCTTTCCGAACCTCATTACACCTTTCATAGGTGAAACGCGGACCAATATTATTTCTCCAACCATGAATGCAATATCACAAACTTTACGGTCGGCATAACTCTTTTGCCTAGACTGAGCTCTGCGAAGTCGATCCTGAATAATCTTGACCTTATCCAAGGCATCCTGTACCAAATCGGTACCCAACAGTCGAGCCTCTCACAGTACAGACCAACCAACTGGCGATCGGCATCGCCTTCTGTATAATGCCTAATATGGAGCCATCTGAATGCTCGACTGGTAGCTATTATTATAAGCAAACTCCGCAAGTGGCAAGAAATGATTCCAAGAACCTCCAAAGTCTATAACACACGCGCGAAGCATATCTTCCAATATCTGAATGGTGCGCTCTGATTGTCCGTCTGTCTGTGGATGAAATGTTGTGCTCAACTCAACCCGTGTGCCTAACTCACAATGTACAGCCCTCCAGAAGTGTGAGGTAAACTGTGTACCTCGATTTGAAATAATAGACACAGGAACACCGTGAAGGCGGACAATCTCACAAATGTACATTTTAGCTAACCTCTCTGAAGAATAGGTAAGTGCCACTAGAATGAAATGTGCTGACTTGGACAACCTGACCACAATGACCCAAACTGCGTCAAATTTTCTCTAAGTTCGTGGGAGCCCAATAACAAAATCCATAATGATACGTTTCCACTTCCACTCAGGAATTTCTAACTTCTAAAGCAAACCACCAGGTCTCTGATGCTCATACTTAACTTGCTGACAATTCAGACACCGAGCTACATATGCAACTATATCCTTTTCATTCTCCTCCACCAATAATGTTGCCGCAAATCTTGATACATTTTGGCGGTACCTGGATAAATAGAATACCTAGAACTGTGTGCCTCTTCAGGAATTAATTCACGAAGCCCATCCACTTTAGGCACACAAATACGACCCTGTATTCGCAAAACTCCATCTTCCCCCATAGCAACCTGTTTGGCATCACCGTGCCGCACCGTGTCCTTAAGGACAAGTAAATGAGGATCATCATACTGCCTCTCTTTGATGCGCTCATATAAAGAAGACCGAGAGACTGTACAAGCTAGAACCCGATTGGGTTCTGAAACATCTAACCTCACGAACTGATTAGCCAAAGTCTGAACATTTGTAGCTAATGGCCTCTCTCCAACCGGAATATACGCAAGACTGCCCATACTCACAGCCTTTCTACTTAAACCATCGGCCACCACATTGGCCTTTCCGGTGTGATATAAAATGGTGATATCATAGTCTTTCAACAACTCTAACCATCTTCTCTACCTCAAATTAAGACCCTTTGGTTTGAATAGATACTGAAGGCTACGATGATCAATAAATACCTCACACGAAACACCGTAGAGGTAATGCCTCCAAATCTTCAGCGCATGAATAATGGCTGCCAATTCTAAGTCATGAACATGATAATTCTTCTCATGAACTTTCAACTGTCACGACGCATATGCAATTACCTTATTATCTTGCATTAATACTGCACCAAGCCCAATGTGAGATGCGTCACAATATACCGTATATGATCCTGAACCTGTGGGTAATACCAACATTGGCGCCGTAGTCAAAGCAGTCTTGAGTTTCTGAAAACTCAACTCACATTTGTCTGACCATCTGAATGGGACACCTTTCTGGGTTAGTCTGGTCAATGGGCTTGCTATAGATGAAAACCCTTCCACGAACTGACGATAACAACCTGCTAAACCCAAAAAACTTCGGATCTCTATAACTGAAGTAGGTCTAGGCCAATTCTGAACAACCTCAATCTTTTTAGGATCCATATTTATGCCTTCTGCCGATAAAATATGCCTCAAAAAGGCAACTGAGTCTAACCAAAACTCACATTTTGAAAATTTGGCATATAACTGATTATGCTTCAAAGTCTGAAGCACACTCTGAATATACTACTCATGCTCCTCTCGACTACTAGAGTAAATTAAGATATCATCAATGAATACAACCACAAAAGAATCCAAATAGGGTTTGAACACCCGATTCATCAAATCCATAAATGCTACTGGGGCATTTGTCAACCCAAATGACATCACTAGGAATTCGAAATGCCCATACCGAGTCTGAAAAGCTGTTTTAGGGACATCAGATGCTCTAATCTTCAACTGATGGTAACCAGACCTCAAATCGATCTTCGAAAATACCTTAGCACCATGAATCTGATCAAATAACTCATCAATTCTTGGCAGCGGATATTTGTTTTTGATAGTGGCCTTGTTCAACTATCGGCAATATATACACATCGGCATAGATCCATCTTTCTTCTTTACAAATAGTACTGGTGCACCCCAGGGCGAGACACTGGGTCTAATGAATCCCTGATCAAGCAAGTCTTGTAACTGCTCCTTTAATTCTTTCAACTCCGGCGGGGCCATACGGTATGGTGGAATAGAAATGGGCTAAGTGCCCGGAGCCAAATCAATATAGAAGTCAATATCTCTGTCGGGTGGCATCCCCGGCAAATCTACAGGAAATACTTCTAGAAATTCACGAACAACTGGTACTGAGTCCATAGAAGGGACATCCAAACTGAGATCGGGAATACAAGCCAAATAGGCTAGACATCCTTTCTCTACCATACGTCGAGCTTTCATATAAGAAATAACCCTGCTGGCAGAATGACCAGAAGTTCCTTTCCACTCTAACCAAGGTAACCCCGGCATGGCTAGGGTCACTGTCTTGGCATGACAATCCAATATAGCATGATAGAGTGATAGCCAATCCATACCCACGATGACATCAAAATCACCATATCAAGAAGTAGAAGATCCACATTAGTCTCAAGACTATCAATAGTAACCACACACGAATGATAGACATGATCTACTATAACAGAGTCTCCCACCAGTGTAGATACACACATAGAAGCACTCAGAGAATCACAAGGCACAACCAAATATGAAGCAAAATAGGAGGACACATAGGAATAAGTAGATCCTAAATCTAATAGAACTGAAGCATCTCTATGGCAAACTGGAATAATACCTGTGATCACAGCTTCAGATGACGCGGCCTCAGGCCTAGCTGGAAAAGCATAAAATCGGGGCTGAGCCCCACCACTCTGAACTGCGTCTTTAGGACGGCCTCTAACTGGCTGGCCTCCACCTCTAATGGTCTGGCCTCTACCTCTAATGGCCTGACCTCCACCTCTAGCTGCCTGACCCCTAACTCTAGCTGGCTGAGCAGGCAGTGAAGCAATTGGTGCTGGTATGATGGCACGAGAATCCTGCCGAGACCTATTACTCGCTAATCTAGGGTAATACCTCCTGATGTGACCAATGTTCCCGCACTCAAAACACCCATCCTGATGCCGTGGCTGCTGAAGCTGAAGCTGACCTGGATAGGCCGGATAACTGCTGAAGTAACTCTGGAGTGGTGGTGCACTTATAGGAGTTGAATGTGCATTAAATGTTGGCTGCCCATAGTAAGGCATAATAGGACCGTGACTCCCTGAAGCACTGTGAGATGCATGAAGTGCTGAATGAAACGGTCTGGGAGGATGCCCCCGACCAAAATTACTCCTGCCTCTAGACGAGGCACCACTGAAACCACTGAACTGACGAGGCCTCTTACTAGACCTCTGCCCTCTCTCCTGTGCAAGAACCATCTTGATCCTCCTGGCGACATTAGTAGCCGCCTGAAAAGAAATCTCACTTCCGGTCTCCTTGGCCATCTGAAGCCTGATAAGGTGAGTGAGTCCCTCAATAAACCTCCTCATTCTCTCTCCCTCAGTAGGTAGTAAAAGGAGAGCATGACGGGCCAAATCCATAAAACTGGACTCATACTGAGTAACAGTCATTCTGCCATGTTGTCAACGCTCAAATTACTTGCGGAATTCCTCTCTTAGTGTGATAGGAAGGAACTTTTCCAGAAATAGCTGAGAGAACTGCTCCTAGGTAAATACAGGTGATCCAACTGGTCTGGTCAATGTATAATCTCTCCACCACCTCTTGGCAAAACTCGTCATCTGAAATACAGCAAAATCAACCCCATTGGTCTCGAATATACCCATGTTCCGCAGCACCTCGTAGCAACATTCAAGATAATCCTGTGGGTCCTCAGAAGGTGTACCACTGAAGTGAACTAGAAAGATCTTAGTAAACTTATCCAGTCTCGATAAGGCCTCAAAAGACATGGCGGGCCTATCATCGGTCTGTGCCGCAACAACTGGCTGAACTACCCCAATTGGCAGGGTTGTTAGAGCTAGAGTCTGGGGAGCCATCTGCTCCGGAGCGGGAGTAGTGGGAGTTTGTTCTCCTCCCCCAGCCTATGAGACCACTGGAAATGTACCATTCTAGGCCATACCCTCAATAAGACTCACCAATGGACTAGAGCGTCGTGAAGCACTAGAGTAGCTATGAATCCTTCCGGGACCTGAACTGGTCCAACTGGTACATTCTGAACTGGAACCTCCTCCTTAAGGTCCACCTAAGGTTCTTCAACAAATGCAGCTGCTCGAGCTCTAGACTGAGCTTTACCTCGGCCTCTGCCTTGGCCTCTAGCACGACCTTGGCCTCCACCTCTACGCCTGGCCATAGTTGCTATCGGGGGTTCTGGTCGCTGTCCATCGGTAGAGGTATTACGTGTTCTCACCATCTGTGAGAGAATAAGAGTAGAATGGTTCAATTATCGAAGATAGAATAAAATTGCACGACAGAATAAGAAAGAAGTGATATTGTTCCTAAACTTCATAGCCCCGGAGAGATAAGTACAGATGTCTCCATACCGATCCTTCAGACTCTACTAAGCTTGCTCGTGATTCGTGAGACCTATGTAACCTAGTGCTCTAATACCAACTGTCACGACCCGAAATTCCCACCTTCGGACTGTGATGGCGCCTAACATTTCACTTGCTAGGCAAGCCAACGTTAGAATAATATTGTCAATTTTTAAAATAATTTTTAAATTTAATTAATAACAAAGAACGATTACGGAAGTAAAGTCTGAAATATAGTGAGTAATCCATAAAAATAACTGTGTCTAAATACCATCCCAGAATTGGTGTCACAAGTGCATGAGCTTCTAGAATAAATTCAGATAAAGATCTGAATAAATTAAAGCTATCCAAAAATAGAAACACAGCTAAAATAAAATAGACGGGGACTTCAGAACTGTAGACGCTGTGCAGTTATACCTCAAGTCTCCTCCGAGTAGCTGAAATCTGAGCAAGTCTATGGCACACCGCTGGGACCAACTCTGAAATCTGCACAAGAAGTGCAGAGTGTAGTATCAGTACAACCGACACCATATACTAGTAAGTGCTGAGCCTAACCTCGACGAAGTAGTGACGAGGCTAAGGCGGGTCACTTACATTAACCTGTATGCAATATTAGTAACAACAACAGATAATAAAATTAAATCAGGTAACTCATTTATAATAATTGAAGCCAACTCAGCAATCATAATCAATTATCATTTCCATCAATTCTCGTTGCAGCGTGCAACCCGCTCTCACAATATATTCACATTCAATTCTGTTGTAGCGTGCAACCCGCTCCCTCAATATATTCATTTTCAATCCTCTCATATAATTATTTTTAATCAAGTATATATATATATATATATATATATATATATATATATATATATATATATATATATATATATATATATATATATATATATATATATATATATATATATATATATATTGACTTTTAAATAAGTCTGTTGTGGCGTGCAATCCGTTCCCCCAAATATTGACTTTTAATAAGTCTATTGCGGCGTGCAATCCGATCCCCCCAAATATTGACTTTTAATAAGTCTGTTGCGACGTGCAACCCGATCCTCCAATATGTACTTTTTAATAAGTCTGTTGCGGCGTGCAACCCGATCCTCCAATATATCCATTTCAATCAATTCTGTTGCGGCGCGCAACCCGATCCTCCTATATATCCATTTACCAATTCTTATAGAAGAAATTTTCCCAATAATTGCAATAATTAATATAAAATTATAAGACAACAAGCATACAATAATTATGATTTAATTATGAAATAAACAATGACAAATAGCAAATTATTATGGAAATCAGGGAGAAAATAGGTAGTTTAATATTTAATATGCTAAATGTCAAATAACAATTAAGACACATAATTCAAATAGCATGTGACAATTAATGCAGGAATTCAAGAATTAATATTTGACAAAGAATATGAGAGAAAATATTATTATAATTAATTCATGATTTAAAACGATTTATGATTTTTCAAATAATTATGCAAACAATTAATTTTGATGACGTATAGACACTCGTCACCTCGCCTATACGTCGTTCACATGTATTTCACATAACAAATAGTTTAAGGGTTCTATTCCCTCAAGTCAAGGTTAACCACGACACTTACCTCGCTTCGAAATAATATTTCAAGTTTCCAATATACCCTTGCCTAGCGAATTAGTATCTGAAATCCTCAAATCTAGTCATAAACAATTCAACATATTCAATACAAATTGTAGGAATTAATTCCATATGAATTTACTAATTTTCGGATTAAAATCCGAAATTTATTTTAAAAATCAACAGTGGAACCCACGTCTCGAATCCCAAAATAACTCGCAAAATCCAAACACTTGTTCCGATACGAGTTCAACCATACAAAAATTATCAAATTCCGATATCAAATAGACCTTCAAATCTTAATTTTATGTTTTTGGAAAGTTTTGCAAAAATTCCAATTTCTTGCATCTAAATCCGAAATAAGTGATAAATATAGACATGGATTCATGAAATATAATCACTTTTGGTTATAGAACACTTACCCACTTCAAAGTCATGAAAATCCCCTTTGAAATCGCCCAAAACCGAGACTTAAAACTCAAAAATAAGTAAAAATGGTGACTTCCGAATTTATGGGCTCTGCCCAGTCATTTTCGCATCTGCGGATAAAAGTTCCGCATTTGCAGACTCGCATTTGCGATGCCAGCTGCCAGGTGAAGTTCCGTATCTGCGGACATTCCTGTCGCACCTGCGACATCCACTTCTGCGCAAAATGGCCGCACCTGCGAATACCCCAGGCCAGCCCAGTCCCGCATCTGCGCAATTCCGCCGCTCCTGCGGCATCGCACATGTGGCCAAGACCCTTGCAGGTGCGATTACATCAGAGGCAGAAATTTCCATAATTGGTTTAAGTTCACAATTTGATCCGATTTCAATCCGAATCACACTCGGGTTACTCGGGACCCCGTCCGAATATACCATTAAATCCCGTAACATAATACGGACTTACTCGGGGTCTAATATCACGTCAAACAATGCTGAAATTACAATTCACACCCCGATTTTAACTTTTCAGTTTTAAACTTTTCAATTTGCAAATCTCGTGCCAAAACATATTAAATAAATCCAGATTGACTTCAAATTTGGCACACAAGTCATAAATGAAATAACGGAGTTATTCAAATTTTTCAGAATTAGATTCCGGCCCCGATATCAAAATGTCAACTCCGTGGTCAAACTTTCTGAAATCTTTATCCTTTAAATTCCAAGTTTCCGTTAAATGGTCATAACTTGAGCTAGGGACCTCTAAATTAAATCTTGTGCATATGCCCAAGTCCCAAATTACAATACGGACCTACCGGAACTGTCAAAACACTGATCTAGATCTGTTTTCTCAAAATGTTGACCAAAGTCAACTCAGTTGAGTTTTAAGGCTCTATTTCAAATTTTAATTAATTTTTCACATAAAAACTTTTCGAAAAATTATAGGGACTGCGCACGCAAGTCGAGGAGTGATAAATAGTGCTTTTTGAGGTCTTAGGATACAAAATTAATTATTAAATTTAAAGATGACATTTTGGATCATCACAAATAATTTCGTTTCTCCCAGTATAAGTTATTCAGGCAATAAGCCACCTCAGACGCTGCCAAAAGTCTCATGTGATGCCACAATGTGCCAATAAGCTACAAACTTGAATGTGACTAACTAGACAAACTCTGGAAAGAACTACTCAACCCACGTGACTAACTAGACAACCGAAAAGGTGTTACGAACCTTCCTCAAAAAATGGAAAACAAAACACACGAAAATAGATATAGGGGACTGTACTCAACATCACACTGTTGCGGCATGCAACCCGATCCAAACAACATGCCTGTGGCAGCGTGCCACCCGATTCACACATAAAATCTATATAAGGAGATACTTACCGAGCTAGAATGCTCGTTATTACAAAATACCCGAATATCGGGCACGGGCACGCTAAGTGCATAATACCATCCCTGGGGAGACAGATAGTGCCATAAGCTACAAAAGTCAAGCGCAACTAAGGTGCGATATATGATCTGAATCTCGAGAGCCATCCTGCTCACATAACATCATCGCTATGCGGAACCTCAACACATATGAAATTTACAAGCCATTTCACAACTCACACCGCACAATATAGTATTACATGAAGTAGTCGACGGCGAAATAACATCCAACATCCGAATACTCCTCCACAAGGAGCGCTAAGCTGAAATGAACACATCTGGCCCGATATAGAGCCCACATTCATATCTAGATCCATCCACGGATCTCAAGACGATTCTGATCGCACCGTACTAGTCTAATAATCTTTCAAGGGTCCATATTAATCCTTTTTCCACATAACACACAAAAACAACCATCATATCAGGAACAAACCTCCACAGTCCATAATCAAATGATCTGAGCGCCCTCCAAGCATAAATTCTCACATGAACAATAGTACCGCAATCTCCATACTTGGTTCCAATCTTCGATCAATCAAGTGACTACATGTCACACTTATACAATCTCCCCGTGGGACGTGCTCCCACGACCTTCCGCACCAGATAACAAGTCTGCACATCCATACCACCGGCCGCACAATTGCTGCAAAGCAAATCAAAATACGAAATCACTACTCAAAGCCCTTTACACAGGACACCGATCTCAGGTGACGCTAAAGACAATACCACCTTACTCTAACCATCTGAATCCATTCCCGCTCATCCGAGCTCTTGACATTCTTGTCGACACCAAACTACAACCTTGATCCTCAACTTCCGAATCCCATGCCAACCACTACATGTAATCATGCCAATACGTAAGAGTACAAGAATTTCATCTTAACTTCCGAACTATTAATAGGGTAAACACTTCATCACATAGAAATCTTTTACTTAACTCATTCCAAGAGAAACATCACAACACGCGACTGAATTCTCATATCCGCAAAAAATACCAACATCAAGTAGTGGTCTAAACCACCATAACCCCTCCGGGATCCATCTGCACATAACAAGCCATAATATTCGAAAGCCTCCAAATAAGATCGGTTACGGTGACCGTCAAACCTCGCACGTACCGTCACAAATTACATGAATAACCCAACACACTGAAGGAGATGATCATTGCCATCATTATGCCAATTCAACCATTGCTAACAAAACCCAACTTCTCCTAATTTACTCTGGATCTTCCTTAGAAATAACAACAACTCCTTTATCAATATAACGAACTCAATCTGCACTCATCCCGAGTGACCCCATTTCACGAGACCACATTGTCCCGAAAACCTACTAACCATTTCATACCCTCCTTGTGCGCATAATCGCGTCTTTAACTAATAAACCCATTCTGATGATTCTTCTATAAATCCAAAATTACATGCTCCCCTTCCTCTCATGATACCACATAGACCAAAGGTAACCCGGAACACTCCAAGCTCCTTTATCATAATCCCCTGCAAAAGCTCGATATTCAACCATACTATGGACTCAAAATCCTTAGACACCACACCTTAACTTTTGAATCTACTAGGACCGTTATTGAGAGTCACTAATTCTGACTTGGTCCCAAATATAATCAACTCCAAAGCTTAGCTAGCACATGAGCACCCTCTCAAAGAAGCACCCGATTGAATCATCTCCCTTGTAACTCGCCTCTACACGAAACATAAATCATAAGTCTTCCCAAAGCCTGAGCATGAGTCGATAAAGCCAACTATAGCACATATTTCTCAAATCGCTTGCTCAAATTACCACTGATGTCCTCTTTCCTTAGTCGTAGCAACCCATCAATATGCCGATACCCCAAAAATCTTACAAATAGACGACAATGCAATCTAACTGTAGGCGGTGGGACTCTCCCACTTAGCTTGAAGCTACTTTTTCATACACCTGGAACCCACCAAGATTCTTCCTTCAACGACATGATCCAGCACAATCAACCCGCCAAATTTCTCAAAATCTTTCTATTAACCTTTAACGAACACTCCGAACCACAGCCACATTTACATATTCAATCTCTTACCGGGTAGCCAGTAAAATTTTTCGCAGAAGCTTCGTCAACACCGCACAACCGCTAACCTGCTCACAGGAGATAACCCACCTGTGGAAATTACATGCCGACATGTTCCCACAATGCTGCATCGAGTACAATTACGACGAAGCCAACAACCCATCCTGAGCCCTTGCTCATTCACCAGTTGTACAATCCCGTTCACTCCCCATTGGCATCAACTAAACGTGCGACAATAGATTCCAATCCAAAGTCATGTTGTATCCTTTTCCATATTAAGATACCCCCTCCTATCATGCCCAATCTTCCTCAATATAGCAGCCGATATTCCAAATTAAGCTCGTAGACCTAGTCATTGTCCACCATGAATCCCAATCCCTCCAAACCTTTCTCAAGACGTGTAGCTATCCTAACCCGTAACCCATATGCTACCTTGCCACTCTCCCACTTTGGTCAAACTGTCTCGTTTAAGAAACTACTCGACTTATGTTTCTCACACTTGGCCTTCTAGGAACTTAACCACCACAAGACACCTCTCACATGTCCTTCCTCATCCTTCGCTGCCCAGTTGTTGCCTTAAATCAAAATCTACCTCTGTAGCACCTGAACCGATAAATCGCTACCAACTTTAACCCTTCTGGATATCATCTTTCTCGAGCCAACAATATCGAGAATGTCGATTCGATCCTGAACCACTACACACTGCGACCTCTGACAACCGCTTTCTCGGCACTATTTATAATACCCTGCCCCAAGGCGAATTAAAGGAAACCATAACACCAGCGAACTTAACACATCATAACCAATCGAGGACGATGGTGCCACATCACAGGCGAAGATTCCACCACACTCGAAAATATCGAGTCCTTCTACTCCATCAACCCAAGTCTGAACATTCTTAGTTCGATTGTCTTTCCTTTGTCGGAAGTAAAATATCGAATCTCTGAATCATGCACTGAGTAAACCTCCTTTCAAGTCATTCACAGCCCCAAGACATAGGCAAGCATCCTACCATCATACCAATACTATGCGATAACAACTCATGAGCATTATAGCAACCTGTGCATAGCCTCAAAGCTCTTAGAAGTACCGCTACTGAGCTGAAATGACAGAATATCCTTCCACAAGGCGATGGCAAAAGCCCAATCAACTACGCTGGGAGAAACATCCCGCACCACATCTGTAGTACCATTACAATTCCTCAATTCTCGATCGATAGCAAGCGCTTAACGTCGCATAAGATTGAATGGGAAGGAAAATGAAGGCATAAGCCTCAAAGGAATCAAATCGTACGATGAGGAAATCAAGAAGGGAAGTGCTCCTAACAGCCCTATAGCCTCTCGAAGATAAGTACAGACGTCTCCGCACCGATCCGCAAGACTCTACTAGACTCGC
Organism: Nicotiana tomentosiformis; assembly: GCF_000390325.3. NCBI lineage: Eukaryota > Viridiplantae > Streptophyta > Magnoliopsida > Solanales > Solanaceae > Nicotiana > Nicotiana tomentosiformis. The sequence continues at coordinate 3,251,703 of NC_090817.1, read as the reverse complement.
TCATGACTCGTGAGACCTAAGTGAACCTAGTAGTCTGATACCATGTTGTCACGACCCAAAATCCGTTAAAGGTCGTGATGGCGCCGGACACCACTGTCAGGCAAGCCAGCACTAAATAGTTAATTAAATTCTCATTTTTTAATATTTTTGAAATCGTAAATTTACTTCAATTTATCTAGTAAAAGATGAACTTACAGAATAAATAACAATGTTATTCCAATTTCAATACTGAACATCCCATAATCATCCCAGAACTCGGTGCCACAAGTTCATGAACCTTTTCTAGAAATTTAAAATAATATACAATAATTGTCCGGAAAACAATTTGGACAAGAGAGAAAATATAATACTCTGAAGGAGATTCTGCTAGATGTGGTGCGTCGTATAGAATGTAGCTCACCTAAGTCCCCGCCATAATCGCGCCTCTGCGCGCAGAAGGCCGCTAAACATATGTGTGCCTGCACAAAAATGTGCAACAAGTGTAATATGAGTACATAAATCAACGCATACCCAGTAAGTATCCCGCCTAACCCCGAAGAAGTAGTGACGGGGGGGGGGGGGGGGGGCGACTTCGACACTTACTATGGGCTATAAATAGGATATCAATGATATAATTAAGTATGGATTATATGAACGGTTGCAAGCGCAATATTTTGAAGTAAGTAAGCAGTTCTTTCATAATTAAGAAATCTCCAAAAATTTATCTCCCATTATTTAACAATTTAACTCAGGCCGAGGGGGCAATATCATTATTTATAAATTTCAAGGCAAGCAATACAAGCATGCGCAAATCATGCCGAGGTCGTATGGCTCGATCCAACAAATATTTAAACTGTGCACTGCCAGAGGGTCGAATGGTGCGAACAATAGATGCATCTATTTAATCTACCGAGGCGTTCGGCCTGTTCCACAAAGATAAATACATTCAAACAGTCAATCGAAACTTCATCAAGGGGGGATTATCCAAGGAACTGGCAATTTCTCTTTTAACAGTCAAGAAATGATGTTTAGCTTTTTAGAAAGTTTATTTACCAAGTTCAATATGATTTAAGCATTTTAAATTGACAACAAGGTTGCGAATATTACAAGTAGAGCATGTTTTTGGGTCTTAGACTACCCGAACTTAAGCATAATAGTAGCTATGCATGAACTTTCGTCACCTCATGTGTACGTAGCCCCCACAAATAGGAGCACGTATTGATTTATTTCACCTATGGGGTAAATTCCCTCTTAAAATGTTAGGAAGGAGTCTTACCTCGCTCTGAAGTTCCATAACCGGCTTCCGAGCCCTTCAAACCACTTGAATCGATGCACAATGCTCCAAAGTTAGCCAATAATTATGCAAACCCATTAATATATACTCAAATACTCAATATAATCCAATTTATAACAATTTCTAACCCCGATTGAAAAGTCGATAAAAATCACCCTCGGGCCCACGTGCCCGGATTTCAAAAAATTTCGAAGATAATCTTTACCCATAACCTTACAAACTCAAATATATAGTTTATTCTCAATTCCATGCCCAATTTCGTGGTCAAAATCCAAAAATACCAAATTCTAGGTCTTCTATCGAAAACCCCACAATTTATACTAATTTTCATGTTTAAATCCTTATACAAACCATGTATTTAACTTATAATAAGGGGGGATCACTTACCTTGAGTTACTTGCTGAAACTCTCCCCTTGAAGCTCTTCAAAATCGACCAAACCAAATAAAAATGGGAGAAAAATGGCCAAAACTCGGCTTAAAAACATTCTGCCCAGCCCGACCTTCGCACCTGCGGTCCAATAGCCGCTTCTGCGGCTAAGCATGTGCAATCAAAATTTCTCTCATGCGGTCCTCACTGCCCAGCCAAGACCTCGCACTTGCGGAAGTTTCTTCGCTTCTGCGAGCATCGCAGGTGCGACCTGCTATGTGAATTTGTGCAATTTACGCACCAGCGGTAGCTGCCTCGCGCCTACGCACTCGCAAATGCGTTTCTCTAGTCCGCTTTTGCGGCCCCCTAGCTCCAGTCCTTTATCGCTTTTGCGAGCAAATCCGTCGCACCCGTGATCTCGCACCTGCGGCCAAAGTCGCACAGGTGCGATTACACCAGAAGCATTAAGCTTCAGAATTTCTTAAGTCCAAAAATTGATCCGTTAACCTTCCGAAATCCACCCAAGGCCCTCGGGACCTCAATCAAATATACCAACACGTCCCAAAACACGTTACGAATTTAGTCGAGCCTTTAAATCACATCAAACAACGTCGAATTCATGAATCGCACCCCATTCCAAGCTTAATGAAATTTAGAATTTCAACTTCTACATTCGATGCTGAAACCTATCAAATCACGTCCGATTGACCTCAAATTTTGCACACAAGTCATAATTGACATTACGGACCTACTCCAACTTCCGGAATCAGAATCCGACCCCGCTATCAAAAAGTCCACTCCCGGTCAAACTTCTCAAAATTATCCAAATTTCCAACTTTTGCTAAATGACCCCAAAATGACCTACGGACCTCCAAATCCACTTCCGGACGCGCTCCCAACACCAAAATCACCATACGGAGCTATTTCCAGGCTTGGAATCCCAAATAGACATTGATAACATTGAAATGCACCTCAACCCAAATTTATGGAATTCTTCCAAAATGCACCTCAACCCCGAGATGTCTAAACGCTCCCGGAGCATCCAAACACCCGATCCGAACATACGCCCAAATTCGAAATCATCATACGAACCTGCTGGAACCTTTAAATCCTGATTCCTAGGTCGTTTACTCAAAATTCACACCTTAGTCAATTCCCCCAACTTAAGGCTTCCGAAATTAGAATTTTCTCTCCAAATCAACTCCGAACATCCCGAAATTCAATTCCGACCATACGCACAAGTCATAATACCTGAAGTGAAGCTGATCATGGCCTCAAACTACTGAATGATGCGCTAGAGCTCAAAATGACCGCTCGGGGCATTACAAGTACATGCCATGCTAGAAGCAGCATCTGCATCTTCCTCAACGGAGAATCAAGACAATGGAGACATGGAAGACCCACAGGGTATAGACAAAGCTTACCATGCCTATGCAGACAAAGAATAACATCTGACCCTTCACAAGAAGTCAGATGACTCATCCGAGTAAGACAAAATAGCTTTTTCAAAAGGCAAACGACTCTTCAGAAAAGAAAGAGTCTCTTGACAACAACAGCCACAAAAGGACAAGAATAGTACCTGCCCATTCAGCAAAGCAGAAGACGACCCTTCAGCAAAGCAGAAGACATCAAGCTAGGACCGTCCATTTGTAAGGTTGAGATAAACTCAACAATTTTCAGAAGTCTATAAAAGGCTTTCCAATTGTAATCGTTCATCAACAGAAAATTTCCCAAGATTTTCTTTCTATCCTTCCTCTCCCCTCTGTAAAATGTTTACTTATCTTTGAATAAAGCTTTTATCAAGTAAGTGTTTCTGTCTTACTATTTAATTCCACATTTATTTTGATAATTTTCATTATAAAACCTATGATCCTCTTTATGGTATCAGAGCAGAAGACATCAATTTAAAACCGTCCATTTGTAAGGTTGAGATAAACTTAACAATTTTCAGAAGTCTTTAAAAGGATTTCAAATTGTAATCATTCAGCAATAGAAAATTTCCCAAGATTTTCTCCCCCCCCCCTCTGTAAAATGTTTACTTATCTTTGAATAAAGCTTTTATCAAGTAAGTGTTTCTATCTTACTATTTAATTCCGCATTTATTTTATAATTTTTATTATAAAACCTATGATCCTCTTTACGGTATCAGAGCCATGTGGAGTATGAGAGGCTAAACCTTTCATACTGTCTTTAGGGCTCGTCGAAATCTTGTTATCATGTTCATGTTGTAAACCTTAATTATTCTATAATGTTCATCCCTGCATAGGTTTACTGTTCATCTTCTTTAAAACTTCAGATATTCTTCTCTAGCTTGAGGTTATTGTTCTATGTTCATAGTGTGAGGGATCCTTGTAGGTATGGCCTGTTCTGTGAATTCATTTATATAAGGTAGTTCAACTACATGCCTTTTCCTTTTCCAAAAGGCATTAGGTAATTCTGAACTGTCACGACCCAAAATTCTAACCTGTCGTGATGGCGCCTATCTCAATACTAGGCAAGTGACAATCTTAATAAGCCACCATTTCTTTTAAGTTTAAAAATATAATAATTAAATTCAATCCACAAATCTCACAAATACCGATACAAATACTCATAAAACCTGGTGTCACTGAGTACATGATCATCTAATATGAATACAAGTCTGGAAACTACGGTCTATAATAGTCTAAGACCAAATACAGTAAATAAGGAGATAGGGAAGGAGAGACAAGGTCTGCAAAACACGGCAGCTACCTCTGAATCTCCGAAAAATCAATTGTGCGAGAGAATCAACACCCGCTATGTTCGAAAACACCTGGATCTGAACACGAAGTACAGGGTGTAGTATGAGTACAACCAACTCAGCAAGTTACAATAATAACTAAGGAACTGAATATAATGACGAGCTACACAGTTATAGTTCATTTTTCAGTAATTCCAGCAGAGAGTAGACATGCTTTCGATTCCTTAAGTTTAAGTCAAATCAGTTTTATATAGTTCAAATTCATGTAATCCGGATATAAAATCTTTCAGAGAATTTCACAACAAGGACAGATAGAAACTAAGTGCAACAACAAATGCAAAGCAAGTACAGCCTCTCAGGGCAACAATCACTCCACCCATCATAACAACTCAACAACTCGGCTCTCAGCCCTCAACACTCACACTCAATGAGTACTCGCGCTCGCTGGGGGTGTACAGACTCCAGATGGGCTCCTATAGCCCAATCGCTATAATCCGCACGGACAAGTCACTTGTTGCACGGACACTCACGTGCTCTAATATCCTGCACAGACAACTCACGTGCTATAGTGTTCTTACCTCACAGACAGGCCCTCGTCCCTACTCAGTCCTAAACCTCTCTAGTCTCTCGGCTGTCAAAAATCACAAAGATCAGCCCAAATAAAGATAACATAGTGTATCAACAAAATCAAGAAAGGCTGAGGTATGATACGCAAGTAAAATCATGACTGAGTATAAGATAACAATTATAAAATAATTCAACAAGTACGCGACCTCTACGGGTCCCAACAGTACTTTCACATAGCCTAAGCATGATTTCTAACAAGCTTTACAGTTAATTTTCTTCAATACATAGAGAGCATATAGCTAACAACAAGTTATTCAACTTTACAGTTTCACGGGAAGGACCAAGTCACAATCCCCTCGGTGCACGCCCACATGCCTGTCACCTAGCATGTGCTTTCACCTCCAAAATAATCACATGACACAAAAATCTGGGGTTTCATACCCGCAGGACCAGATTTAAAATTGTTACTTACCTCAAACCGTGTAAATCTTTACTTCGCTAGGCCTTTGCCTTGTGAATTGGCCTCCAAACGCCTCGAATCTAGCCACAATTAATTTGATCCAGTCAATAAAATTTATTAGAATTAATTCTATAAGAAAATACTAATTTTCCAACAAAATCCGATATTTAGTTCAAACATTGCCCGTGGGGCCCACGTCTCGGAATCTGACGAAACTCACAAAATACGACAACCCATCCAATTACAAGTTTAACCATACTAATTTCACTCAAATCCGACTCTGAATCGGTGTTCAAATCTCGAAAATTTATATTATGTAATTGTAGAAATTCCTCCGATTTCTCTTGAAAAATCAATAATCTAACGCCAAAACGAAGATTAATTCATGGAATGTAATCACAAGAGAGTCAAGAACACTTACCCTAAGTTGTGTGGAAACTTTCCTCTCCAAAGTCGCCCAATCCGAGCTCCAAAATCGGAAAATGGAGAAAGAAGCCAAAACCCATGATTTTATCTTCTGTCCAGTCATTTACTTTTCGCAATCGCGAAGCACAAAAATTTCCAGCCCAAAATTTGGCTTTCGCGATCGTGGAAAATGCTTTGCAATCACGAAGAACAAGTGCCCAGCTCTTCCATATAGCCTCTAGTGTAATAGTCATAACATTTTGTACAAAGATTCAAATGGAAAATGGTTTAACTTTTTGAAAACGAGACACTAAGGGCTACAACTTTTATTTGTTGCTCACTTCCCAATTCCTTATAGATTACGAGATATAAGCTCCCAAAGTCAGCCTTGTGCAACAGAGATTTCCAAACTCTTCCCAGTCAACCTATAGTATATCTACCATAACATTTTGTACAAAACTCCAAAGACAAATAGTTTACCTTTTCAAAAACTAGACACAAAGGGCTACAACTTTCAATTTTGGATCATCTCCAAATTCCTTATAAATTGCGAGATATAAGCTTCCAAAAGTCAGGTCAGTGCAGCAAGATTTTCCTCTATGCGATTGCGAAAAGGCTTCTGTGATCGCTATTCACAGTGCCCAAACAGCAAAATTGCTCTTCGCGATCGCGACCATTTGTCTGCGATCGCGATGCATACTTCTGTGGCAAAAACCAGCAACTAAGAATGGCCTAGAAATGGTCCGAAACCACCCCGAAACTCACCCAAGCCCCTCGGGACCTCAACCAAATATACCAACAAGTCCTAAACCATCATACAAACTTAGTCGAAGCCTCAAATCACATCAAAAAAATGCTAAAACCACGAATCATACCCCAATTCAAGCCTAAAGAACTTTGAAATTTCAAGTTTCCACAAACGACACCAGAACCTATCAAATCAAGTTCAATTGACATCAAATTTTGCACATAAGTCATAAATGACATAACAGACCTAATAAAATTTTCAGAATCGGATTTGGACCCCGATATCAAAAAGTCAACCCCCGGTCAAACTTTCCAAAAATTTGACTTTCACCATTTTGAGCCTAATTCCACTATGGACCTCCAAATAACTTTCCGGACATGCTCCTGAGTCCAAAATCACCATATGGAGCTATTGGAATTATCATAATTCGAATCCGAGGTCGTTTACACAAAAGTCCACATCCGGCCAACTTTTCTAACTTAAATTTTTAATTATGAGACTAAGTGTCTCGTTTTATTCCAAATTCCTTCCGGACCCGAACCAACTAACCCGATAAATCATAAAATAATTATAAAGCATAAATTGAGCAGTAAATGGGGAAACAGGGTTATAATACTGAAAACGACCGGTCAGGTCATTACATTCTCCCCTTCTTAAACAAATATTCGTCCTCGAACGGGTTTAGAATCATACCTGGAGTCTCAAATAGGTGTGAATATTTGCTCTGCATCTCCTGCTCAATCTCCCAAGTAGCTTCTCCGACTGGCTGGCCTCTCCACTGTACCTTCACTGATGTTATGTTCTTTGACCTCAACTTTCGAACCTGCCGGTCTAAAATAGTCATCAGCTCTATATCAAAAGTCAAATCACCATCCAACTGCACTATACTAAAATCCAGAATATGAGACAGATCCCTGACATACTTTCGGAGCATGGATACATGGAACACTGGATGAACACCTGATAGACTACGTGGCAAGGTAAGTTCATAAGCCACCTCTCCAATCTTCTTCAAAATCTCAAAAGGCCCAATATACCGAGGGCTCAACTTGCCCTTCTTCTCGAACCTCAACACACCCTTCATGCGTGAAATCTTGAGCAGAACCTTCTCCCCAACTGTAACGACCCGGCCGATCGTTTTGAGTATGACAACTCTGTTCCCCTATTTACTGCTCAATTTATGCCTTACAATTGATTTATGACTTATCGGGTTAGTTGGTTTAGGTCCGGGAGGAATTCGAAGTGAAATGAGACACTTAGTCTCATAATTAAAAATTTAAGTTAGAAAAGTTGACCGGATATGGACCTATGTGTAAACGACCTCGTATTTGAATTTTTTTGATTCCAATAGCTTTGTATGGTGATTTTGGACTTAGGAGCCTGTCCGGAAAATTATTTGGAGGTCCGTAGTGAAATTTGGCTTGAAATGCCGAAAGTTAAATTTTTGGGAAGTTTCACCAGGGGTTGACTTTTTGATATCAGGGTTGAAATGCAATTCTGAAAATTGGAATACCTCCGTTATGTCATTTATGACTTGTGTGCAAAATTTGAGGTCAATCGGATGTGATTTGATATATTCCGGCATCGTTTGTAGAAATTGGAAGTTTTAAAGTTTATTAGGCTTGAATCTATGTGTGATTTGTGTTTTTAGTATTGTTGGATGTCATTTGAAGACTCAACTAAGTTCGTATAATGTTTTAGGACTTGTTGGTATATTTGGTTGAGGTCCCGAGGGCCTCGGGTGAGTTTCAGATGGTTAACGGATCAAAAAGTGGACTAAAATAGCTGCTGCAATTTCATTATGCTGCAAATTCCTTCGCCCAAAATCGAGCCCAGAATCTCCCTTGATAGAGCCAGTATCGAAGCAACGATCGAAGGCAGATTTGAAGGCCATGATCGAGGGCCAGGATCGAGGCCCAGGATCGATGGTTAGAATCGAGGCCCAGGATTGAGGCCCAGGATCGAGGACCAGGATCTAGGCCCTGAATTGAGGCCCAAGATCGAGGGCCAGGATCAAGTACCACAATCGAAGGCCAAGATCAAGGCAGTACCGAGGGCTATCTGGGCAGATTTATAAAGTAGGGGACTTCGTCTCATTCGCCATTTTTGACAAATTGGAGCTTGAGGAGAGGCGAGGTTTGATAGATTTTCAAGAAAAACTTGAGGTAAGTCCCTTGTGATCATTTCTACTCCATAATATTGAATTATCATTGAATAATCCCACTAAATTACATGATTTTGAGGTGTAAATCGGAGATTTGAACTTAGAAAGTTGGAAATAAGATTTGTAGATTTGAGGGTCAAGTTGATGTCAAATTTTGGTAAACTTGGTATGGGTAGACTCGTGGTTGAATGGTCTTTCGGATTTAACTTTTGTAAGGGTTCCGAGATATGGGCCCCACAGGCGATTTTTGAGCTATATTTCGGATTTTTATGGAAAATTTGTATTTTCTTATGGAATTAATTCCAATAAATTTTATTGACTGAAACGAATTATTTATGGCTAGATTTGAGGCGTTTGGAAGCCAATTCACGAGGAAAGGACATTGCAGAATAAGAATTTCACGGCTTGAGGTAAGTAACAGTTTTAAATTTGGTCATGTGGGTATGAAACCCTAGAATTTTGTGTCATGTAATCATTTTGGAGGTGACGTACATGCTAGGTGACGGGCGTGTGGGCGTGCACCGAGGGGATTGTGACTTGGTCCGTCCCGGAGAAAACTGTAAAGCTGAATAACTTGTTGATAGTTATGTGCTCTCTATGTGTTATGGAAACTTGACTATAAGTCATGCTAGAAACCATGTTTAGGCTATATGTTGGTATCGTTGGGACCCACAGAGTTCGTGTACATGTGAATTATCTTGTTGTTTTGTACTCAGTCACAACTACTTGATTATTTTATCTTAGTCTCTATTGTTCATTATTGAAGTATCATATCATTGTTGTTTGGGATGATTTTATGATTGTGGAGAGTCCAGGATACTGGAGAGCTTTATGACTAAGTGAGGCCGAGAGCCTAATTATGAGATATTATACCATAGCACATGAGTTGGTCGTGCAGCACATGAGTTGTTCGTGCAGATCTTTATATTATACTATAGTATGTGAGTTGGCCGTGCAGCACGTGAGTTGTCCATGTGGATCCTTATATTACACTATAGCACGTGAGTTGGCCGTGCAGCATGTGAGTTGGTCGTGCGGATCCAGGTATTTATATTATGGCATGTGAGCTGTCCGTGTAGCACGTGCGTTGTCCGTGTAGATTATAGCACTTGGGCTGTAGGAGCCCCTCCGGAGTCTGTACACCCCCAGTGAGCATGGGTACCCATTGAGTGTGAGAGCTGAGGGTTGAGAGCCGAGTGGATGAGTTGTTGTGACGAGTGGAGTGATTGTTGGCCTGGGAGGTTGTACTTGCTTTTCGTTTGTGGTTGCACTTAGTTGCTATCTGTCATAGTTGTGAAATTCTATGAAAGATTTTATATTCGGATTACATGAACTTGAATAGTATAAAATTGATTTTACTTAAATTTCCTGATTTGAAAGCATGTCTATTCTTTGCTGGAATTTCTGAAAATGAACTGTAACTGTGTAGCTCGTCATTATCTTCAGTTCCTTATTTATTATTGTTACTTGCTGAGTTGGTTGTACTTATACTACACTCTGCACTTCGTGTGCAGACCCAGGTGTTCCTGGACATAGCGGGTGTTGATTCTTTCGGACAGTTGATTTTTCGGAGATCCTGAGGTAGATGCCGTGTTTCACAGACCTTGCCTCTCCTTCCCTATCTCCTTATTTAATGTATTTGGTCTCAAGCTTATATTCATAATTAGATGCTCATGTACTCAATGACACCAGGTTTTGGGGAGTGTTCGTATCAGTATTTGTGGGATTTTGTATTGTATTTAATTATTGTATTTTCAAACTTAAAGAGAAATTATAGTTTATGGAGATTATCGACTTGCCTAGTATTGAGATAGGCTCCATCACGACAGGTTGGGATTTTGGGTCGTGATAGTTGGTATCAGAGCTCTAGGTTACATAGGTCTCACGAGTCATGAGCAGGTTTAGTAGAGTCTTGCGGATCGGTACGGAGACGTCTGTACTTATCTTCGAGAGGCTGCAGAAACCTTAGGAAAATTTCCCTTCTTGTATTCTATCGTGCGGGATTGATTCAGCTTGAGACATAACTCTTTGAATTCCTTCTACACATTTCGTATGCACATATGAGCGCTCGGTATCAGTTGTGCATCGCCGGCTTGGGATTCTATGAGAGAGGTTCAAGATGTGTATTCTGTGTTTCGGTAATGTACCAATCTGGAGGACTTGAGGCCAGGGTTAGACCGTAGCTAAGGCTCGGTAGCTTCAGTTATGTGAATTTGTACATTTGGACTCATATGTCCGGTAATGTCCCTATGAGGGGAATTTGAGGCTCGATGGGCGGTTGAATGACTATACGATAAGTATGATGTGAATGCAGGATGTGTTCAGATGGGTTGAATAAGACAAATAAAGTTTACTTGCGACTCAAGAGTTTTCTATTGGGTACTTGATATCTGTCTTGATTTGACGTATGGTCTCGAGTTGTGAGTGTATTGAAGGATCGTTCACGTTGTTAAATTGTGGGACAAATTAAATTCTCATGTCTTTTCAATGAGTTTGGACTCAAGAAGAGTAAGTGATTGTGTAGTAATTCTGGTTGCGAATGGATATTTCTAATGTTGATGGCTCAAGAAAGATGATCTTCGAAGAGGCTTAGATTCGGTAACATTTTATTGGTTCAGGTGCGATAGAGATGCATTTTGATTTGATACAACAGTTGGGAAGAAAAGTGTGAGGGAAGACATGACGGGAAGTGCTTCGCAATGGTTGAAGTACTAGCAGGTCAAGTATGAGAGGTAGAGGTTGATAAGTTGCTTAAAGAAGATAGTTTAACCAAAGTAAGAGCGGCATATTAACATATGGATTCTGTGGTAGGGTAGTGTCGTGCCTTGAGAAAGTGTAGAACGGTTTGGAATCGTGATAGAATGTGATTTGGCCTACGGACTTTATTTGAAGTGAAGGTTACTGTACGGAATATGACTTGAGTTCGAAAGGCATTGTTGAACTTTCAGTTAATGTCAATAGGGAAAGTGCAAACTTATACAAATGGTGGGCGAGCATGTGCTCAGGAGAATTTACTGATTACGTGGTCGTTGCACCCAGTGCAGCATCGTTGGAAGATGTCGGTAAGGAATTCCACATGTGGGTTATCTCTAGTGAGCAGTTAGCGGTGGCGTGAGGTTGATGAATCTTCTGCGAGGAATATTACTTGCTACCCGGTAAGAGGTCGAGTGTGTGACTGTGGCTGGTGATTCAGAATATCCATGAGAAGCTTAACAAAAAACTTTGAGAAACCTGGCGGGTTAATGGTACGAGATCTTGGTAATTGAGAAGGAGAAATTCTTGCGAGTTCTAATTTTATATAATTGTGGCTTAAAACTAAGTGGGGGTGCCTGCTATTGACAATTTGATTTCATGGTTATGTATCAAATTTTAGTTTTTGGTCGGAGTCATACTCGGGGATCAGTTATGACTTGCAGAGATGGAGATCGAGGATGACTCTAGTAAGGAAATTCCTGAATACGGGTTATATGGCATTTTATAAAAATATAAAAATTATGTAATGATTAAGTTGTTATTTTGAAGGATGTAGTGCACACGAAGTATGAATTTGATTGGTCGTGTTAAGGCAGGGTTACTTATTTGAGTGTTGATTGTGATAAAGGGCATCTGTCTTTCGACCCGTTTGGGGCGGAGTAAATTAGATTTGAGCAGAGTGGATGACTATCGAGAGGGTTCTAATGGATTCAAAATGTATATGTGGAAATTGAAATTTTTTTTATTCGTATATCACTAGAATTAGTTACATATATTGGATGGTATCGGGACGTGCGGTAATTATGTTTGACTATGGATTCTACATTTCAGCATAAGAAAGGAAAGAGGAACAATTTTAAGTTCGCATTAGGTATTTTCAGAGTGAGTGTTATAGTTAGAGTATTTATGAATATGCTTAAGAAGAATACAATGGCTTATGGGTCGTAGGGAGATGTGATTTTATGTTAGGACGTCTTGTAGTGAGCTTTGGGTAAGGATAGTAGTGTTTTGAAAAGGAGAAATGTCGACTTGAGAGTGATTCAGAAGAAACTCGGAGAAAATAGGACAAATGGGTAACATGCTGGATCAGTATGGTAATGGTATGCTCGGTTGTTTTGGTTCTTATGATGACATAGGGCTTTAGGGTATTCTGTGGCAATACTCTTGGATTTGGCAACTTGTGTGGCTTGGTGGAGTCAGAGGAATTCAGTTATGATAGCTTGGTTGTGTGCAAATAGATTTCAAAGTGTTCATGATGGTTTCTACCATGGTTTGAACCGGATATTTTCTATCGATGTACGGAATGTGTTGTGTATTATGATTTCCTCCTGGAAAGAAGCAAGAGAGAGGTTTCTAACTAATAAGATATGTAATTTGCTGGTGACTCAGAGTTTATAATGAGATTCTCGCGCCTTTCACATGATAGATGTGATGTGTTATACCGGATTTAGATTTATATGTACAAGGTGGCAGTTCATTCTTGAAAGTAAGATCACGAATTTTGGACAGAATGGTCAATTTTAGATATTTAGATGAATGTTATAACTGCTCGATAATCCCTAAGAAGGGTGCGCATTTCAAAAGGCGCATTATGTTTTGACTTACGGATGTTCACTGGTATTGCAGTACTCACCTGGTTGATAGACTGCTGATATTCAAATTATTGCCATGTGGCACGGAAGAATTATGAAAGTATTCCTCATGGGAAGATCATGAATGGAAGATGTGTTAGTCATTCTAGTACTGGAGTTGGGATCAGTTACGGTGATTCATGTGTTTGATGAATTTGGAGGCTGGGAGTTCTCAAAAGTATATTGTTTCGGGGTTATGACCTATTTGAGGTGACTATTTTATTTAAAACTTGGTGGAGGCACTAGTTGCGTTAATTATTTGTAATAGCTATGCGCTATGAGTGTGCATATATGTGAGATTTAAGCCCTTGTGCGGGCATTAGAGCAATTATTCATACTCGAAAGAATGCTTAGGCTATAATATGCCTAGAGTTGACTATTAAGTGTAAAGTTATAACGTTTCCCGTATTCGTACCTTTGTTGAGAACTATCTGGGCTATACTTGAGGTTACGAAGAAGATGATTCCCTAAATAAATGGGGTAGATACTAATTCTGCGTAAAATTGCTGATTTGATATGTGATAGCAAACTTTGCACATGCTTACACTATGGCGTGCTATTTATACCAGTCCAGGAGCATGAGAATCTTATTTCATTATCATATACAAGTGTACTTGTTTAATTGCTCATGTATGATATGCTGGGACTGGAGGCGTGTCACCAGGCCGGGCGATTCATATTATTGGCATGTGAGTTGTCTGTGCCGTGTGTAGGAATTCTTATAATGATTTATCTGATCTATTAATTTCCTTCTTCTACAAATGTGCACATGCACCTACGGTTATCCTCTTTACGAAACTTGAGGAGTTGGTTGTAACATTGTAGTTGTGGTGGTGCTTGTTGAGCTTGCAATATGGTTCTCTTCCTTGAGACATCTCCCATAATTGGGTGAACGGATTGCGTAGTTGTAGCTAGAGTAATATTGATGTGGCGTGTCTGTGGGATAGGTGTGTTTAATAGTATAAGGTCATTGGACCTAGAACGGGTACTATCAGGTTTGATTACGGTATATTCGGGAGGATAATATTGAAAGTCGGCTTAGAAAGTGATTATGGTTCTAGTTGGGGCGAGAGAGCTCCATAACTTGTTTCTCTGATAAGGAGTCATGAGATTTCTGAATGTTTCTTTTATTATCAACAATGTACGAAGGTTTTTGGAATGAAGTTTGGCTTGATAGCAGGTTTTATACTACTACTTGGTTGGTTTTGAGTAGTTACTATGATCAGAAATGGTGTTACGAGTATGCGAGTTGTGTAGTATGTTATGCGATTATATCTGGGATTATGGTTATGGCTGGATATAGCTTGTTCAGGCTTATACAGTGTGTAAATCTGAAATTCGGGTTTTGAGAAGAATTCTGGATGTTAGAAATTTGGCTCCAAGGTTTTTGGGCTAAGGCTAAATTAATGATTTACAGTTATGTTGTATGATAAGGCCTATATAGAATAGGGTGACGTGAGATCACCCCGGGTACGTGCGTGGTAAGATGGAATAGTGATATGGTGGCTTGGAAATAACTCTTGGCACGTTCGAGGACGAACGTATGTTTAAGTGGGGGAGAATGTAACGACCCGGCCGGTCGTTTTGAGTATTACAGTCCCATTTCCCCATTTACTACTCAATTTATTTCTTACAATTAATTTATGACTTATCGGGTTAGTTGGTTCGGGTCCGGAAGGAATTCAGAGTGAAATTAGATACTTAGTCTCATAATTGAAAATTTAAGTTAGAACAGTTGACCGGATATGGACCTATGTGTAAACGACCTTGGATTTGAATTTTTATGATTCCAATAGCTCCGTATGGTGATTTTGGACTTAGGAGCGTGTCCAAAAAATTATTTGGAGGTCCGTAGTGAAATTTGGCTTGAAATGCCGAAAGTTGAATTTTTGGGAAGTTTGACCAGGGGGTTGACTTTTTGATATCCGAGTCGAAATCCAATTCTGAAAATTTGAATACCTCCATTATGTCATTTATGACTTGTGTGCAAAATTGGAGATCAATCGGAGGTGATTTGATAGGTTTCGGCGTCATTTGTAGAAATTGGAGGTTTCAAAGTTCATTAGGCTTGAATATATGTGTGATTCGTGTTTTTAGTGTTGTTGGATGTGATTTGAAAACTCGACTAAGTTAGTATGATGTTTTAGGACTTGTTGGTGTATTTGGTTGAGGTCTCGAGGTCCTCGGGTGAGTTTCAGATGGTTAACGGATCAAAAAGTGGACTAAAATAGCTGTTGCAATTTCCTTATGCTGCAAATTCCTTCACCTATAATCGAGCCCAAAATCGAGCTTAGAAGCGAGCCCAGAATCGTCCAGAAGCGAGCCCAGAATCTCCCATGATCGAGCCGATATCGAAGCAACGATCGAAGGTCGGATCGAAGGCAGGGTCGAAGGCCATGATCGAGGGTCAGAATCGAGGCCCAGGTTCGAGGCCCAGGATCGAGGACCACGATTGAAGGCCAAGATCGAGGCAGTACGGAGGGCTGTCTGGGCAGAATTATAAAGCAGGGGACTTCGTCCCATTCGCCATTTTTGACAAATTGGAGCTTGAAGAGAGGCGATTTTTGATAGATTTTCAAGGAAAACTTGAGGTAAGTCCCTTGTGATCATTTCTACTCCATAATATTGAATATCATTGAATAATCTCACTAGATTACATGATTTTGAGGTGTAAATCGGAGATTTGAACTAAGAAAGTTGGAAATAAGATTTGTATATTTGAGGGTCAAGTTGTGGTCGGAGTTTGGTAAATTTGGTATGGGTAGACTCGTGATTGAATGGGCTTTCGAATTTTGTAACTTTTGTCGGGTTCTGAGACGTGGGCCCCACATGCAATTTTTGAGTTAAATATTAGACTTTTATGGAAAATTTGTATTTTCTTATGGAATTAATTTCAATAAATTTTATTGACTGAAACGAATTATTTATGTCTAGATTCGAGGCGTTTGGAGGCCAATTCACGAGGAAAGGATATTGCAGAATAAAAATTTCACGGCTTGAGGTAAGTAACAGTTGTAAATCTAGTCCTGAGGGTATGAAACCCCAGAATTTTGTGTCATGTGATCATTTTGGAGGTGACGTACATGCTAGGTGACAGGCGTGTGGGCATGCAACGAGGGGATTGTGACTTGGTCCGTCCTGGGGAAAACTGTAAAGCTGAATGACTTGTTGATAGTTATGTGCTCTCTATGTGTTGTGGAAACTCGACCATAAGTCATGCTAGAAACCATGTTTAGGCTATATGTTGGTATCATTGGGACCCACAGATGTCGTGTACATGTGAATTATCTACTTAAATTATTGATTTGTACTCAGTCACAACTACTTGATTATTGTATCTCAGTCTCTATTCATTATTGATATATCATATCATTATTGTTTGGGTTGATTTTATGATTGTGGAGAGCCCGGGAGACTGGAGAGCTTTATAACTGAGTGAGGCCGAGGGCCTGATTGTGAGATATTATACCATAGCACGTGAGTTGGCCGTGAAAAATGTGAGTTGTACGTGCGGATCTTTATATAATACTATAGCACGCGAGTTGGCTGTGCTGCACGTGAGTTGCCCGTGCGGATCCTTATATTATACTATAGCACGTGATTAACCGTGAAACACGTGAGTTAGCCGTGCGGATCCAAGTATTTTATATTATGGCATGTGAGTTGTCCTTTCAGATTATAGCGCTTGGGCTTTAGGAGCCCTTTCGGAGTTTGTACACCCCCAGTGAGCGCGGGTACCTATTGAGTGTGAGTGCTGAGAGCTGAGAGCCGAGTGGATGAGTTGTTGTGACGAGTAGAGTGATTGGTGGCCTGAGAGGTTGTACTTGCTTTTCATTTATGGTTGCACTTAGTTGCTATCTGTCATTGTTGTGAAATTCTCTGAAAGATTTTATATCCGGATTATATGAACTTGAACCGTATAAAATTGATTTGACTTAAACTGCCGGATTTGAATGCATGTCTATTCTTTGCTGGAATTACTGGAAATGAACTGTATCTGTGTAGCTCATCATTATCTTCAGTTCCTTATTTATTATTGTTACTTGCTGAGTTAGTTGTACTCATACTATACCCTGCACTTCGTGTGCAAACCCAGGTGTTCCTGGACATAGCGGGTGTAGATTCTTCGGCACAGCTGAGTTTTCGGAGATCCTGAGGTAGCTGTCGTGTTTCACAGACCTTGCCTCTCCTTCCCTATCTCCTTATTTAATGTATTTGGTCTCAGGCTTGTATTCATAATTAGATGCTCATGTACTCAGTGACACCAGGTTTTGGGGAGTGTTCGTATCAGTATTTGTGGGATTTTGTATTGTATTTAATTATTATATTTTAAAACTTAAATAGAAATTGTAGTTTATGGAGATTATCGGCTTGCCTAGTATTGAGATAGGCGCCATCATGACAGGTTGGGATTTTGGGTCGTGACACCAACGATGTAAACAATATCACGAACCTTCCTGTCGGCATAACACTTCTGTCTAGACTGTGCCGTGCGAAGCCATTCCTGAATCACTTTGACCTTCTCCAAAGCATCCTGAACCAAGTCAGTACCCAATAGCCTAGCCTCACCCGGCTCAAACCAACCCACTGGAGATCAGCACCGTCTCCCTTACAAAGCCTCATACGGGCCATCTGAATGCTTGACTGGTAGCTATTATTATAAGCAAACTCCGCGAGTGGCAAAAATTGATCCCAAGAACTCCCAAAATCGATGACACAAGCGCGCAATATATCCTCTAGTATCTGAATAGTGCCCTTGGATTGCCCTCCCTTCTCAGGTTGAAATGTTGTACTCAACTGAACGTGTGTGCCCAATTCTCGCTGCACTGCCCTCCAGAACTGTGATGTAAACTGCATGCCCCGATCTGAAATGATGGACACTGGCATACCGTGTAGGCGAACAATCTCGCGAATATAAATCCCAGCCAACCACTCCGATGAATAATTAGTTCAACCGGAATAAAATGCGCAGATTTGGTCAACCGATCTACTATCACCCAAATAGCATCAAACTTTCTCAAAGTCCGTGGGAGCCCAACTACGAAGTCCATGGTAATACGCTCCCATTTCCACTCCGAAATTTCAAGTCTCTGAAGTAATCCTCCTGGTCTCTGATGCTCATACTTTACCTATTCACAATTTAAACACCGAGCTACAAACCCAACTATATCTTTCTTCATTTGCCTCTACCAATAGTGCTGCCTCAAATCCTGATACATCTTCGCAGCACCTGGATGAATGGATTACCACAAACTGTGAGCTTCCTGGAGAACCAACTCACGCAAACCATCTACATTAGGCACACATAGTCTGCCCTACATCCGTAATACACCGTCATCTCCAATAGTGACTTCCTTGGCATCACCGTGCTGAACTGTGTCCTTAAGGACAAGCAGCTGTGGATCATCATACTGGCGCTATCTGATGCGATCATATAAAGAAGACCGAGACACAAGCCAAAACTCGATTCGGCTCCAAAACATCCAATCTAACAAACTGGTTAGCCAAGCCCTAAACATCCAAGGCTAAAGGCCATTTTGCTACCAGTAAGTATGTTGAGCTGCCCAAACTCTGCGCCTTACGACTCAACGCATCGGCCACTACATTGGCCTTTTCGGGATGATAGAGAATGATAATGTCATAATCCTTAAGCAACTCCAACCACCTTCCCTGCCGCAAAATAAGATCCTTCTATTTAAACAAATGTTGTAGACTCCGATGATCGGTATATACCTCACACTGGACACCGTACAAGTAATGCCGCCAAATTTTCAAGGCATGAACAATAGCTGCTAACTCAAGATCGTGGACCGGGTAATTCTTCTCATGTACCTTTAACTGTCTGGATGCATAGGCAATAACCCTACCGTCTTGCATAAGCAAGCCAGAACTCACACTTAGAGAATTTGGCATAAAGTCTCCTCTCTCAATCTTTGTAATACAATACCCAAGTGTTGTGCATGCTCTTCCTGGCTATGTGAGTACACCAGTATATCATCAATAAATACTACGACAAATGAATCAAGATATGGATGGAATACATTATTCATCAAGTCCATAAATGCTGTTGGGGCATTGGTTAGCCCAAAAGACATCACAAGAAATTCATAGTGTCCATAACGAGCTCTGAATGTCGTCTTTAGAATATCCGAATCCCGAATTTTCAACTGGTGATACCCAGATCTCAAATTAATTTTGGATAACACCCTCGCTCCCTGAAGCTGGTCAAATAAGTCATCAATACGCGGCAAAGGATATTTATTCTTGATTGTAACTTTGTTCAACTGCCTATAATCGATGCACATCCGCATAGTACCATCTTTCTTTTTCACAAACAGAATCGATGCACCCCAAGGTGACATACTAGGCCTAATAAACCCCTTTTCAAGGAGTTCCTGAAGTTGCTCTTTTAATTCTTTTAACTCAGTTGGTGCCATACAACACGGAGGAATAGAAATGGGCTGAGTGCCCTGCACGAAGTCAATACCGAAATCAATATCCCTATCGGGTGGCATACCTGGCAGGTCTGCAGGAAATACATCCGAAAAGTCTCGCACAACCAATACTGAATCAATAATAAGAGTATCTTCATCCACATCTCTCACAAAGGCCATATATGACAAACATTCCTTTCCAACCATACGTTGGGCCTTAAAATAAGAAATTACCCTGCTAGGAAAAACCTCTAGAGAACCTCTCCATTCATCCTTTGTCAATCCCGGCATTGTCGACGTCACGGTTTTTGTGTGACAGTTAAGAATAGCATGACATGGAGACAACCACTCCATACCCAGGATTACATCGAAATCAACCATACCGAGTAATAAGAGATCAACTCTAGTCTCTAGCTCCCCAATAGTTACCACACACGACCGATACACAAGGTCCACAGTAATAATATCGCCCACAGGTGTAGATACACAAACAGGTGAAACTAAGGACTCACAGGGCATATCCAGATAATGAGCAAAATACGATAATACATATGAATAAGTAGAACCAGGGTCAAATAATATAGAAGCCTCCTTGTGGCACACTGAAACAATACTTGTGATCACTGCATCTGAAGCAACAGCATTTGGCCTAGCAGGAAAAGCATAGAATCTGTAACGACCCGGCCAGTCGTTTCGAGAGTTATAGCCCCGTTTCCCCCATTTCTGCTTTTTTATGTTTTATTTAGCTGCATTGTGATGTATCGGGTTGGTTGGTTCGGGTCCAGAGTATTTTTGGAGTGGAATGAGACACTTAGTCTCTTATTTAGAACCTTAGGTTGGAAAAGTCCACCGGATGTTGACCTATGTATAAACGATCTCAGAATTTAATTTTGATGGCTCCATTAGCTTAGTTAGGTGATTTTGGACTTTAGAGCGCATCCGGAATGTGATTTGGGGGTCCGGAGCAGAATTAGGTGATTTTGGACTTAGGAGCGCGTCTGAAATGTGATTTGGAGGTCCGAAGCGGAATTAGGCTTGAATTGGCGAAAGTTGAAAATTTGGCGATTTCGGTCGGTAGTGGAAAATTTGATATCGGGGTCGGAATGGAATTTCGGAAGTTATAGTATGTTCGTAGTGTCATTTGTGACGCGTGTGCAAAATTCGAGGTTATTCGGACGTGGTTTGGTTGGTTTCGGCATCGATTTCCAAATTTGGAAATATAGAAGTTCTTAGGCTTAAATCCGAGGGTAATTTGGTGTTTTGATGTTGTTTTGAGTGATTCGAAGGTTCTACTAAGTTTGTATGTTGATATATGACTTGTTGTTATTTTTGGTTGAGGTCCCGAGTCGGGGTGATTCCAGGTGGTTAACTAATTTGTCAAAGTTGGAAAATGCAGCTGGAGCTGTTGCTATTGATATTTTCGCAAATGCAGAAATGGAATCGCAGGTGCGGGGCCGCTGGTGCACATGGGGGTTCGCAGTTGCGGGCAATGCTAGGCTAGGCAGAATGCACAGGTGCGAGAAGGCTATCGCATTTGCGAGCCCGTAGGTGCGAGACCTGGGGCGCAGATGCGGAAGGAAGGAAGAAGGCTGGCTTCGCAGATGCGGCGTATCACACGCAGGTGCGACAAGTTGGCCGTAGATGCGGAACCTGGGCTCATAAGGGAGTTCCGCACCTGCGATGGATTTTTCCGCAGGTGCGGTTGTGCAGAAGCGAGAAATGGTCCGCAGGTGCAAAAAAGCATCGGCAGAAACCATAAATAGAACCCTTTCGCGAATTTGGTTTATTTCCACCATTTTCATGTCGGTTTTTGGAGCTTTTGGAGTGATTTTTGAAAGGTGATTCAAGGGCTATCAGTGAGGTAAGTTGCTTGAGCCCTAATACTAGTATATATGGTGATTTCCCGTTATTTAATCATGTAATTAGTGAAAATGAGGGGTTAGGACTTGGAATTTTTAGAGAGTAATTTAAGGATTTGAAGGACCAAACGATGTCGGATTTTGATGAATTTGGTGTGGTTAGAATCGTGAGTGAATGAGCTTTCTAGTTATGTAAATATTTTCGGATTTCGAGACATGGGATTGGGGGCCGGGTTTGAGCCAATTTCTGGTATTTGGTCTAAATTGGTAGTTTTTCTTGTGGAATTCATTCCATTAGCGTATATTGATGGTATTGTACTGATTATGAATAGATTTAGAGCATTTGGAGGCCGAGTCCAGAGGCAAGAGCATTGCGGGGTAGAGATTTGATCGGCTTGAGGTAAGTAACAATTTTAAATCTAGTCCTAAGGGTATGAAACCCCAGATTTCGTATCATTCTACTATGTTTAGGTGACACACATGCTAGGTGACGGGCGTGTGGGTGTGCACTATTGGGGATTGTGACTTGGTCCGTCCCATAGCAACTGTAAAGTTGCATATTTTGTTGAAACTATATGATACTTATATGTTTTAGAAAGAGTTTCTGTAAATTGGGTTGAATGCCATGTTTGGGCCTTGTGCCAGTGCTGTTTGGACCCTTATGGGCCTTTCTTATTATCCTCTCACTGTTTTTGATTAAAAATCAATACTCAGTCATAGTTATACATATTTACTGCGTAACTCAGTTTTATTACTCTATTTTGATGCATATAAATGTTGTTTTGGGTTGAATACTCTGTTTTTACTGAAATGCCCGAGTAGCTTGAGAGGTTTATGACCGAGTGAGGTAGAGGGCCTGATTTGTGAGGACATTTATGGGATCGGGCTGCACGCCGCAGCATGTTTGATATAAGTTGAGGGTCTGAGTGATTTATGCCATGATTTAGCTTGATATAACTCTTGGGCTCAAGGAGCCCCTCCAGAGTCTGTACACACCCCCAGTGAGTGCAGGTACCTACTGAGTGCGAGTGCCGAGTGCTGAGTAACTGGGAGGGATGAATGATTGTGAGGTATGCCCGAGTGGCAAGAGTGATTGTGAGGTATGCCCGAGTGGCAAGAGTGATTGTGAGGTTTTCCCGAGGGGCTGTTTATGAGTGATGCTTTGCCCGAGGGGCTGTTTATGATTTCATCATTTTTGCTCACCTTTGCATTTTTTTCCTCTGTTTGAAAACTGTTAAAAAATATCCTTAAATGATTTTTACAGGAACTGGGTTTAAACGAGATATTGTGATGCAAATCCTGATTTTAAAAGCATGAGGTATTTTACTGAGATTCCATGATATGAACTTTATATGCTTTATCGCTCGTCACTACTGCTCAGTCTTTATTTATTGTTGTTACTTACTGACTTGGCGTACTCACGTTACTCCCTGTACCTTGTGTGCAGATCCAGGTGTAGCTGGATACGGTAGCGGTTGTTGATTATTCTAGTTGCAGATTTTCTCGGAGATAGCAAAGTAATTGTTTGGCGATTGCAACCCTTGCTCTTCTCCCTCTTATCTTCCTCTAGTTGTATTTAGCTACTTTACAGGCTGAGTTAGCCTTGATATTGTTAGACAGATTGTAGTAGATGCTCATGACTAGTGACACCCCGATGTCAGGCTTTTCTTTTCCGCACTTTTGTTTGATTTAAACTCCTTTACAAAGGCCTTTAAGCTAAATAACCTTGAAATTATCCTTGAAATGAAAAAAAGAATATCGGTTTGTTTTTAGAATGAGTCGGCTTGCCTAGTACCACGATAGGCGCCATCACGACAGGGGTTAGTTTGGGTTGCGACAGATTGGTATTAGACCCTAGGTTATATAGGTCTCACGAGTCATGAGCGAGTTTAGTAGAGTCTTGCGGATCGGTACGGAGACATCTTTACTTATCTTCGAGAGGCTGTAGAACCATTAGGAAGATTCCACATTCTTGAATTCTTGTCATGCAAATTTGTTGATTCTAGTAACTAAACATTTGTTGTTTCAATCTCTCACAGATGGTGAGGACTCGTACTACCGGTCAGGAGGGCCAGCCACCAGTACCACCAGCCAAGGCTGCGAGAGGCTGAGGCCGCGATAGAGGTCGTGGTAGGGGAAGAGGTGCAGCCCGTACCGCAGTTGGGGCAGTACCTACAGATCCACCAGTTGTCCCAGATTAGGACCATATTCCAGTTGTTGATGTACCAGCTCAGGCACTACCTATGCCTATTGTGATTCTAGGCCTTCAGGAGACCTTAGCTCAGATTATGACAGCATGTACTGGCCTTGCTCAGGCGGTCTTTATCTCAACGGCCGCAGCCAAATCTCAGGCCGGGGGAGGCACGGGCACTCAGACTCCCGTTGCTCGCACACCCGAGCAGGTTGTTTAGGGACTCCAGGCACCAGGGGGCACCACCAGCCCAGCCGGTTGCAGTTCTTCAGGATTATGTGGTTCCTGCTATGCCTAAGGATGATCAGCGTAGGTTGGAGAGGTTTGGGAGACTACAGCCACCACCTTTCAGTGGCACAGAGAGAGAGGATGCTCAGGACCTTTTGGACAGGTGTCGGAGGATACTCCATTCTGCTGGTATTCTAGAGACTTGTGGGGTCTCCTTCACTACCTTTTAGTTTTCAGGGGCTGCACTCAGATGGTGGGAGACTTACGAGAGGCGTAGGCCTATTGGCGCAGCACCCCTTACTTGGCTGCAGTTCTCCATGGTTTTTTTGGAGAAGTTCGTGCCTCGATCCCGTAGAGAGGAGCTGCACAGACAGTTTGAGCGGCTTCGCCAGGGTGATATGACTGTGATGCAGTATGAGATACGGTTCTCTGAGTTGGCCTGTCATGCTATCTAGTTGGTTCCCACGGACAGGGAGAGGATGATGATATTTATTGGCAGTCTCACTTATCAGCTACAGTTGCTCATGACCAGAGAGAGGGTTTCGGGTGCTACTTTGGATGAGGTTATCGACATTGCTCGGCAGATTGAGATGGTTCGCGGTCAGGAGAGGGTTGAGAGGGAGGCCAAGAGGCCTTGTGGTCAGGGTGGATTCAGCGGTGCTCCTTTTGGGGGTCAGTGTTAGCACGGTAGAGGTCGTCATTTCAGGCAGGCTTAGTCAGCTCGGTCATTTCATCATGGTGCATCATCTGGCCATGGCTCTCACAGTTCTTATCAGGGCCACTCATCACTTAGTGCCCTTCCAACTCGTAGTTTGTCCCGTGCTCCACCTGTTTAGGGCTCTTCCATGCCAGGTTCTTCTACCAGTTATCCCAGTGCTAGGGGTTCCCTTCAGTTCCCACCAACAGCACCAGGGAGTTGTTTTGAGTGTGGGGAGTTTGGGCATATGTGGAGGCATTTTCCTCATCGTCATGGAGGTCTATCTCAGCAGAGGAGTCAGCCTCCGACTTCAACACTAGTTACCTCACCACCCACCCAGTTAGCTCGGGGTGGAGGTAAGTCAGCTAGGGGTCGCCCTAGAGTGGGAGGCAGATCAGAGGGTGGCCAAGCCCATTTCTATGCCCTCCCTATAAGACCAGACGTTATTTCTTCAGATGCTGTGGTTACAGGTATTGTCTCAGTTTGTCACAGAGATGCCTCAATATTGTTTGACCTTGGTTCCATGTATTCATATGTTTCCTCGTATTTTGCCCATTTTCTGGATTTGCCTCGTGAGTCTTTAGTTTCATCTGTTCAAGTATCTACTCCTGTGGGCGATACTATTGTTGTAGACCGCGTATATTGGTCATTTGTGGTGACTATTGGGGGTCTGGAGACCCAAGTGGACCTTTTGCTGCTCAGTATGGTCAACTTTGATGTGATATTGGGTATGGATTGGTTATCTCTATGTCATGAAGTTCTATATTGTCATGCTAAGACGGTGACATTGGCTATGCCTGGAATTTCGAGGGTTGAGTGGAGCGGTTCTGTAGATTATGTACCAAGTAGGGTGATTTCATATTTGAAGGCTCAGCGCATGGTTGAGAAGGGTTGCCTATCTTATTTGGCTTTTGTGAGGGATGTTAGTGCAGAGACTCCTGTCATTGATTCTGTTCTGGTGGTACGTGATATTCCGGATGTATTTCCTGCAGACCTGCCAGGCATGCCGCCTGACAGGGATATTGACTTCAGTATTGATTTGGTGTTAGGCACTCAGCCCATTTCTATTCCAACGTATCGTATGGCACCGGCGGAGTTGAAGGAATTGAAAGAACAGCTTCAGGAACTCCTTGATTAGGGGTTTATTTAGCCTAGTGTGTCACCTTGGGGTGCACCGGTTCTATTTATGAAGAAGAAGGATGGTTCCATGAGAATGTGTATTGATTACAGGTAGTTGAACAAGGACACAGTCAAGAACAAGTATCCTTTGCCTCGTATTGATGATTTATTCGACCAGCTTCAAGGAGCGAGGGTGTTTTCCAAGATTGATTTGAGGTCCGGTTATCACCAGCTGGAGATTCGGGATTCAGATATTCTTAAGACATCTTTTAGGACCCGATATGGCCATTATAAGTTCTTAGTGATGTCTTTTGGGGTGACCAATACCCCAGCAACATTCATGCATTTCATGAACAGTGTATTCCAGCCCTATTTGGACTCATTCGTTGTTGTATTCATTGATGACATCCTGGTGTACTCTCGTAGCTAGGAGGAACATGCTCAGCATTTGAGCATTGTATTACAGAGATTGAAGGAGGAGAAGATTTATGCAAAGTTCTCCAAGTGTGAGTTTTGTCTTAGTTCAGTAGCATTCTTGGGACACGTGGTGTCCAGTGAAGGTATTCAGGTTGATCCGAAGAAGATAGAGGTGGTTCAGAGTTGGCCCAAATAGTCCTCAACTACAGAGATTCAGATCTTTCTTGGTTTGGCTGGTTATTACCGTCGGTTCGTTCAGGGTTTCTCGTCTATCGCATCGCCCTTGACCAAATTGACCCAAAAGGGTGCTTCATTCGGTGGTCGGACGAGTGTGAGGAGAGCTTTTAGAAGCTCAAGACTGCCTTGGCCATAGATCCAGTGTTAGTTATACCATCAGCTTCAGGTTCTTACACTGTATACTGTGATGCCTCGAGGATAGGCATTGGATGTGTTCTGATACAGGAGGGTAGGGTGATTTCCTACGCCTCGCACCAGTTGAAAACCCATGAGAAGAACTATCATGTCCATGATCTTGAGTTAGCAGCTATTGTTCACGCCTTGAAGATTTGGCGCCATTATTTGTATAGGGTTCATTGTGAGATCTATACTGATCATCGGAGTTTGCAGTATCTGTTGAAACAGAAGGATCTTAATTTGCGTCAGCGGAGATGGTTGGAGCTTCTTAAGGACTACGATATACCATCCGGAGAAGGCCAATGTGGTGGCCGATGCTTTGAGTCATCGGGCGAAGATTTTGGGGAGTTTATCATATCTTCCAGCAGTAGAGAGACCTTTGGCATTGGATGTTCAGGCCTTAGCGGGCCATCTTGTGAGATTGGATATTTTGGAGCCTAGTCGGGTATTGGCTTGTGTGGTCTCCAGGTCCTCTCTTTATGACTGTATCAGGGAGCGTTAGTATGATGACCCCCACTTACTCGTTCTTCAGGACAAGGTTCAGAGAGGTGATGCTAGGGATGTGACCATTGGTGATGACAACGTGTTGAGGATACAGGGATGGATATGTGTGCCTAATTTAGATGGGATTCGGAAGTTTATTCTTGAGGAGGCCCACAACTCGCGGTACTCCATCCATCCGGGTGCCGCGAAGATGTACCAGGATTTGAGGCAGCACTATTGGTGGAAGCGGATGAAGAAGGATATAGTTGGATTTGGGGCTCGGTGTCTCAATTGTCAGCAGGTTAAGTATGAGCATCAGAGACCGAGTGGCTTACTTCAGAGATTAGAGATCCCAGAGTGGAAGTGGGAGCGGATCACCATGGACTTTGTAGTTGGGCTCCTACGGACATTGAGGAAGTTCGATGCTATTTGGGTTATTGTGGATCGGCTGACCAAGTTCGCGTACTTCATTCCAGTTTATACTACTTACTCTTCAGAGCGGTTGGCTGAGATTTACATCCGAGAGATTGTTCGCCTACATGGTGTTCCAGTTTCCATCATTTCAGATAGGGGCAGTCAGTTACATCGCAATTTTGGAGGGCAGTGCAGCGAGAGTTGGGTACTCAGGTTGAGTTGAGAACAACTTTTCACCCTCAGATGGATGGGCAGTCCGAGCATACTATTCAAATATTGGAGGACATGTTGCGCGCTTGTGTCATTGACTTTGGGGGTTCATGGGACCAGTTTCTTCCACTCACAGAGTTTGTATATAACAACAGTTATCAGTCGAGTATTCATATGGCTCCGTACGAGGCTTTATATGGGAGGAGGTGTAGATCTCCGGTATGATGGTTTGAACTAGGTGAGGTTAGGCTCTTAGGTACATACTTGGTCCATGATGCATTAGATAAGGTGAAATTGATTTAGGAACGGCTTCGCACGGCGCATTCTAGGCAGAAAAGCTATGCGGATAGGAAGGTCCGTGATGTGTTTTTTATGGTTGGGGAGAAGGTTTTGCTGAAGGTATCACCCAAGAAGGGTGTTATGAGGTTTGGGAAGAGGGGCAAGTTGAGCCCCCGGTTCATTGGGCCTTTTGAGGTGCTTCAAAGGAAAGGGGAGGTGGCTTATAAGCTTGCCTTGCCACCCAGCTTGTCGAGTGTGCATCCAGTGTTTCATGTTTCCATGCTCCGGAAATATATTGGCGATCTGTCCCATGTTTTGGACTTCAGCACGGTTCAGTTAGAGGGTGATATGACTCATGATGTGGAGACGGTGTCCATTTTGGATCGGCAGGTTTGAAGGTTGAGGTCAAAGGATATAGCTTTGGTGAAGGTGCAGTGGAGAGGTCATACTGTGGAGGAGGCCACCTGGGAGACTGAGCGGGAGATGCGGAGCAGATATCCATGCCTATTCGAGACTCCAGGTATGTTTCTAGACCCGTTCAAGGACGAACGAATGTTTAAGAGGGGGAGGATATAACAACTCGGCCGGTCGTTTCGAGGGTTATAACCCTGTTTCCCCCATTTCTGCTTCTCTATGTGTTATTTAGCTGCATTGTGATGTATCGGGTTGGTTGGTTCGGGTCCGGAGTGTTTTCGGAGTGAAATGATACATTTAGTCTCTTATTTAGAACCTTAGGTTGGAAAAGTCAATCGGATGTTGACCTATGTGTAAATGATCTCGGAATTTAATTCTGGTGTCTCCATTATCTTTGTTAGGTGATTTTCGACTTAAGAGCGCGTCCGGTATGTGATTTGGAGGTCCGGAGCGGAATTAGGCTTGAATTGGCGAAAGTTGGAAATTTGGCAATTTCGGTCAGCAGTGGAAAATTTGATATCGGGCTCAGAATGGAATTTTGGAAGTTGGAGTAGGTTTGTAGTGTCATTTATGACGTGTGTGCATAATTTGAGGTCATTCGGACGTGGTTTGGTTGGTTTCGGCATCGGTTGCCGAATTTGGAAATTTAGAAGTTCTTAGGCTTGAATCCGAGGTTAATTTTGTGTTTTGATGTTGTTTTGAGTGATTCGAAGGTTCGACTAAGTTTGAATGTTGATATATGACTTTTTGGTATTTTTTGTTGAGGTCCCGAGGGCGTGTCGAGGTGACTCCGGGTGGTTAACGGATTTGTAGAAGTTAGAAAATGCAGTTGGAGCTGCTGCTACTGATATTTCCACACGTGCGGAAAGGGAGTCGTAGGTGCGGGGCCGCTGGTGTGCATGGGGGTTCGCAGGTATGGGTAGGGATGGGCTAGGCAGGATGTACTGGTGCGAGAAGGCTATCGCATCTGCGAGCCCACAGGTGCAAGACCTGGGGCGCAGATGCGGAAGGAAGGAAGAAGGTTGGCTTCGCAGATGCGGCGTGGCATGCACAAGTGTGACAGGTTTTTCGCAGATGCAGAACCTGGGCTCATAAGTGAGTTCCGCACCTACGATGGATTTTTCCGCAGGTGCGAAAAAGCCTGGGCAGAAACCATAAATAGAACCCTTCGCGAATTTGGTTCATTTCCACCATTTTCAAGTCTGTTTTTGGAGCTTTTGGAGTGATATTTGAAAGGTGATTCAAGGGCTATCAGTGAGTTAAGTTACTTGCGCCCTAATACTCGTATATATGGTGATTTCCCGTTGTTTAATCAAGTAATTAGTGAAAATGAGGGGTTAGGGCTTGGAAATTTTGGAGAGTAATTTAAGGATTTGAAGGACCAAACGATGTCGGATTTTGATGAATTTGGTGTGGTTAGACTCGTGAGTGAATGGGCTTTCTAGTTTTGTAATTTTTGTTGGATTTCGAGATGTGGGCTTGGGGGGCGGGTTTGAGCCAATTTCGGGTTTTTGGTCTAAATTGGTAGTTTTTCTTGTGAAATTCATTCCATTAGCGTATATTGATGGTATTGTACTGATTGTGAATAGATTTGGAGCATTTGGAGGCAGCGTTCAGAGGCAAGAGCATTGCGGGGTAGAGATTTGACTGGCTTGAGGTAAGTAACAATTTTAAATCTAGTCCTGAGGGAAACCTAAAATTTCGTATCATTCTACTATGTTTAGGTGATGCACATGCTAGGTGACGGGCATGTGGGCGTGCACTGTTGGGGATTGTGACTTAGTCCTTCCCGTAGCAACGGTAAAGTTGCATATTTTGTTAAAACTATATAATACTTATATGTTTTAGAAAGAGTTTCTGTAAATTGGGCTGAATGCCATATTTGGGCCTTGTGCTAGTGCTGTTTGGACCCTTATGGGCCTTTCTTACTATCATCTCACTATTTTCGATTGAAAATCTATACTCAGTCATGGTTATACTTATTTACTGCGTAACTCAGTATTATTACTCTAATTTGATGCATATAAATATTGTTTTGGGCTCAATACCATATTTTTACTGAAATGCCCGAGTGGCTTGAGAGGCTTATGACTGAGTGAGGCCGAGGGCCTGATTTGTGAGGATATTTATGTGATCCGGCTGCATGTCGCAGCATGTTTGATAGAGGCCGAGGGTCTGAGTGATTTATGCCATGATTTGGCTTGATATAGCGCTTGGGCTGAAGGAAGCCCTCCGGAGTCTGTACACACCCCCAGCGAGTGCACGTACCTACTGAGTGCGAGTGTCGAGTGTCGCGTGCTGATTGACTGGGAAGCATGAGTGATTGTAAGGTATGTCCGAGTGGCAAGAGTGATTGTGAGGTATGCCCGAGTGGCAAGAGTGATTGTGAGGTTTGCCCGAGGGGCTGTATATGAGTGAGGCTTTGCCCGAGGGGCTATTTATGATTTCATCTTTGCTCACCTTTGCATTTTTTTCCTCTGTTTGAAAACTGTTTAAAAATATCCTGAATTGGGTTTAAACGAGATATTGTGATTCAAATCCTGATTTTAAAAGCATGAGGTATTTTACTGAGATTTCATGATATGAACGTTATATGCTTTATCGCTCGTCACTACTGCTCAGTCTTTATTTATTGTTGTTACTTACTGACTTGGCGTACTCACGTTACTCCCTGTACCTTGTGTGCAGATCCAGGTGTAGCTGGATACGGTAGCGTTTGTTGATTATTCTAGTTGCAGATTTTCTCGGAGATAGCAAGGTAGTTGTTTGGCGATCGCAGCCCCTGCTCTTCTCCCTCTTATCTTCCTCTAGTTGTATTTAGCTATTTTCCAGGCTGAGTTAGCCTTGATATTATTAAACAGATTGTAGTAGATGCTCATGACTAGTGACACCCCGATGTCGGGCTTTTCTTTTCTACACTTTTGTTTGATTTGAACTCCTTTACAAAGGTTTTTAAGCTAAATAGCCTTGGAATTATCTTTAAAATGAAAAAATAAATATCTGTTTGTTTTTAGAATGTGTCGGCTTGCCTAGTACCACGATAGGCGCCATCACGACAGGGGTTAGTTTTGGCCGTGATAGAATCGGGTCTGACCGCCACTTGACCGGCCTCCCCCTATTGGGCGACCCCTAGCTGCCTGACCCCCACCCCGAGCTGGCTGGGCGGGTGGTGTAACTACTGTGCTAGTGCCGTCGGTCAAGAATTCTGTTGTAAAGCCCCACTCAACAGCCTAGGACAATCTCTCTTGACATGACCTAATTCTCTGCACTCGAAACAACCCCTTATCTGATAGAACTGCTGCTCCTGATAACCCGAAGAATTACCTGTAGAAGCCTGAGCGGATGAGGCATGATGAGAACTCTACGCTGGTAGTGCACTAAATGAAGACTGGCCTAAGTAAGCACTGTAAGAACCATGGCTATCTCATACACCACGATGAGCTGGACGAGTCGCCTGAGCGTGTCTGAAAGAACGACCCCTACCGTGGTAAAACTGACCCCCTGAAGGAACACCGCTGAAATCACCTGAACCACGAGGCCTCTTAGCCTCCCTTTCAACCCGCTCCTGGCTACGAACCATCTCAATCTGATGAGCAATGTCGCCTCTCAAAAGTAGAACCAGACACTTTCTCTCTAGTCATGAGTAATCACAGCTGAAAAGTGAGGCCATCTATGAACCTCTTGATCCTCTCCCTGTCTGTGGGAATTAACCAGATAGCATGATGGGCCAATTCTGAAAATCGCATCTCATACTGTGTCACGGACATATCACCCTAACGAAGCTGCTCAAACTGCCTGCGTAGCTCCTCTATGCGGGACTGAGGCACGAACTTCTCCAGGAATAGACCGGAGAATTGCTGCCAGGTAAGGGGTGTTGCGCCGACCAGCCTACACCTCTCATAAGCCTCCCACCATGTGAAGGCAGCCCCAGAAAATTAAAAAGTAGTGAAAAGACCCCACTGGTCTCCAGAATACCCGTTGTCCGAAGCATCCGCTGACACATATCCAGAAAATCCTGAGCATCCTCTGACTCAGCACCGCTAAATGGTGGAGGTCAAAGCCTCTCAAATATCTCAAGTCTCCTCTGCTCATCATCTGCCATAACAGGAACTACCGAAGCTTAAGCAGCTGCAATTGGCTGGGCTGGTAGTGCTCCCGGTATATGAATTCCCTGCACTACCTGGTCTGGAGTACGGGCAATAGGGGTATGAGTACCTCCCCCTGCCTGAGAAGTGGAAGGTGTGGCCTGAGCCGAAACCACCTGAGCAAGACTAGTGCAAGCTGTCAATATTTGGGCCAAAGTCTCCTGAAGGCCTGGAATCTCAATGGGCAAAGCTGGTGCCTGAGCTGGTCCTGTCGGCTAAGCTATATCTGGAATCTGCTCCTGAGCTGGAGCAACTGGTGGTACTACAGGTACTGGTCCAACTGTGGTACGAGCTACACCTCGACCTCTACCTCAGCCTCGGCCTCTCGCGGCCCTAACTGGTGGCACTGGTGGCTGACCGTACGATCCGGTAGTACGTGTTCTCACCATCTGTGAGAGAATAGAATAGCAGAAATTTAGTTTCCGGAATTAACAAATTCGCACGATAGAATACAAGAAAGTCAAATTTTCCTAAGGGTTTTGCAGCCTCTCTAAGATATATACAGACGTCTCTGTACCGATCCGCAAGACTCTACTAAACTTGCTCATGACTCGTGAGACCTAAGCAACCTAGGCTCTGATACCAACTTGTCACGACCCAAATTTCTAACCTGTCGTGCTGGCGCCTATCTCAATACTAGGCAAGCCGACAATCTCAATAAGCCACAATTTCTTTTAAGTTTGAAAATATAATAATTAAATTCAATCCACAAATCGCACAAATACCAATACAAATACTCCCAAAACTGGTGTCACTGAGTACATGAGCATCTAATATGAATACAAGTTTGGAAACTATGGTCTACAATAGTCTAAAACCAAATACAATAAATAAGGAGATAGGGAAGGAGAGACAAGGTCTGCGAAACACGGCAGCTACCTCTGAATCTCCGAAAAATCAACTGTGCGAGAGAATCAACACCCGCTATGTCCGATAACACCTGGATTTGCACACGAAGTGCAGGGTGTAGTATGAGTACAACCAACTGAGCAAGTAACAATAATAACTAAGGAACTGAAGAGAATGACGAGCTACATAGTTATAGTTCATTTTCAGTAATTCCAACAGAGAGTAGACATGCTTTCGATTCCTTAAGTTTAAGTCAAATCGGTTTTATACAGAGAATTTCACAACAATGACAGGTAGCAACTAAGTGCAACAACAAATGCAAAGCAAGTACAGCCTCTCAAGGCAAAAGTCACTCCCCTCGTCACAATAACTCAACCACTCGGCTCTCAGCCCTCAGCACTCATACTCAATGGGTACCCGAGCTCACTGGGGTGTACAAACTCTGGAGGGGCTCCTAAAGCCCAAGCTCTATAATCCGCACGGATAAGTCACGTGCTGCACGGACAACTCACGTGCTATAATATCCTACACGGATAACTCACGTGTTATAATATCCTTACCTCGCCGACAAGCCCTCGGCCTTACTCAGTCCTCAACCTCTCTAGTCTCTCGGCTCTCAAAAATCACAAATATCAGCCCAAACAAAGATAACATAGTGTATCAACAAAATCAAGAAAGACTGAGGTATGATACGCAAGTAAAATCATGACTGAGTACAAGACAACAATTAGCAAATAATTCAATGAGTACGCGACCTCTACGGGCCCCAACATTACTTTCACATAGCCTAAGCATGATTTCTAACATGATTTACAGTCAATTTTCTTCAACACATAGAGAGCATATAGCTAACAACAAGTTATTCAACTTTACAGTTTTACGGGATGGACCAATCACAATCCCCTCGGTGCACGCCCACACACCCCTCACCTAGCATGTGCGTCACATCCAGAATAATCGCATGAAACAAAAATCCGGGGTTTCATACCCTCAGGACCAGATTTATAACTGTTACTTACCTCAAACCGTGTAAATCTTTACTCCGCTAGGCCTTTGCCTTGTGAATTGTCCTCCAAACGCCTCGAATCTAGCCACAATTAATTCGATTCAGTCAATAAAATTTATTGGAATTAATTCCATAAAAAATACTAATTTTCCAACAAAATCTGAAATTTAGCTCAAAAATCGCCCGTGGGGCCCACGTCTCGGAATCCGACGAAACTCACAAAATCCGACAACCCATCCAATTACAAGTTCAACCATACTAATTTCACTCAAATTCGACTCCGAATCGGTGTTCAAATCTCGAAACTGTATTTTATGTAATTGTAGAAATTCCTCTGATTTCTCTTGAATAATCAATAATCTAATGCCTAAAAAAGATTAATTCATGGAATGTAATCACAAGGGAGTCAAGAACACTTACCCCAAGTTGTGTGAAAACTTTCCTCTCCAAAGTCGCCCAATCCGAGCTCCAAAATCCGAAAATGAAGAAAGAAGCTAAAACCCACGATTTTATTTTCTGTCCAGTAATTTACTCTTCGCGATCGCGAAGCACAAAAATTTCCAGCCTAAAATTTGCCTTTCGCGATCGCGGAAAATGCTTTGCGATCACGAAGAACAAGTGCCCAGCTCTTCCAGACAACCTATAGTATAATGGTCATAACGTTTCTTACAAAAGTCCATATTGCAAATGGTTTAACTTTATGAAAACTAGACACCAAGAGCTAAAACTTTTATTTGTTGCTCACTTCCAAATTCCTTATAGATTGCGAGATATATGCTCCCAAAATCAGCCCTGTGCAATAGAGATTTCCAAACTCTTCCCAGACGGCCTATAGTGTATCTATCATAACTTTTTTGTATAAAACTCCAAATGACAACTGGTTTACCTTTCTGAAAACTAGACACAAAGGGCTACAACTTTCATTATTGGATCATCTCCAAATTCCTTATAGATTACGAGATATAAGCTTCCAAAGTCGGGTCAGTGCAGCAGGATTTTCATCTATGCGATTGCGAAAAGGCTTCCGCGATCGCGATTCACAGTTCCCAAACAGCAAAATTGCTCTTCGCGATCGCGACCATTTGTTTGTGATCGCGATGCATACCTCTGTGGCCAAAAACCAGCAACTAAGAATAGCCTAGAAATGGTACGAAACCACCCCGAAACTCATCCGAGCCCCTCGGGACCTCAACTAAATATACCAACAAGTCTTAAAACATCATACGAATTTAGTCGAAGCCTCAAATCACATCAAACAACGCTAAAACCACGAATCATACCCCAATTCAAGCCTAAAGAACTTTAAAATTTTAAATTTTCACAAACAATGTCGGAACCTATCAAATCAAATTCGATTGACCTCAAATTTTGCACACAAGTCATAAATGAAATAATGGACATATGAAAATTTTCAGAATTAGATTTCGACCCCGATATCAAAAAGTCAACCCCTCGGTCAAACTTTCCAAAAATTTAACTTTCGGCATTTTGAACCTAATTCCCCTACGGACTTCCAAATAGTTTTTCGGACACGCTCCTAAGTCCAAAATCACCATACAGAACTATTGGAATTATCAGAATTCAAATCCGAGGTCGTTTATACATAAATCCACATCCGGTTAACTTTTCTAACTTAAATTTTCAATTGTGAGACTAAGTGTCTCGTTTTATTCCGAATTCCTT
Source organism: Nicotiana tomentosiformis (assembly GCF_000390325.3). NCBI lineage: Eukaryota > Viridiplantae > Streptophyta > Magnoliopsida > Solanales > Solanaceae > Nicotiana > Nicotiana tomentosiformis. Next base: position 3,215,550 of record NC_090817.1, on the reverse strand, counting down.
CCGGACCAGAACCAACCAACCCGGTAAATGATAAAACAACTGTAAAGCATAAATTGAGCAGTAAATGAGGGAACGGGATTATAATACTCAAAACGACCGGCCGGGTCGTTACATGAACAAACTTCAAGTTCGAATTTTTCTTGAAACTTTTTAATCTTTTCCTCCATTCCCGTGGTTTTTGAAGTTTGTTCAAATTTGTGAAGTTTTATATAATTTTTTAAATAATTTACCTAATTTGAAAGCAAGTTTATTTTAAAAATAGTCTTTGATTTGAGGAAGTCACTTTCCTCTTTGGAGATAGAATATAGATAAGGGAATTTTATTTCTTTTTCTAATATGATGGTGCAAATTGCATCTAAGTTATCATGATATAGTTTAATCTGAGTTATAAATGGTATTCCTAGGATAATTGCTTCATTTATATCCCTAGTTATCACAAAATCATTTATAAAGAAGATTCCTTCATTATAGATGTAGGCTTTTGATAACTTATAATTTAACTTTAATTTTTCTCCTGTGGCGGAATACAATTTTGTAGTACTTTTTTCAAGATACTTGGTTGGTCTTATTCCTTTCATTATGCAGTTTCTATCTGCACCTGAGTCTAGTAGAGCTAATTTATTTAGCGTAATATCTTTTACTTTTATGGTAATGGGAATATGGTAGCTTTGGGCTTTTACTTTTGTAATTTTGGCCACACCTGTACCACTAACTGAATCGTCATCATTTTTTGAATTATCATCTTCTGTGAAATATTCACCAATTGGTTCTTTTTTATTGGCTGCTTGTAATATTTCTTTTGTGAGATTTTCCATTTCTATTTTGTCAAGTCTAAGCTTAACCGCTTTTATTTCATCTTTTACAGATTTTAATTCTATTTGTAGATGTTGAATAGTAGGTTTATCATCTTTGACAGAAAAACTATTCATAACTTCTTTCATATTAAAAGGTTCTATTTTATGATGATTTCCCTTTTGATTAATGATGATATTTTTTAATTCTGTTAAATATTTTATTTTGATTTCTTCATCATCTATGTGATTAATAATATCAAATAAGACTTCTTTGGAGTCGTTAGTAATGACTTTGATAGAATTTTGACCACACACACATATTGCGCCAGTGCAGCTACAGTTGTCTTCTTTAGCGCTACTGCTGTCTGAGCTATATGCCATATTGATTAATTCATCGTCACTGTCAGAATAACTTTAATTTGATAATGATGATGAGGTGTTGTTATCATTTTGTTAAAGAATAGCGAATAGCTTTTCTTTAGTATTTTCATCAATTTCTAAGGTATTAACCTTTTTCTTTTTCTTGTTGGTGACTGGGCATTCATTAGCTTTATGCCCTGTCTTTCCACATGACAAACATTTATCACCGTATTCTTCTGTTATTTCTAACAAGGTTTGTTTTCTTGGTTTAATAAATATGAGGTCTTTGTAAACCTGAATATTGTAATTAGCACAGAAAAATTTTCTATCTATTTTTCTTAATTGTTTTAAAAGCAACACAAATCTGCATCAACAGGAGCACATCTCAGTTTTAAAATGAATAATTCAGATAAGAATAAAATTCTTAATGACATCAACCAATCTCTGGCAGTAACTAATATTGCCAAAATTGAAAACGATTTACAAAATTGGAGTATTCCAAGAGAATCCTACGGTACTATATAACATACTAGTAATTTTGAATTTATAAAAAAACTATAACATCAAAACTTGTGAATCCATTGTTGCCATCAATAACTCGATAGAAACAATCAAGTTACAAGCAGCACAAAATATTCAACAATACAAAAAAAATTTAATTTCCTTCACATTGGATTAGTACAAGTGGCAGTCAAACCTTTATATAGATTAGGTTTAGACACCCCTCTCTGTCTCTTATTAAGAGATGATAGACCACTAAACTTGGATGATTCATTATTAGGAGTTCTGCAAAGCAACCTAGCCCAAGGCTCGGTATACTTTAATTTTTATCCAAACTTTTCATTTGACATTAATGACCAGAACGTTTTGGATAAATTAACTCTTAATATAAAAACAAAAAATATGAATAGCAAAATAAATACTAGAGAAATAACTATAATATATAGAGTGTATTACAGACTAATGAAGACAACCTTAGCTCCAAAAGCTAAAATCAAAAGTAATAAAGGAGTTACTATGCTCATGGAAGCAAATCAAGAACATAGTAACACTTTTGTCCCGAGAATGATTCAGTGGGATGAAATTTTGAAAAAAGATGAATGGTGTTTTGACGCCGTAAGCCAACCAAAATATGAATCTGAGGGTTCTTTCATCGAACAAGTCATTCAATATCCAACAGGAGCCATTGACTTAAAGTTTTTAAGATTAGGCTCAGCTAGTGAGGCTTCTTCCAGTAGAAGAATGTCCTTTACCAGACCTTCTTCTTCCAAACCCCAGGAGGATAATGGAAGTAACAAAAGTAATGAAAAGTTAATTGAAGAAATTAACACAAAACTTAAGGGAGTTGACTTTAACAAAACTGTTCCCCAAGTTATTTATCAAAATAATCCCTTTGTAGCTACTCCAAGAAGCCCAAATACGAAAACAGTTGATCAACTAACAGTAATCTGAGCCGATGACTTTGAAATAGATTGGAAAAGTCTAGATGCTCAATGGTTACACCCCAACAATATTATTAATAGGAAATGGTACGTAGATACATATTCCTTATAACAAAGGTTATCTTTTAAAGATAAATGGATAAAAGATCTAAAAAGAATCAAATGTAATATTGAATTCTTTAAATGGTTTGAATCAACATGACAGATTCCAAATCAAAAGGAATCCTTGCAAATGTTAGTTAATAAGTGGTATATCAAAAATAAAAGTATAACTGAAGCCAGTACTCCACCCTTAGAAGAAATTCTAATACCAGTTCAAAGCGAAGTAATCACAGCTTCCCCTTTCAAAAGAGAAAGCGTTCACACTGAAAGTGGACCAACTAACAAAGATATTAATAAAATTATTGTGCAAAATAATTACACAAATAACCTATTACTGTAATGATCCGGCCGGTCATTTTGAGTGTATTAGCCCCGATCCCCTATTTACTATTTTCCCCGTATCTATTTTTGCTTAAGTGACTTGCCGGGAGGTCTTGCTTTTGGTTTCGGAGTATTTTGGGATACTTAGTCCCTAAAACAGAAGCTTAAGTCTTAAGATTTTTGACCGTGGTCGGAAGTGTGTGAAGACGACGCCAGAATGGAGTTTCGTTGGACCCGTTAGCTTCGTTGAGTGATTTTGGACTTGGGAGCGTGTCTGGAATGTGAATTTGATGTTTGTAGCTAATTTAGGCTTGAAATGGCGAAAGTCGAATTTTGGAAAGTTTGACCGGGAGATTAACTTTTTGACATCTGGGTCAGATTCCGATTTTTGGAAGCTGGAGTAGGTCCGTAATGTTGACTATGACTTGTGTGCAAAATTTAAGGTCAATCGGACGTAGTTGGATAGGTTTCAGTTTGGGGAATATGAAAGTTTAGAAGTTCTTTAGGCTTGAATCCAGGTGTAATTGGTGTTTTGATGTTGTTTTGAGTGATTCGAAGGATCGACTAAGTTCATATGGTATTTTATGATCGATTGGTATGTTTGGTTGAGGTCCCGGGGACCTTAGGTGAGTTTCGGATACTTAGCGGATCACTTTTGGACTTTGGGAGATAGCAAATTTTCTGAGGTTTTGTTGCAGACATTTCCTTCATCGCGTTCGCGAGGGAGTTCTCGTGTTCGTGTAAGGCATCTGGGAAGGCCAGCTGAGTTACTCTTCGCGTTTGCGATGTGGTTCCCACGTTTGCAAAGATGTAGAACCCTGAGGCTACGCGTTCGCGACATGGTCCTCGCGTTCACGGAGAGGTACGGGCAGATGGAGCTTCAAGCATTTAAGCCTACGCGTTCGCGAAAAGGGTCCCGTATTCACGTAGGGTCCACCAGTGAAAGGTATGCATTCGCGAGAGGGCACTCGCATTCGCGAAATAGGAATTCTGGTCAACATCTTTTTGTTCAACGCGAACGCGAGGCTTTGACCGCGTTCGTGAAGAAGGAATTAACTTGGCAGATATAAAGATTCAAAAACGAGGGTTTGGCCATTTTTATCAAAACTTGTGTTTGGGAGCTCGGATTTGATAAGATTTCGAGGGATTTTCAGAGACATTGGTTGGGTAATGATTCTACACTTGATTTTGGTTATATACCACTAATCTATCATTAATTTCATCATTAAATTTCAGATTTGGGTTAAAAATTGGGAAAACATGGGAAGAAGTTCTTCAACTAAGATTTTGGGTTTTGATTGGGATTTTGACATCAGATTTGGATAAATTTGGTATGGTTGGAATCATGAGTAAATGGGCTTTCAGGTTTTGTGACTTTTGTCGGATTTCGAGACGTGGTCTTGGGGCCGGCTTTTGACCAATTTCGGATTTTGGCTTGTAATTTCTTATTTTTCTTGCGGAATTGATTCCTTTAGCCTATATTAATTATCTCATAATGCTTGTGGCTAGATTCGGGGTATTTGGAGACTGAATAGAGGGGAAAAGACATTACGAAGTAGGATTTTGCGCAGTTTGAAGTGAGTAACAGTTTTAAATCTGGTTTTTAGGGTATGAAACCCCGAGGATTGGTATGATGTGAGTGTTTGGAGGTGACATACATGCTAAGTGACGGGCGTGTGAGCATGCACCGCGAGGGATTGTGACTTGGTCCGTCCTGTGAGACTGTAAATTCGAATTGCCATTGTTATTACTTGTTTTTCCTTGCCTTTGAGTAATTGACTGTCTTTCATGTTAGAAACCTGTCACGACCCAAAATCCAACTAGTTGTGATGGCACCTAACCCAACCCGCTAGGTAAGCCAACTTTCAACTATCCAATTCCAATAAAATATTGTAAAGCAATTTAAGTAAATAAAGGTCTTAATCTTATACATTCCCCAAGAACTGGTAGTATAAATCATGAACTTATAAGAATAGAATTTACAAAGTTGATATGATGTAAATACAATTTTTGTTTGAAAAGTACATAAACAGAGTTTTTATAATCTAAGGCTACCATGAACAAGAGGCAGCTACAATAGGAATGCAGGTACATCTTCAAATCCGGCAACCATCGAGCACAACAACCAACATCAACACGCAATGTGCAGAAGTATAGTATCAGTACAACCGACTCCATGTACTGAGTAAGTAACAAACCTAACCTTAGATTGAAAGTAGTGACGAGCTTTTACCAAGGTCGGGTCCCAACTTCAATAACCAACAATAGTTCATAACAACTTAAACAAGTAATACCAGAAGTAACTCAGAAATAAAATGCTCAGCTAAATCATGATTTCTAAAAATAGTTCTTCCTTTCAAGTACATCAGTGAAAACCCAAATCGTTTACCGAAGTCGCCAAAAATATGAATAAGTTTGAAAACAATAATTTTCCCAAAATCCTTTCAATAATAAATGAGATGCTTCATTTTCTTTCCAGATAACCCGTGTAAAACAAATGCATTACTATACCCATCTGTCAAGATGTGTGAGAAATCATGAATGATGTGATACAGTATAACATGAGGAAAATACAACATTATGCCTGTATGTAATGTGTGAATGTCAATGCGATGCAACTCAGTGATAAAATCATATGCATACTCTCAGAGTATCATTTTACTCAGTCCTCCCAATCACTTGACACTTGTACTCAGTAGGTACCTGCGCTCACTGGGGGTGTGTACAGACTCATGAGGGGCTCCTACAGCCCAAGCGCTATAATCTGCACGGACAACTCACGTGTTGTACGGACAACTCACGTGCTACAATAATATCTGGATCCGCACGGATAACTCACGTGCTATAATAAAGCCTATAAGGCCTACTGCATGCAGGCAGCCCCGATCCATATAATAATCCTCACAATTAGGCCCTCGGCCTCCCTCAGTCATCAATCTCTCCAGTCTCTCTCTCATGGGATCACAATGTCATGAAAATAGCCTGAAAGTGATGATATGATGTATCAATAAATAACAACTCCCGAACGGCTCGAATCTAGTCACAATTAATTTGATTCAGTCCACAAAAATTATAGGAATTAATTCCATATCAAAATACTAATATTTTCCACAAAATTCAAAATTTCGCCCCAAACATCACCTGTGGGGCCCACGTCTTGGAATCTGACGAAACTCACAAAATACGATAACCCATCCAATTACAAGTTCAACCATACTAATTTTACTTAAATCCGACTCCGAATCGGTATTCAAAACTCGAAAAATTCATTTTGTGACATTATAGAAATTTCCTTCAATTTCTCTTGAAGATTCGATAATTTTACACCAAAAATTAAGATTAATTCATGAAATATAATAACAAGGGAGTCAAGAACACTTACCCCAAGATGTGTGAAAAACTTCCTCTCCAAAATCGCCCAAACCGAGCTCCAAAATCCGAAAAATGGGTGAAAAATCGCGAACCCTCAGACTTAAAGGGTTCTGTCCAGTTAATCTGCATCTGCAGATAATATGTACGCACCTGTGCCTTCGCTTGTGCGAGCAAAACATCGCATTTACGGACTTCACTTGCCTGCCCAGTTTGCGCATCTGCGAGGGCACCATCGCGTTTGTGAGACCGCATCTACGGGAAAGACATCGTAGATGCGAAAATCCTCAGCTTCTAGCCGTCTCGCTCCTGCGCCTAAGTTGTCGCACCTGCGAGTCCAATTCTGCAGGTGCGAAAACACCAGAACCAGCATACCTCCAGAAATTCTTCAACTTCGAACCTTGGTCCGTTAACCACCCGAACTCAACCCGAGGTCCTCGGGATCTAAACCAAACATACCAACAAGTCTTATATCCCAATACGAACCTAGTTGAACTCTCAAATCACCTCAAACAACTTCAAAAATATGAATTACGCGGATTCAAGCCTAATGAATTTCAAAATTCTACAAATGACACCGAAACCTATCAAATCACGTCCAATTGACCTCAAATTTTGCACACAAGTCGCATTTCATATTACGGACCTATTCCAATTTCCAGAATCGGATTCCGACCCCGATATCAAAAAAGCAACCTCCCGGTCAAACTTCCCAAAAATTTAACTTTCGCCATTTCAAGCCTAATTCTACTACGGACCTCCAAATAATTTTCCGGACACGCTCCTAAGTCCAAAATCACCATACTGAGCTATTGAATTCATCAAAACTCCATTCCGGGGTCGTTTACACATAATTCGATATCCGGTCACTATTTTAACTTAAGCTTTAAACCTTGGAACTAAGTGTTCCAATTCATTCCAAAATCTCACCGGACCCGAACCATTTACCCCGGCAATTCACACAACAACTGTAAAGTATAATTTGAGTAGTAAATAGGGAAATGGAGTTGTAATACTCAAAACGACCAGCCGGGTCATTACATTCTCCCCCACTTAAACATACGTTCGTCCTCGAACTTGCCAAGAGTTGTTTCCAAGCCATCAAATCACTGTTCCATCTTACCACACACGTACCCAGGGGTGAACCCACGTCACCCTATTCCATATAAGCTTGACAACACAATACAACCGAAATCATTTATTTAACTTTAGCCCATAAACCTTGAAATTTAATTTCCAACCCTTTAGAATTTCTTTCAAGACACGAATCTTACATTTACACACTGTCTGAGTTTGAACAAGTTGTATCAAGACATAACCATAACCACAGATATAATCAACTAACATATTACACAACTCGCATGCTCGTGGAACCATTCCTGATCACAGTAACTACTTCCAAAACCAACCAAATACTAGTATTAAACCCCATATCGAACCAAACATCACCCCAAAAACTTTGTACATTGTTTATAATAAAAGAAACACACAGTATCTCGTAACCCCTTATCAGATCAGTAAGTCATGGAACTCTCTCGCCCCAACCAGAACCATAATCCCTTTCTTAGCCGACTTTCAATGTCGTCCTCCCAAATATACCGTAATCAAACCTGACAGTACCCATTCTGGGTCCAATGACCTTATATTATTAAACACAACTATCCCACAGATGCCACACCAATATAACTCAGAGCCACAAACCGTGCCATCAGTGCGCCAATACGCAATAATTCAAATGTACTTAGTCATGGAAAATGACTCAAATGAGAGAACTGCCCCGCAAGATTAACAAGTACCGCCACAACGAAATGCTGAAAATACATCACACACCGTAGAACCATCACACGATTCTAACATAAGGTTCATACCTTAACATAACTGCTGCAACGCGTGACCCCATCCAAACGCTAGTCCATATTATCTACCCCGAGCCACCCTGCTCAAAATCAATAACGATGGAGAGGCAAATGACAAAACTGCCACACAAAACCTGAAAGAACATAACCAATACGCAATCGATCATGCAATACCCAAATACTCATCACGCTCGAATTCAGCCATAAGGCCCCCAATAGAACTGCACCATGACAACTCCTCATAGCATAAAGGAGTAACTCATGGATCATTTCAGAACACGAATAAGTTCAACATCAACCGAATGGCACATCCCTCAACAATAGCAGTATGGAGCCAACTATTTCGGCTCGGTGTAGAATACACATCTTAATTGGGCCTACCAATGGACCCCCAAATCACCTATTCCAAAAAAAATCAACTTTGCTCACCCACAAATAGACAAATAACCCTCAAAAAACCCACAACGACTGAAGCATAATACATACCATTATCTGGCTAGCTTCGGCTCTAACTTCACAGTTCGACCATGAAACAATCAGCTCTAAATCCATGGAACACACGAATCACCATTTCTGATTCCATCTCCACCGCCTGAATGTCTATAACATCTCTCATACACAATCATCCCACGAGTAATATTTCTCCTATTCTTTCGTGTTATATAGCAACGTCTTAAAATTAGCAGTCGATCAACCAGGAAAATGATGCAATACCTATGAAATATCCATAATTCAAAACATAGTGTGCCTTATGAAATGTATACCCTACTCACGCAATACCAAATAGTTATAGCATTTATCTAAACATCAAAAATTGTTCATGCCCTCTAAGAATTTATGACCTCCCTTTCAATGCTAAACTGTGACCTTGCACATGCCAACCTTAATCCCACACAGCACACCGCATCTATCATGCCATCATTAGAAATATACGAGAACCTCATAAGCATTTTGAGTCACAAGTAGAATACATATCCGATCAGTCAGAAGCCTTCTATTTGATCCCATCCGATAGAAAATCACAATGCTGAACATGCTCCTTCGGCCGGTAGGAAAATACCCATCTCAAACCGTGGTAGAAATCCTCGAGAATGCTTTGGAATCTATTTGCACATAATCAAGCCATTAGAGTGAATCTCTCTAGATCAACCCAGCCACGCAGGTCGACAAACCCATGTGTATTGCCACAAAGCACCTGTAGAAAACCCCCACATCATAAGCACCTAAAGAACCTATCATATCCATTACCATATTGATCCAACCTACTAATCAGTTGTCTTATTTTCTCTGAGTTTCTTCCGAATTCGTCTTCAAATTGATAATTCTCCTTTCTAAAATGCCACGATCTTTAGCCACAGCTCACCCTACAAACCTAGCATAGAACCACAATGCCCTACAACCCATAAGCAACTGTATTCTTCTTAAGCACCTTCAAAAATACCACAATTGTAACACTCACTTTGAGAATACCTCATGTGAATTTGAAATTGTTCTTCTTACCTTTCTTATATTAAAATGTAGAATCCATAGTCATACAGAATTTCCGCAAGTCCAGGCACCATCAAATGCAAATCTCAGATTTTTATCCATACACAAGTCCGGTGAAATTCTCAATTGCTATATATAAACCTCGAACCTATTGGAACTTTCTTGAGAGTCACCCACTTTGTTCAAATCAAAATTACACTGCCCAAATGGGCTGAAAGACACGTGCCCCATTAGCACAACATCACTCAAAGAGGTAATCCTATTTTAAGACCACTGATCAAATTCATACTCCATGCGTACTACATCATTCACAGATAACAACTCACTCATCCTATGATTTTCATATACTCATCAAGCGCAATATAACCCGTATCCAGAAATTTCGTTACTCAGTCAGTCTTGAACTCCACCTCTACAAGTCATAACTAACCCATAAGTATGCCTCAGACCAAAATTAAAATTTAACACATAACCATGAAATTAAATTGTCAATATCAGACTCCCCCACTTGGCTCAAAGACATAGATTGAAACACTCCATAGTTTACAATACCCATACTCTATTACTGTCATAATACCGTAGTCAGTTCAACAAAACTTCTTCTCAAACTCATGCAACGCCAACCATAAAAATACCCCAAATCATCCGCTAAGCTCGCAATCATTCTCTTGACACTCAAGTCAACTTTCTCAGCCAGATTCAAATTCAACTCTCCACACATACGCCCCACTGGCAGAAAAGAAACCCTCCACTCACATTACAAGGAACACACCTACGTAGATTACTTTCCAGGAGATAACCCACCTCTCTAGCCTCAAATTGGCATCTTGTTATATCTTTTCGCAGTCACAATTACTATGCAATCACTTAGTCTCTTTGAGTCAAAACTCATTAACCAGACATGATAATTTAATTTGTCCCAAAATTTAACAATCGTGAAAGATCCTTCAAAATATTCACACTCACGACTGTACGTCACATCAAAACGAAAATAAAGCATCCAATGGCCTTCCTTTACATTTCAAGGAAACACTTCTCATCATATTCAAATAGTCTTAACACGTCCTACAGTTACATCATACTCATCATAAAGCCATTCCACCACTCATCGAGCCACAAATTCTACTGTAGAGTCATTACCGATCATATGAGTGCAATTGTACAAGTTACAACTGAAGCTACCGAGCTTAAGCTGCGGTCTAAACCTGGATTCAGGTCCTCTAGACTGGACCATCACTAAAACACACAATACATATCTCGAACCTCATTCATAGAATCACAAGTCGGTGATGCACATCTGATAACGAGCACTCATGTGCGCATACGAATGCGTGCAAGAAATTCAAAGAGTTATATCTCAAGCTGAATCAATCCCGCACGATAAGGAAAGAAAGATGGGAAGTATATATCCTAAATGCCATGTAGCCTCTCAAAGATAAGTATGGACGTCATCATACCGATCCGCAAGACTGTACTAGGCACTTGTTCATGACTTGTAGAACCTATGAACCTAGAGCTCTGATACCGCCTTGTCACGACCCAAAATCCAACTAGTCGTGATGTCATCTAACCCAACCCACTAGGTAAGCCAACTTTTAACTATCCAATTCCAATAATAATTTTTAAAGTAATTTAAGTAAATAAAGGTCTTAATCTTATACATTCCCCAAGAACTGGTAGTACAAATCATGAGCTTCTAAGAATAGAATTTACAAAGCTTATATGAAGTAAATACATTTTCTGTTTGAAAAGTACATAAACAGAGTTTTTATAATCTAAGGCTACTATGAACAAGAGGCAACTACAATAGGAACGCAGGTACATCTTCAAATCCGGCAACCATCGAGCACAGCAACAACAACAGCCAACATCTGCACGCAATGTGCAAAAGTGTAGGATCAGTACAACTGACCACATGTACTGAGTAAGTAACAAACCTAACCTTAGGTTAAAAGTAGTGACGAGCTTTTACCAAGGTCGGGTCACAACTTCAATAACCAACAATAGTTCATAACAACTTAAACAAGTAATACCAGAAGTAACTCATAAATAAAATGCTCAGCTAGATAATGATTTCTAAAGATATTCTTCCTTTTAAGTACATCAGTAAAAACCCAAATCGTTTACCGAAGTCGCCAAAAATATGAATAAGTTTGAAAACAATAATTTTCCCAAAATCCTCTCAATAATAAATGAGATGTTTCATTTTCTTTCCAGATAACCCGTGTAAAAAAATGTATTACTATGCCCATCTGTCAACATGTGTGAGAAATCATAAATGATGTGATACAGTACATCATGAGGAAAATACATCTCTATGCATGTATGTAATGTGAGCATGGCAAGATGCAACTCGGTGATAAAATCATATGCATACTCACAAAGTATCATTTCACTCAGTCCTCTCAATCACTCGACACTCACACTCGGCACTCGGCACTCACACTCAGTAGGTACTGCACTCACTGGGGTGTGTATAGACTCATAAGGGGCTCCTACAGCCAAGCGCTATAATCTGTACGGACATCTCACGTGCTGCACGGACAACTCGCGTGCTATAATAAAGCCTATAAGGCCTGCTGCAGGCGGGCTGCCCTGATCCACATAATAATCCTTACAATCAGGCCCTCGACCTCACTCAGTCATCAATCTCTCCAGTCTCTCTCTCATAGGCTCACAATGTCATGAAAATAGCACGAAAATGATGATATGATTTATCAATAAATAACAACAGAGGCTGAGATATGATATGTAATGACATGAATATGACTAACTATGAATTTCCAATTTAAAAACAAATAATTCACAGCAATATGACCTTTGTGGGTCCCAATAATACAGGCACATACCCTCAACATGATTTTAAATATGATTCTCAACTCAATTTCTTTAACACATAAAACTGCATGGAAAATGCCAAGATTAGTTTACTACAAAATTCCACATAAACAATTATGTCATAATTTCTATAGTGCACGCCCACACACCCGTCACCTAGCATGTGCGTCACCTCCCAACAATTCACATAATATATATATTCAGGGTTCATACCCTCAGCTCCAAGATTAGAAGAGTTACTTACCTCGAACAAGCCGAATCCAATGTCGAGCAAGCTAAACAATGCTCCAGAAATTCCATTTTGCGTGTAACAACTTCCGAATGGCTCGAATCTAGTCACAATTAATTTGATTCAGCCCACAACAATTATAGGAATTAATTCCATATCAAAATACTAATATTTTCCAAAAAATCTAAAATTACGCGCCAAAAATACCAGTGGGACCCACGTCTCGGAATCCAATGAAACTCACAAAATACGACAACTCATCCAATTACAAGTTCAACCATACTAATTTTACTCAAATCCGACTCCGAATCGGTATTCAAAACTTGAAAAATTCATTTTGTGACATTATAGAAATTTCCTTCGATTTCTCTTGAAGATTCGATAATCTTACACTAAAAATGAAAGTTAATTCATGAAATATAATCACAAGGGAGTCGAGAACACTTACCCCAAGATGTGTGGAAAAATGCCTCTCCAAAATCGCCCAAACAGAGCTCCAAAATTCGAAAAATGGGTTAAAAATCATGAACCCTCAAACTATAAGGGTTTTGTCCAGTTAATCTGCATCTGAGGACAATATTTGCACACTCGCGCCTCCGCTTGTGCGAGAAAAACATCACATTTGCGGACTTCACTCGCCTACCCAGTTTGCGCATCTGCGAGGGCACCATCGCATTTGCTAGACCGCATCTGCGGGAAAGACATCCTCAGCTCCCAGCCATCTCGCTCATGCACCTAAGTCGTCGCACCTGCGACCATCACACCTGCGAGTCCATTTCCACAGGTGCGAAAACACTAGAACCAGAATACCTCCAGAAATTCTTCAACTTTGAACCTTGTTCCGTTAACCACCCGAACTAAACCCGAGGTCCTCGGGACCTCAACCAAATATAACAACAAGTCTTATATCCCAATACGAACCTATTTGAACTCTCAAATCACCTCAAACAACTTCAAAAATACGAATTACACACGAATTCAAGCCTAATGAATTTCAAAATTTCCAAATTCTACAAATGACACCGAAACCTTTCAAATCACGTTCGATTGACCTCAAATTTTGCATACTAGTCACATTTCACATTACGGGCCTATTCTAATTTCCAGAATCGGATTCCGACCCTGATATCAAAAAGCCAACCCCCTGGTCAAACTTTCCAAAAATTTAACTTTCCCCATTTCAAGCCTAATTCCACTACGGACCTCCAAATAATTTTCTAGACACGCTCCTAAGTCCAAAATTACCATACAGAGCTATTGGAATCATCAAAACTTCATTCCGGGGTGGTTTATACATGAATCAATATCCGATCACAATTTTAACTTAAGCTTTAAACCTTGAAACTAAGTGTTCCAATTCATTCCAAAAACTCATCGAACCCGAACCATTTATCCCGACAATTCACACAACAACTGTAAAGTATAATTTGAGAAGTAAATGGGGAAACGGGGTTGTAATACTTAAAATGACCGGCCGGGTCGTTACAAAACCATGCTTAGGCCATATGATATCATTGTTGGGACCCGCAGCGGTTGTATACTTGTTGAATCGACTGCCAATTGTTGTCTTGTACTCTGTCACAGTCTTACATGTGTGTTATATCTCTGTTCCCTCTCATTTTTTGTTGATACTTGTTGCATTCTATGTTTGGGCTGATTATTATGATATTCTGTGAGCACGAGAGGCTGGAGAGGTTAGTGACATAAATAGGGCTTGAGTGCCAAGCTGTGAACTATGTGAGGGTATATGGATCGGGTTGCACGCTGCAACGAGCCTTATGGCTATTTATGGATTGTGGATCGGGTTGCATGCCGCAACGAGCCTTATGGCTACTTGTATGATTGGGTCGGGCTGCATGCCACGGCGATATAGCGCTTGGGCTGGAAGGAGCCCCTCCGGAGTCTGTACACCCCCAGTGAGCGCAGGTACCTATTGAGAGTGTGTATTGAGGGATGAGAGCCGAGAGTATGAGCTGATGTGATGAGTTGAGTGACTGTTTCCTTGAGAGGTTGTTCTTGCTTTTTTTATTGTTGCACTTAGTCGCTATCTGATGTTGTTGTGAAATTTCTGGAAGATTCATATCTATTTTACTTGAGCTCAAACTGATTTGACATATACCACCGGATTTGAAAGCATATTCACTCTTTGCCGGAAACTTTTGAAATGATCTGTATTATTATAGTTCGTCACTGCTTCTCAGTTTCTTATTTAATTCTGTTACTTGCTGAGTTGGTTGTACTCATGTTACACCCTGCACTTCATGTGCAGATCCAGATGTGTACGGTTCTAACGGTCACTGAGTTCGTGCGCGAGCTGATCATCGGAGACTTACGAGGTAGCTGCCGGCGTCCGCAGTCCTTGTTTCTCCTTTCTTATTATCTTTTCTCTCTTGTATTGGCATTTGGCACAGACTGTAGTATACTCTATTTCTAGATTGGTTATTAAATGCTCATGACTTAGTGACACCCCAATGTCGGGCTATTTTTTTGCACTTATGTTTTATTTGGGTCTTAACCACGTATTTATGAGAAACTCCGGTTATTTTAAATGTCTTACATTCATTTCTGTTAAATTTTGAAAGTGTTTTGGAAAGGTCGGCTTGCCTAGTATCATGATAGGTGCCATCACGACGGGTTAGGTTTTGGGTCGTGAAAATTGGTATCAGAGCCTAGGTTACATAGGTCTCACGAGTCATGAGCAGGTTTAGTAGAGTCTTGCGGATCGGTACGGAGACATTTGTACTTATCTTTGAGAGGCTGCAGAACCATTAGGAAACTCCACATTCTTGAATTCTTGTCATGCAAATCTGTTGATTCTAGTAACTAAACATCTGTTATTCCATTCTCTCACATATGGTGAGGACTCGTACTACTGGGCAGGATGGACAGCCACCAGTACCACCAGCCAGGGCCGCGAGAGGTCGAGGTCGCGGTAGAGGCCTCGGTAGGTGAAGAGGTGCAGCCCGCACAGCAGCTGGGGCAGTACCTGTAGATCCACTAGTTGCCCCAGATCAGGACCAGATTCTAGTTGTTGATGCACCAGCTCAGGCACCACCTGTGCCTATTGTGATTCCAGGCCTTCAGGAGGCCTTAGCTCAGATTCTAACTATGCATACCAGTCTTGCTCAGGCGGTCTTTGTTCCGGCCGCAGTAGCCACTTCTCAGGCCGGGGGAGGTGCTCAGACTCCCACTGCCCACACACTAGAACAGGTGGTACAAGGATTCCAGACACCGGGGGCACTACCAGCCTAGCTGGTTGTAGCTGCTCAGGACTATGTGGTTCCTGCTATGCCTGAGGATGAGCAGTGTAGATTGGAGAGGTTTGGGAGACTCCAGCCTCCATATTTCAGTGGTGCCGAGGGAGAGGATGCACAGGGTTTCTTGGACAGATGTCATAGGATACTCCGTACAGCATGTATTCTAGAGGCCAGTGGAGTCTCGTTCACTACTTTTCAATTCTATGGGGATGCATTCAGTTGGTGGGAGGATTTTGAGAGGCGTAGGCTTGTCGGCGCAGTACCCCTTACCTAGCAGCAGTTCTCCGGTCTATTCTTGGAGAAGTTCGTGCCACAGTCCCGTAGAGAGGAGCTGCGCAGGCAGTACGAGAAGCTTTGTCAAGGTGATATGTCTGTAACGCAGTATGAGATACGATTCTCGGAGGTTGCCTGTCATGCTATGTGGTTGGTTCCCACAGACAGGGAGAGGATCAAGAGGTTTATAGATGGCCTCACTTTTCAGCTACAATTGCTTATGACGAGAGAGAGAGTGTCTGGTGCTACTTTTGATGAGGTTGTCGACATTGCACATCAGATTAAGAAGGTTCGCAGTCGGGAGAGGGTTGAGAGGGAGGCCAAGAGGCCTCGTAGACTGGGTGGATTTAACGGTGTTTCTTTTGGGGGCAGTTCCACCAAGGTAGGGGTCGTCTTTTTAGACATGCTCAGACGGCTCGCCCAGTCTGCCGTGATGCATCATCTGACCATGGTACCCATAGTTATCAGTAGGGCCATTCATCTCTCAGTGCCCTCCCAGCTCAGAGTTCGTCCCGTGCTCCATCGGGTCAGGGCTCGACCATGCCAGGTCCTTCTACCAGTCATCCCGATGCTCGAGGCTCCCTTCAGTCCTCCAGAACCAGCACTGGGGAGTTGCTATGAGTGTGGAGAGTTTGGCCACATTAGGAGACATTGTCCCCGCCTTACGGGAAGTTCGGCTCAACAAAGGATCCAGTCTACGACAACAACACCAGTCTCTTCACCACTTGCTCAGCCATCTCGGGGTGGAGCCTAGTCAGTTAGGGGTTGCCCGAGGGGGGAGGCAGATCAGGGGGTGGCCAGGCATGTTTCTATTCCTTCCCTGCCAGACGAGATGCCATTGCTTCAGATGCTATGATTACAGGTATTATCTCAGTTTTCCATAGAGATGCCTCTATATTATTTGACCCTGATTCCACTTATTCATATGTTTCCTCGTATTTCGCTCATTTTCTGGATATGCACCGTGAGTCTTTAGTTTCCTCTATTCATGTATCTACTTTTGTGGGCAATACTATTATTGTGGACCGTGTATATCGGTGATGTGTGATGACTATTGGGGGTCTGGAGAGTAGAGTGGATCTTTTTCTGCTCAGTATGTTCAATTTTGATGTGATATTGGTTATGGATTGGTTATCTCCATGTCATGTTATTCTAGATTGTCACGCAAAGACTGTGACGTTGTCGATGCCGGGGTTGCCGAGGTTTGAGTGGAGCGGTTCTATAGATTATGTTTCCAGTAGAGTGATTTCATAATTAAAGGCTCAGCGGATGGTTGAGAAGAGTTCTCTATCCTATTTGGCTTTTGTGAGGGATGTTAGTGCAGAGACTCCTGCCATTGATTCTATTCCGGTGGTGCGTGATTTTCCAGATATGTTTCATGCAGACCTGTCGGGCATGCTGCCTGACAGGGATATTGATTTCGGTATTGATTTGGTGCTGGGCACTCAGCCCATTTCTATTCCACCATATCGTATGGAACCGGCAGAGTTGAAGTAACAACTTCAGGAACTCCTTAATAAGGGGTTTATTCGGCCTAGTGTGTCCTTTTGGGGTGCGTCAGTTCTATTTTTAAAGAAGAAGGATGGTACTATGAGAATGTGTATTGATTACAGGCAGTTGAACAAGGTCACAATCAAGAACAATTATCCTTTGCCGTATATTGATGATTTTTTTGACCCGCTTCAAGGAGCGATGGTGTTCTCCAAGATTGATTTGAGGTCAGGGTATCACCAGTTGAAGATTCAGGACTCAGATATTCTTAAGACAACTTTCAGTGGCCATTTTTAGTTCCTTGTGATGTCTTTTGGGCTGACCAACGCCCCATCAGCGTTTATGCATCTAATGAACAGTGTGTTTTATATGTATTTGGACTCGTTCATCATTGTATTCATTGATGATATCCCGGTGTACTCTCGTAGCCAGGAGGAGCATGCCCAATATCTGAGGATTGTGTTATAGCGATTGAGGGAGGAGAAGCTTTACGCAAAGTTCTCCAAGTGTGAGTTTTGTCTCAGTTCAGTGGCATTTTTGAGACACGTGGTGTAAGTGAGGGTATTCAGGTAGACCCGAAGAAGATAGAGGCGGTGCAGAGTTGGCCTAGACCATACTCAACCACGAAGATTCGGAGCTTTCTTGGGTTGGCAGGCTATTACCGTCGTTTTGTGGAGGGTTTCTCATCTATTGCATCATCCTTGACCAAATTCACCCAAAAGGGTGCTCCTTTCAGTGGTCAGAGGAGTGCGAGGAGAGCTTTCAAAAGCTCAAGACTGCTTTGACCATGGCTCCAGTTCAAGTTCTACCATCAGCTTCTAGTTCTTACACAGTGTATTGTGATGCTTCGCGGATCAGCATTGGGTGTGTTTTGATGCAGGGGAAGAGTGATTACGTATGCTTCGTGCCAGTTGAAGCCTCATGAGAAGAACTATCTTGTCCATGACCTTGAGTTAGCAGTTATTGTTCATGCCTTGAAGATTTGGCAGCACTATTTGTACGGTGTCCATTGTAAGATTTACACTGATCATCGGAGTTTGCAGCATCTGTTCAAATAGAAGTATCTTAACTTGCGTCAACGGAGGTGGTTGGAGCTTCTTAAGGACTATGATATCATCATTTTGTACCATCCCGGGAAGGCAAATGTGGTGGCCGATGCCTTAAGTCGCCGGGCAGAGAGTTTGGGGACCTTAGCATATCTTCCAGCAGCAGAGAGGCCATTGGCGTTGGATGTTCAGGCCTTAGCTAGTCAGTTTGTTATATTGGATGTTTCTGAGCCGAGTCGAGTATTGGCTTGTGTGGTCTTTCGGTCTTCTCTTTATGATCGTACATGGTCTTCTCGGTATCTCGATCTTCTCTTTATGATGCTAAGAATATCACTATTGGGGATGATGGTGCATTGAGGATGCAGGTCAGGCTATGTGTGCCCAATGTAGATGGTTTACATGAGCTGATTCTCCAGGAGGCTCATAGTTCGCGGTATTCTATTCATCCGGGTGCCGCAAAGATGTATCAGGACTTGAGGTATCATTATTGGTGGAGGAGGATGAAGAAGGACATAGTGGAATATGTTTCTCGGTGCCTAAATTTCTAGCAGGTGAAGTATGAGCATCAGCAAACAGGTGGGTTGCTCTAGAAGTTAGAGATTCCGGAGTGGAAATGGGAGCGGATCACTATGGATTTCGTTGTTGGGCTTCCACGGACTCAGTGGAAGTTTGATGCAGTTTGGGTGATTATGGACCGGCTGACCAAGTCAGCTCATTTCATTCCTGTGATGACTACCTATTCTTCCGAGTAGCTAACTCGAGTGTATATCCGTGAGATCATCAGGCTTCATGGCGTACCGGTATATATCATTTTTGACCAGGGCACGCAATTTACATCACAGTTCTGGAGGGCCGTGGAGCATGAGTTTGGTACTCGAGTGGAGTTGAGCACAGCATTTCACCCTCAGACGGACGGATAGTCCGAGCGCACTATTTAGATATTAGAGGATATGCTCTATGCGTGTGTGATGGAGTTTGGGGTTCGTGGGATCAGTTCTTGCCACTAGCGGAGTTTGCTTACAACAACAGTTATCAGTCAAGAATCCAGATAACACCGTATGAGGCTTTGTATGGTATGCGGTATAGGTCTCCAGTGGGTTGGTTCGAGTGGGGCGAGGCGAGATTATTGGGTATGGACTTGGTTCAGGATGCTCTGGAGAAGGTTAGGGTGATTCAGGATAGACTACGCACAGCCCAGTCCAGACAGAAGAGTTATACGGATCAGAAGGTTTGCTATGTTGCATTCATGGTTGGAGAGAGGGTCTTGCTCCGGGTGTCACCCATGAAGGGTGTTATGAGGTTCCAAAAGAAGGGCAAGCTGAGCCCAAGGTTTATTGGTCCATTTGAGGTATTGCGACGTGTTAGGGAGGTTGCTTACGAGCTTACCTTGCCTCCCAGTCTAGCAGGAGTTCATCCAGTATTCCATGTTTCTATGCTCTGAAAGTATCACGGCAATACGTCTCACGTGTTGAGGAGCTGGTGGCGATCTTAGATAGGCAGGTTCGAAAGCTATGGTCGATGAATATTGCTTCTGTGAAGGTTCAGTGGAGGGGTCAGCCGGTCGAGGAGGCGACTTGGGAGACCGAGCATGATATGCGCAGCCGTTATGCTCATATTTTCACCACTTCAGGTATGTCTCTATGCTCGTTCGAGGATGAACTATTGTTTTAAGAGGGGGAGGATGTAACGACCCGACTGATCGTTTTGAGTGTATTAGCCTCGATCCCCTATTTATTGTTTTCCCCATATCTGTTTTTGCTTAAGTGACTTGCCGGGAGGTCTTGTTTTTGGTTTCGGAGTGTTTTGGGATACTTAGTCCCTAAAACGGAAGCTTAAGTCTCAGAATTTTTGACCGTAGTTGGAAGTGTGTGAATACGACTCCGAAATGGACTTTCGTTGGTTCCGTTAGCTCCGTTGGGTGATTTTGGACTTATGAGCGTGTCCGGACTGTGAATTTGAGTTTTGTAGCTAATTTAGGCTTGAAATGGCGAAAGTCGAATTTTAGAAAGTTGGACCGGGGGGTTGACTTTTTGACATCGGGGTCGGATTCTGATTCCGGAAGTTGGAATAGGTCTGTAATGTTGAATATGACTTGTGTGCAAAATTTGAGACCAATCGAACGTGGTTTGGTAGGTTTCGGCGTCGTTTGTGGAATTTGAAAGTTTGAAGTTCTTTAGGCTTGAATCCGGGTATAATTGGTGTTTTGATGTTGTTTTGAGTGATTCGAAGGATCGACTAAGTTTGTATAGTGTTTTAGGATTGGTTGGTATGTTTGGTTGAGGTCCCGGGGACCTCGGGTGAGTTTCAGATGTTTAGCGGATCACTTTTGGACTTTGGGAGATAGCAGATTTTCTAGTGTTTTGTTGCAGACATTTCCTTCATCGCGTTCGCGAGGGAGTTCTTGCTTCCGTGTAAGGCATCTAGGAAGGCCAGTTGAGTTACTCTTCGCGTTTGCGATGTGGATCCCGTGTTCGCGAAGATATGGAACCCTGAGGCTACGCGTTCGCGACATGGTACAGGCAGATGGAGCTTCAGGCATTTAAGCCTATGCATTCACGAAGAGGGTCCCGCATTTGCGTAAGGTCCGCCAGTGAAAGGTACGCGTTCGCGAGAGGGCACTCGCGTTCGCGAAAAAAGAATTCTGGTCAACATATTTTTATTCAACGCGAATGCGAGGCTTTGACCGCGTTCGCGAAGAAGGAATTAACTGGGCAGATATAAAGATTCAAAACGAAGGTTTGGCCATTTTTATCAAAACTTGAGTTTGGGAGCTCGGATTTGGACGAAATTTCGAGGGATATTTAGAGACATTAATTGGGTAATGATTCTACACATGATTGTGGTTATATTCCACTAATATATCATTAATTTCTTCATTAAATTTCGGATTTGGGTTAAAAATTGGGGAAAAATGGGAAGAAGTTCTTCAACTAAGATTTTGGGTTTTGATTGGGATTTTGACATCAGATTTGGATAAATTTGGTATGGTTGGACTCGTGAGTGAATGGGCTTTTGGGTTTTGTGAATTTTGTCGGATTTCGAGACGTGGGCCCGGGGCCGGCTTTTGTCCAAATTTGGAGTTTGGCTTGTAATTTCGTATTTTTCTTGTGGAATTGATTCCTTTAGCCTATATTAATTATCTCGTACTTCTTTTGGCTAGATTTGGGGCATTTGGAGAATGATTCGAGGGGAAAACGCAGTGCGGAGTAGGAGTTTGCACGGTTTGAGGTGAGTAACAGATTTAAATCTGGTTTTGAGGGTATGAAACCCCAAGGATTGGTATGATGTGAGTGTTTGGAGGTGACGCACATGCTAGGTAACGGGCATGTGAGCGTGCACCGCGAGGGATTATGACTTAGTCCGTCCTGTGAGACTCTAAATTCGAATAGCCATTCTTATTACTTATTTTTCCTTGCCTTTGAGCAATTGATTGTCTTTCATGTTAGAAACCATGCTTAGGCCATATATATCACTGTTGGGACCTGCAGCGGTCGTATACTTGTTGAATTGACTGCTAATTATTGTCTTGTACTCAATCACAGTCTTACTTGGGTGTTATATCTTCGTTCCCTCTCATTTCTTGTTGATACTTGTTGAATTCTCTGTTTGGGCAGATTATTAAGATATTCTGTGAACCCGAGGGGCTGGAGAGTTAGTGACTGAGATAGGGCTTGAGTGCTGAGCTGTGAACTATGTGAGGGTATATGGATCGGGTTGCACGATGCAATAAGCCTTATGGCTATTTATGGACTGTGGATTGGGTTGCACGCCGCAACGAGCCTTATGGCCACTTATATGATTAGTTCGGGCTGCACGCCGCAGCAATATAACGCTTGGGCTGGAAGGAGCCCCTCCAGAGTCTGTACAACCCCAGTGAGCGTAGGTACCTATTGAGAGTGTGTACACCTGAAGTGCTCACGGACCAAGTCACAATCCCCAACAGTGCACGCCCACATGCCTGTCACCTAGCATGTGCGTCACCTCAAAATAGTAAAATGACACGAAATCCGGGTTTTCATACCCTTAGGACTAGATTTAAAATCGTTACTTACCTCAAACCGGTCAAATCTCTACCCCGCAATGCTCTTGCCTTTGGACTTGACCTCCAATTGCTCCAAATCTATTCACTATCAGTACAATACCATCAATATATGCTAATGGAATAAATTCCACAAGAAAAACTACCAATTTAGACCAAAAACCCGAAATTGGCTCAAACCCGGCCCCCGGTATCAAATTTTCCACTAATGATCAAAATCGCAAAATTTCAAATTTTCGCCAATTCAAGACTAATTACGCTCCAGACCTCCAATTACATTCCTGATACACTCCTAAGTCCAAAATCGCCAAATTTCCAACTTTCGCCAATTCATACCTAATTCCGCTCCGGACCGCCAAATCACATTCCGTACACGCTCCTAAGTCCAAAATCGCTTAACAGAGCTAACGGAACCATCAGAATTCAAATCCGAGATCGTGTACACATAGGTCAACATCCGGTTGACTTATCCAACTTAAGTTTCTAAATAAGAGACTAAGTGTCTCATTCCACTCTGAAATTACTGCGGACCCGAACCAACCAACCCTATACAACACAATACAGCTAAATAACACATAAAGAAGCAGAAATGGGGGAAACGGAGCTATAACACCCGAAATGACCGACCGGATCGTTACATCCTCCCCCTCTTAAACAATCGCTCGTCCTTGAACGGGTCTAGAAACATACCTATAGTCTTGAATAGGCGTGAATATCTGCTCCGCATCTCCCGATCGGTCTCCCAGGTGGCCTTCTCCATAGGCTGACCTCTCCACTACACCTTCATTGAAGCTATATCCTTTGACCTCAACCTTCGAACCTGCCGATCCAAAATAGCCACCGGCTCCACATCATAAGTCATATCACCCTCCAAAACATGGTATGGATCTCCAATATACTTCCGGAGCATGGAAACATGCTACCCTGGGTGCACAATCGACAAGCTGGGTGGCAAGGCAAGCTTATAAGCCACCTCCCCTATCCTCTGAAGCACCTCAAAAGGCCCAATGAACCGGGGGCTCAATTTGCCCCTCTTCCCAAACCTCATAACACCCTTCATGGGTGATACCTTCAGCAAAACCTTCTCCCCAACCATGAAAGATACAATATGGACCCTCCTATCCACATAACTCTTCTACCTAGAATGCGCCGTGCGAAGCCGCTCCTGAATCAATTTCACCTTATCTAATGCATTCTGGACCAAGTCTGTACGTAAGAGCCTAGCCTCACCTGGCTCAAACCATCCTACCGGAGATCTACACCTCCTCCCATATAAAGCCTCGTACGGAGCCATCTGAATACTCAACTGATAAGTGTTGTTATATGCAAACTCCGCGAATGGCAGAAACTGGTCCCATGAACCCCCAAAGTCAATGACACAAGCGCGCAACATGTCCTCCAATATCTCAATAGTGCGCTCGGACTGCCCGCCCGTCTAAGGGTGAAAAGTTGTGCTCAACTCAACCTGAGTACCCAACTCTCGCTGCACTTCCCTCCAAAACTGCGATGTAAACTGAGTGCCCCTATCTGAAATGATGGAAACTGGAACACCATGCAGGTGAACAATCTCTCGGATGTAAATCTCAGCCAACCACTCTGAAGAGTAAGTAGTACCAATTGGAATGAAGTGCGCGGACTTGGTCAGCCGATCCACAATAACCCAAATAGCATCGAACTTCCTCGAAGTCCGTGAGAGCCCAACTACAAAGTCTATGGTGATCTGCTCCCACTTCCACTCTGGGATCTCTAATTTCTGAAGCAAGCCACCCGGTCACTGATGCTCATACTTAACCTGCTGACAGTTGAGACACCGAGCCACAAACCCAACTATATCCTTCTTCATCCGCCTCCACCAATAGTGCTGCCTCAAGTCCTAGTACATCTTCGTGGAAACCGGATGGATGGAGTACCACGAGCTAAGGGCCTCCTCAAGAATCAACTCCCAAATCCCATCTACATTAGGCACTCATATCCTGCCCTGCATCCTCAGCACGCCGTCATCCCCAATGGTCACATCCCTAGCATCACCTCTCCGAACCCTATCCTGAAGAGCGAGTAAGTGGGGGTCATTATACTGACGCTCCCTGATACGGTCATAAAGAGAAGACCCGGAGACCAGACAAGCCAATACCCGACTAGGCTCCGAAATATCCAATCTCACAAGCTGGCCCGCTAAGGCCTGAACATCCAATGCCAAAGGTCTCTCTGCTGCTGGAAGATATGCTAAACTCCCCAAACTCTCTGCCCGGCGACTCAAAGCATCGGCCACCACATTGGCCTTCCCAGGATGGTATAGAATAGTGATATCGTAGTCCTTAAGAAGCTCCAACCATCTCCGCTGATGCAAATTAAGATCCTTCTGCTTAATCAGATGTTGTAGACTTTGGTGATCAGTATAGATCTCACAATGAACCCCATACAAATAATGACACCAAATCTTCAAGGCGTGAACAATGGCTGCTAACTCAAGATCATGGATAGGATAGTTCTTCTCATGGGTCTTCAACTGGCGTGAGGTATAGGCAATCATCCTACCCTCCTACATCAAAACACAACCAATGCCTATCCTCGAGGCATCACAATACGCGGTGTAAGAACCTGAAGCTGATGGCAGAACTAACACTAGAGTTGTGGTCAAAGCAGTCTTGAGCTTCTGAAATCTCTCCTCACACTCGTCCGACTACCTGAATAGAGCACCCTTATGGGTCAATTTGGTCAAGGATGATGCAATAGATGAAACTCCCTCCACAAATCAACGGTAATAACACGCCAAACCAAGAAAGCTCCTAATCTTCGTGGCTGAGGACGGTCTAGGCCAACACTGCACCGCCTCTATCTTCTTCGGATCCACCTGAATACCCTCACTGGACACCATGTGCCCCAAGATTGCTACTGAACTGAGCCAAAACTCACATTTGGAGAACTTTGCATAAAGCTTCTCTTCCCTCAATCTCTGTAATACAATCTTCAAATGCTGAGCGTGCTCCTCCTGGCTACGAGAGTACACCAGGATGTCATCAATGAATACAATAACGAATGAGTCCAAATAGGGTTGGAATACACTGATCATCAAATGCATGAACGTTGTTGGGGCATTGTTCAACCTAAAAGATATCACCAAGAACTCATAATGTCCATATCGAGTCCTGAAAGCTGTCTTAAGAATATCTGAATCCCGAATCTTCAGTTGGTGATAATTGGACCTCAAATCAATCTTGGAGAACACCCTCGCTCCCTGAAGTTGGTCGAATAAATCATCAATACGAGGCAAAGGATACTTGTTCTTGACTGTGACCTTGTTCAACTACCTGTAATCAATACACATTCTCATGGAACCATTCTTCTTCCTCACAAATAGAACCGATGCACCCTAAGGTGACACACTAGGCTGAATAAACCCCTTATCAAGGAGTTCCTGAAGTTGTTCTTTCAATTCCTTCAACTCCACTGGTGCTGTATGATACGATGGAATAGAAATGGGCTGAGTGCCTGGCACCAAATCAATACCGAAGTCAATATCCCTGTCAGGCAGCATGCCCGGCAGGTCTGCAGGAAACACATCCGGAAAATCTCGTACCACTGGAACATAATCAATGACAAGTGTCTCTGCACTAATATCCCTCACAAAAGCCAAATAAGATAGGCAACCCTTATTAACCATGCGCTGAGCCTTCAAATATGAAATCACCCTACTTGGTACATAATCTACAGAACCGCTCCACTTAACCCTCGAAATTTCCGGCATAGCCAACGTCACTATCTTAGTGTGTCAATCTAGAACAGCATGACATGGAGATAACCAATCCATACCCAATATCACATCATAGTCAACCATACTAAGCAGCAAAAGGTCCACTTGGGTCTCCAGACCTCCAATAGTCACCACACATGACCGATATATGCGGTCCACAATAATAGTGTCTCCCACAAGAGTAGATACATGTATAGATAAAACTAAAGTCTCACAGGGAAAATGGGCGAAATACGAGAAAACATATGAATACATAGAACTAGTGTCAAATAATTCTGAGGCATCTCTGTGACAAACTGAGATAATACCTGTAATCATAGCATCTGAAGCAATAGCGTCTAGTCTGGAAGGGAGGGCATAGAAACGGGCTTGGCCATCCCCTGGCCTGCCCCCCTCTAGGGAGACCCCTAACTGATTGACCTCCACCCCGAGCTGACTGGGCGGGTGGTGAGGTAACTGGTGCTGAAGTTGGAGGCTGACTCCTCTATTGAGGCAGACATCCATGACGACGAGGACAATGCCTCCACATATGCCCAAACTCCCCACACTCAAAACAACTTCCTAGTGCTGGTGGCGGGAACTGAAGGGAACCCCTAGCACCGGGATAACTGGTAGAAGAACCTGGCATGGAAGAGCCCTGAACAAGTGGAGCACGGGACAAACTACGAGCTGGAAGGGCACTAAGTGATGAGTGGCCCTGATAGAACTGTGAGAACCATGTCCAGATGATGCACCACGGTGAAATGGCCAAACTCACTGAGCCTTTCTGAAATGACGACCTCTACTGTGCTGAAACTGACCTCCAAAAGGAACACCACTGAATCCACCCTGTCCACGAGGCCTCTTAGCCTCCCACTCAACCCTCTCCTGACCACGAACCATCTCAATCTATTGAGCAATGTCGAAAACCTCATCAAAAGTAGCACCAGACACCCTCTCTCTGGTCATAAGCAACTGTAGCTGAAAAGTGAGACCATCAATAATCCTCATGATCCTTTCCCTATCTGTGGGAACCAACCAGATCGCATGACGGGCCAACTCGGAGAACCACATCTCATATTGTATCATATACATATCACCCTAGTGAAGATGCTCAAACTGCCTACGCAGCTCCTCTTTGCGGGATCGAGGCATGAACTTCTCCAAAAAGACCATGGAGAACTGCTGCCAAGTAAGGGGTGCTGCGCCAATAGGCCTACGCCTCTTGTAAGTCTCCCACCATCTGAGTGCATCCCCGAAAGACTAAAAAGTAGTGAAGGAGACCCCACAAGTCTCCAGAATACCAGTAGTATGGAGTAACCTCTGACACCTGTTTAAAAAGTCCTGAGCATCCTCTCTCTATGTGCCACTGAAAGGTGGTGGCTGGAGTCTCCCAAACCTCTCCAACCTACGCTGATCATCCTCAGGCATAGCAGGAACCACATAATCTTGAGAAACTACAACCGGCTGGGCTTGTGGGGCCCCCAGTGTCTGGAGTCCCTGAACAACCTGCTCGGGTGTGCGCGACGGGAGTCTGAGTGCCTGTGCCTCCCTCAGCCTGAGAAGTGGCTGCGACCGTCGAGATAGAGACCGCCTGAGCAAGGCCGGTACATGCTGTTAGAATCTGAGCTAGGGCCTCCTAAAGGCCTGAAATCACAATCGGCACAGGTGGTGCCTGAGCTGGTGCATCAACAACTGGAATCTGGTCCTGATCTGGGACAACTGGTGGATCTGTAGGTATTGCCCCAGCTGTGGTACGAGCTGCACCTCTGCCCCTACCACGGCCTCTACCGCGGCCTCGACCTCTCGCAGCCCTGGCTGATGGTACTGGTGGCTGGCCCTCCTGATCGGTAGTACGAGTCCTCGCCATCTAAGAGAAAATGAAACAACAGATGTTTAGTTACTAGAATCAACAGATTCGCACGAGAAGAATTCAAGAATATGGAATCTTCCTAAAGGATCTGCAGCTTCTCGAATATAAGTACAGACATCTCTGTACCGATCCGCAAGACTCTACTAAACCCGCTCATGACTCATGAGACCTATGTAACCTAGGCTCTGATACCAATCTGTCATGACCCAAACTAATTCATGTCATGATGGCGCCTATCGTGGAACTAGGCAAGCCGACCCATTTCCAAAACAAACTGATATTTTCATTTCAAAGATAATTTCAATGTTATTTAACATAAAAACCTTCGTAAAGGAGTTCAAATCAAAATAAAAGTGTGGAAAAGAAAATTCCGACATGGGGGTGTCACTAGTCATGAGCATCTACTACAATCTATCTAACAATATCAAGGCTAACTCGGCCTGGAAAATAGCTAAATACGACTAGAGAAAGATAAGAGGGAGAAGAGCAGGGGTTGCGATCGCCAAATAGCTACCTTGCTATCCCCGAGAAAATCTGCAACCAGAATAATCAACAACTACTACCGTGTCCAGCTACACCTGGATCTGCACACAAGGTGTAGGGAGTAACGTGAGTACGCCAACTCAGTAAGTAACAAAAATAAATAAATACTGAGCAGTAGTGACGAGCAATAAAGCATATAATGTTCATATCATGAAATCTCAATAAAATACCTCATGCTTTTAAAATCAGGATTTGAATCAAAATATCTCGTTTAAACCCAGTTCCATAAAAAATCATTTAAGGATATTTTTCAACAGTTTTCAAATAGAGGAAAAATGCAAAGGTGAAAAAAAATGATGAAATCATAAACAGTCCCTCGGGAAAAGCATCACTCATATACAGCCCCTAGGACAAACCTCACAATCACTCTTGCCATTCGGGCATACCTCAACCTCACAATCACTCATGCCTCCCAGTCACTCAGTACTCGGCACTCGGCACTCGTACTCAGTAGGTACCTGCTCTCACTGGGGGTGTGTATAGACTCCAGAAGGGATCCTTAAGCCCAAGCGCTATATCAAGACAAATCATGGCATAAATCACTAAGGCCCTCGGCCTATATCAAACATGTTGCGGCATGCAGCCCGATCCCATAAATATCCTCACAAATCAGGCCCTCGGTCTCACTCAGTCATAAACCTCTCAAGCCACTCGGGCATTTCAGTAAAAATAGGGTATTCGGCCCAAAACAACATTTATATGCATCAAAAAGAGTCATAAAACTGAGTTATGCAGTAAACAAGTATAACCATGACTGAGTATAGATTTTCAATCGAAAATATTGAGAGGATAGTAAGAAAAGGCCCCTAAGGGTCCAAACAGCACTGGCACAAGGCCCAAACATAGACTTCAGCCCAATTTACAGAAACTCTTTCTAAAACACACAAGTATCATATAATTTCAACAAAATATGCAACTTTACAGTTGCTACGGGACAAACCAAGTCACAATCCCCAACAGTGCACGCCCACACGCCCGTCACCTAGCATGTGCGTTACCTCAAAATAGTAAAATGGCACGAAATCCGGGTTTTCATACCCTTAGGACTAGATTTAAAATCGTTACTTACCTCAAACCGGTCAAATCTCTACCCCGCAATGCTCTTGCCTTTGGACTTGACCTCCAATTGCTCCAAATCTATTCACTATCAGTACAATACCATCAATATATGCTAATGGAATAAATTCCACAAGAAAAACTACCAATTTAGACCAAAAACCCGAAATTGGCTCAAACCCGGCCCCCGGTATCAAATTTTCCACTAATGATCAAAATCGCAAAATTTCAAATTTTCGCCAATTCAAGACTAATTACGCTCCAGACCTCCAATTACATTCCTGATACACTCCTAAGTCCAAAATCGCTTAACGAAGCTAACGAAACTATTAGAATTCAAATGCGAGATTGTTTACACATAGATCAACATTCGATTAACGTTTCCAACTTAAGGTTCTAAATAAGACACTAAGTGTCTCATTCCACTCTGAAACCACTCCAGACCCGAACCAACCAACCCGATACAACACAATACAGCTAAATAACACATAAAGAAGCAGAAATAAGGGAAACGAGACTATAACTCCCGAAACGACCGACCGGGTTGTTACAGTACCATACAAGGTACCGCATGGCCATGATAGTAAGGTGTATGAAGTGTATTAAAAGTGAGTAATATTTTAAGTAAATTGAGATAATTCTTAATTAAGAGGGTAATTGGTTAATTATTGGATTTGTGGATAAGTATTTAAGTGAAAATTATCTTGGATAAGTATTAGGGGGAAAGTCACGTGAGACTATGGAATGTGGCAGCCAAAGAGGTCTTGAATTATGACTCTTAAAGTGCACATATAGGTGGCCTATTTATAATAATAGTTGGCCAAGTCATCCACAAGAGTGGGCCCACAACCCCAATATTAAGAGACTTTCCCATATGCTTCTACTTATACTTGCTTGCTAACGGATGAATCTCAAACCAAAGAATTTATATGGAACCTTCAAAAAAAGTAACGAATGAATCTCAAAAAAAAAAATCAAAGAAAGACATATTCAATCTTCATAGCAAAGCAAAGTGCTTCAGCAAACTATACAAGTGATGACAACGTGATTTTGCTTTCATTTTGGAAAAGCTGTTGATAACATTCACACTTCATTTTGTGTGAAGAATGAATTATCAATGTTCAGCATCTCTTAGTTAAGGATTCATTTTGGGAATTCATGCCAACAGCTTGAGGATAATTCTTTTGAATGTGATCCAAGATTGAATGTTCATCTACAAGGCTTCTTAGAAAATAGCAACGAGATTTTGCGATTCTAAAGAAGTACGGTGCAATTTTTCTCAAGAATATCATACGGATATTTTCATACTTTGATCCGTCGTCACATGTTTTATCACAAAAGACGTGTGTTAGAGGGATTGTCAAGAAAATCGACTCAGGTATGTTAAGGATATCCCTTCTTTCTGTTGGCATGATCTATACGACACAAACGAAACGAGCAAATAAGTAACTTTCATAAATGACTCTATTCATAGAAATACTAGGGGTGTATATATTCTTGATTCCCCATGTGAATTATTATTATATCTTTTGTTCATGGGTCTCAGAAAAATATGTATTTGATAAAGTTTATCCGAAAGGCATAATGGTCTTATGACGTTCCGAGAGATTTTATTGACGTACTTCTCATGCATTGCATTCATTTATACATGTACATTGACCTATGAAAAGATGACGTTATATACGCATATATGTATGTATATATATGTATATCGGATATGGAAAACAGTTACGGCGTTATATACGCACCACCATCTGATCAGTTGGTATACGTTGATGATTTTCCCATAGTGGCCAAGATGATATGATGGGATGCCCTCAGAGACTAGATGATGTTATGTACGCATATACCTATGCATGGTATGACATTTGTATGCATATGCATGGCATTGTAAATATTATTGATTCAGAGAGTTATTCAGACTTACATGTAGAGTCTTTTACTCCATGTTTCTCATGTCTATTATTTACTGATATTCATTCCTTACATACTCGGCACATTATTTGTACTGACGTTCATTTTGGCTGGGGACGCTGCGTTTCATGCCCGCATGTCCTGACAGACAGGTTGAGAGTCCTCCAAGTAGGCTTTCAGCTCAACGGAAGATGTTGGTGCGCTCCATTTGCTTCGGAGTTGCTATTGGTCAGTATGATTAGGACATGTGTTGATTGGTATGGAGGGACTCTGTCCGGACCTTTATGACATTTATGTATCCTTAGAGGTTTGTAGATATATGTCGTGTACGTGAAAGATTGTACGGCCTTGTCGGCCTATGTTCAGTGAAAATTTGGTCTCATAGGCCCGTATGTCTTATGTATAAGTTGATATTTCATGTTGTATTCTACTTATCTCAAGGCATCCTATCAGACTAAGTTATCTATGATAGTATGATACGGAAAGATACGCTATGTTGGTACTCGGTTGAGTAAGGTACCGGGTGCCCATCGCGGTCCATCGGTTTGGGTCGTGACAAAAGTGGTATCAGAGAAGTTCTGTCCTAGGGAGTCTATAAGTTGTGTCTAGTAGAGTCTTGTTTATGGGTGTGTTGTGCATTTTATAGGCAGGAGGCTACATGGCATTTAGGACTGTCACTCTTTCTTCGTACTCTAGATCATGTGGTAGAGCTCAGTTGTAAGAACTTAATTTCCTAAACTCTATCTTATTCATAATACGACGATGCCTACATCCAGAAAGACAGTTGGTAAGAAATTGAATGTACCGGTGGAAGAATTGAGTCAGAGGAACTCGATTTCGTCATTCTTATGATGGATAAATGTGAGATCTTCAGTAGAATATGTGTGTACTAAGACGTGTAAACTTCTTGATAAGGAGACTTAAGGCAAGAATATCTATCCAGCTCTATGGTGAAAGGCAATGAGAGATTCAGAAGATAGGTACAAGCTCTAACAAGTAAAAGGAGCAAGATGAGAAGGGTACGAGGTACCCAGTTAATGAAGATTATCAGTATTTTCAACTCCGGCAGAAAAATATAAGCATTGTGACTTACCTTCAACAGTAACAGAGGTATGTAGAATTGGCCACACCCATCTCAGTTATACCCTATTGGGGGCTAACATGTGTAGTTTAAGAAAAGGACAGGATATTAGGTTCCGACTGGGGTTAGAGTAACCAAAAATGGTAAATAGATTATTTGTGTTAGTTGACATTTCTAAAGGATATTACAAAGGTGCTAATAGATCTCCTTATGAGGCACCCAGATGGTGCACTCTAGAATATTACAATTAGATGTGAATATTAGCATGAAAACAAATCAGAAGATAGGCACGGAAAGCATGTAAGGGATAAATATTACCTTAGTATGGCTCGCGTCCCTAGTAAAGCGAGAACGTTAAGCAACCCAAAGAGCCACTGGATAGAGCAAAGGGGAGCTAAAAGCAAAAGAATGTCTTGTTCGAGTTTTCAGAATAAATGATAGACATAAATGTTAGCGGGAAATAAGAAAAGAGTTAATGAAGCATTATGAGTAAGATATGATACATGGATGACAACATTAGATTAAAAGATGAAAGTATTACAGAGTCTATAGTCAAGTGAAGGAAATACGAGAGGTGATAGGCCTTGAGGCAACAAAAGAGTATAGGCCATAAAGTCATATCCTCATTTCAAGAAATAAGTTCGTGACTCTAACGTGATTACCAAAAGGAAAAGTTAGACCCTAGAGTAATAGAAATCAGTATGGACTGGTGAACAAGATAAACTAAACATGAATTAGGGACTAAGTGATTCGATAATAGTCAGCATCATGAGAATTTCAGAGATTGCATCTCGGCGATAACAGAATGGACGACAGAATAATACCCTTTGAAGGTCATTCAGGAAGACGCTTTCCTAAAGCAAGCAAGGTTAGCAAAGTTAAGCTTAAGGGACTGTATGTTCTAGTTATACTAAGTGTCACCCTCGCGAGTAAGGAATTTTATTATCCTTGATACAGAAGGATTTCCGCAAGGGTCATCGATGATTTGAAAAGATGCTAAAGATGAAGAGGTAAAATATCTATAGGTAGATCCTCGTGGCTCCAACTCCTAGTACTCCCCTAAATGGGGGGAATATGGAGTGATGTGGCATTAAGTCAGAATTAAGTGGTTCTAGTAACTATGGATTAATAAAGGAAGAATGTGATAAGAATGAGAAAGGGATAAGATTGTACTTATTCAAATCCTAAAGATATGCTACGATTCCAGAACACTAAAAGCAAAAGAATGTCTTGTTCGAGTTTTCAGAATAAACTGATAGACATAAATGTTAGCGAGAAATAAGAAAAGAGTTAATGAAGCATTATGAGTAAGATATGATACATGGATGACAATATTAGATCAAAAGATGAAAGTACTACAGAGTCTATAGTCAAGTGAAGGAAATACGAGAGGTGATAGGCCTTGAGGAAACAAAAGAGTATAGGCCATAAAGTCATATCCTCATTTCAAGAAATAAGTTCGTGACTCTAACGTGATTACCAAAAGGAAAAGTTAGACCCTAGAGTAATAGAAATCAGTATGGACTGCTGAACAAGATAAACTAAACATGTATTAGAAACTGAGTGATTTGATAATAGTCGGCATCATGAGAATTTCAGAGATTGCATCCCCGCCATAACAGAATGGACGACAGAAGAATACCCTTTGAAAGTCATTCAGGAAGACGCTTTCCTAAAGCAAGCAAGGTGAGCAAAGTTAAGCTTAAGGGACTGTATGTTCCAGTTATACTAAGTGTTACCCTCGTGAGTAAGGAATTTTATTATCCTTGATACAGAAGGATTGCCGCAAGGGTCATCGATGATTTGAAAAGATGCCAAAGATGAAGAGGTAAAATATCTATAGGTAGATCCTCGTGGCTCCAACTCCTAGTACTCCCCTAAAGGGGGGAATATGGAGTGATATGGTATTAAGTCAGAATTAAGTGGTTCTAGTAACTATGGATTAATAAAGGAATAATGTGATAAGAATGAGAAAGGGATAAGCTTGCACTTATTCAAATCCTAAAGATATGCTACGATTTTAGAACACTTAAAGCAAAAGAATGTCTTGTTCGAGTTTTCAGAATAAAGTGATAGACATAAATTTTAGCGGAAAATAAGAAAAGAGTTAATGAAGCATTATGAGTAAGATATGATATATGGATGACAACATTAGATCAAAAGATGAAAGTACTACAGAGTCTATAGTCAAGTGAAGGAAATACGAGAGGTGATAGGCCTTGAGGCAACAAAAGAGTATAGGCCATAAAGTTATATCCTCATTTCGAGAAATAAGTTCGTGACTCTAACGTGATTACCAAAAGGAAAAGTTAGACCCTAGAGTAATAGAAACCAGTATGGACTGGTGAACAAGATAAACTAAACATGAATTAGGGACTGAGTGATTTGATAATAGTCAGCATTATGAGAATTTTAGAGATTGCGTCCCAGCGATAACAGAATGGACGACAGAAGAATACCCTTTGAAGGTCATTCAGGAAGACGCTTTCCTAAAGCAAACAAGGTGAGCAAAGTTAAGCTTAAGGGATTGTATGTTCCAGTTATACTAAGTGTCATCCTCGCGAATAAGGAATTTTATTATCCTTGATACAGAAGGATTGCCGCAAGGGTAATCGATGATTTGAAAAGATGCCAAAGATGAAGAGGTAAAATATCTATAGGTAGATCCTCGTGGCTCCAACTCCTAGTACTCCCCTAAAGGGGGGAATATGGAGTGATGTGGCATTAAGTCAGAGTTAAGTGGTTCTGGTAACTATAGATTAATGAAGGAAGAATGTGATAAGAATTAGAAAGGGATAAGATTGCACTTATTCAAATCCTAAAGATATGCTACGATTCCAGAACACTATGCAAACACGATGTCAAAGAAAGGAAGTAAGGATTCCTACCCGAGGTGTTATTGATAAACAAGGAGCCAGTGTGAGCGGTAAGTTAAGACAAAGGAAATAACCCAAGAAAGATTACGCGGAATATTGATATGAGAATAGGACAACGAGTAGCTAGTAGTTGATCTAGGAAGAGCCTAGTTATGGCTAAACAAGAGGACACAGACAAATCAATAGATTAGGCAAGATGAACATAGTGAACCCCAACACGGAGAATTTAGTCTCACAGATACGACATTGTGACCCTTGGGAAATATTCAGACAAGAGTTGGGGTAGTTAAAGGTACCGTATGAATGTTATGAAAATAAAAGATAGTCTCACTAGGAATACAGTCAAAATGTCAGTTCAGGAGCAACCCTACAAGCACAAGGGCGTGGAAATAAGTAACTACAGATAATTATAGGTGAGGAAGAACATCAAACATTCCGTCAATTATACGATGTGATAAGCTTGTAACTTTACAAGAGCCAGAAGGTCTCCCTAAATACTACAACGAAAGACTAGCTGAGGAGATAAGAAAGAAGGCTTCAACCTAAGAACAGTGACCCAAAGAGGAAATGCTCTTGTAACAACAGTCTCACAACAACATTGTATGCACTCCATGAGAAAGTGGCACTTACCGTGGCTAAAGAATGGGAAGAAAAATCAAAAGTAATATTCGAGATCATATGAGTTGCACGAAGATTTTGGCATACGTGGGAACTAAGATAAGCTAAGTATGCATGCAACAAGTGGAAAACGACCAGGAAAAGTAATTGCTTACATTTAAAGAAGGTTGAGAAGGAACGAAAGGAATTATTCGATTAGTGATCCAGCGTGAGTTACGTTATTAATGCACTTTAGATTTGGAGTATTATCCATGCAGCATATATATTGACAATCATACAGTTGTAGAAGACTCCAGTATAAGTTAAAAGAAAGAATTGAGCCAAAGGTAAAAACAAATGATTGAATTGTTAGAAGATTGTATCATGAATATTCTATAGCACCCATGGAAGGCTAAAGTAATAACTAATACCAGGAGCCGCAGATCGGAAGATAGCTCAAGCCTACATGAAGGCTGATCAGAAGGAAGAGGGAACTTAAGAATTACATCAATCAAATGAATCAGGAGTCTAATTATTAAACCTAGAAAATTATAGAAATCGTGATCAAGAACATTGCAGACTTACTCTAATATCAGAGGCACAAGAGAGATAGTACAGCAACCATATTCTATAACGGCTCTACGAGAAAGCTAATTAGAAGAGTACCAGCCTCATAAGAAGTCAGTATGAAGCTTCCACCGGAGTGTGTATGCACCAGAGGTGCAAGTATTATAATAGAGCTTCAAGTTGCGGATGTGAATTATACCTATGTGGAAGGGAGGTCATGAAAGAGATAGAAGATGTGATGCGAGATTTTAAGGTAAGTTAGGTAAAGGTGAACAACGTACGAGATACTCAAATGCAGAAGATCGTGAATAGTCCATACTTCGGATAGAAGGCTAGAAGCATTGGGATTCAGTATCTAGGAATGATAGCGGCGGCGTCAGTGGCATATATCTTCCAGCCTATGGTTTCTAGGTACCAACCTCGCTTGATGTTCCAAAATAACACAAAAAAATCTATGGTGCAAGCAAGTTGAAAGAAGGTTGTGAGTAGTGTAACTAGATATATGTAGGTCGCAAGCTAAAGTATGGTAAGGCGAAAAGGTTTTAGAAAGACAAGAGTAAGGATAAGAAAGGGCGAGTGAGAAGGTGATGAGAATGGATAAGTCCTTAGGATTAAGCCCGTGAAAACAAGAGAGGTGATGGTTTCTCTAAGTTATAGAAAGCTCAGTATAGCCTGAATGAACTCAAAGGAGTCTAAGACTAATAGCATTTAAAATAGATTGAATGTTGCCATGGTAGTATAATGTGGGCATACTTATGATAAATGAAGGATGACGTTTGGACCTTCGATTGAGTGATGATTTGAAGGGATTTCATAAATTGTACAGGATTAAAATACCCACGTAAGTGAGTCACATTGGGATGCTATAAAGTACGGCTATTGAAGTACAGTATCGCCACTAAGTGGATCAGGAAAATCACTTCGAATATTCCTCGATGCAACGTAAGCCCTAGTGGTAATGTTTTACGTAAAAAGTTTCAAGATATCAGTGGTAGATTGTAGATCAACTTTGAGGTAAATCAACAATGGATGGATAGAAGTTACAAAGTACGAAATGAGATATGGCAATATTCGTAAGTTCGACAAAGTACCGACCGAAGAACTTCAATACACCTATAGATGCCCAGAGGGACATCTTATCAAGTTCTGTATATGTTCCAAAAGTGAGGCCTAAAGATTGGCTAAAAGCTGAAGGGAAGAGTCGCATAGGAGCACATGCAAGGAAAATGTCTTGCTGCATGGCAGAAGGTAGAAAGAGTTACAAGATTGAAAGAATTCCGACCACAGACTGTGGTGTGAGAAAGAGGCCTAAATGGGGGAATGCCCTGGCCTTTGGATTTATTCAAAAAACAGTTGCATGAATGGCAAGGAGAATATTAAAGTATTCGTAAGACATAAGTTATGAAAATAATAAGTGCATCAATCAACATTCGAGGACGAATATTCCAAAGGGGGGAATGATGTTACACCCCACGTTTTCATACGTGAAAGTACGCCATAAGTAAATTGATAGAAGCTCGGAAATGAGATGGTACATCCCGCATTTTCGTTTGTTAAGATTTCGTCGTAAGCTAATCGATGTAAGTTCGAGAATGAGATTATTTTGGGATTATAAGTATTGTGCTACTTCAAACAAGTGACGAGTAAATTTGTGAAGGTGAGAGGGTAAGCAAATCAAAGAAAATGAATTTTCGTCAAAGTTTGACATGTTGGGATAAAATACGGCCCGAGCTAAAATACCTGATATTTATGGACTAGTACCATATAAAGTACCACAAGGCCATGATAGTAAGGTGTATAAAGTGTATTAAAAGTGAGTAATATTTTAAGTAAATTGAGATAATTCTTAATTATGAGAGTAATTGGTTAATTATTGGATTTGTGGATAAGTATTTAAGTGAAAATTATCTTGGATAAGTATTAGGGGGAAAGTCACGTGAGACTATGGAATGTGGCAGCCAAAGAGGTCTTGAACTATGACTCTTAAAGTGCACATATAGTTGGCCAAGTCATCAACAAGAGTGGGGCCCACAACCCAATATTAAGAGACTTTCCCATATGCTTATACTTATACTTGCTTGCTAACAGATGAATCTCAAACCAAAGAATTTATATGGAACCTTCAAAAAAAGTAACGAATGAATCTCAAAAAACAAATTCAAAGAAAGACATATTCAATCTTCATAGCAAAGCAAAGTGCTTCAGCAAACTATACAAGTGATGACAACGTGACTTTGCTTTCATTTTGGAAAGGCTCCTGATAACATTCACACTTCATTTTGTGTGAAGAATTAATTAACAATGTTCGGCATCTCTTAGTTAAGGATTCATTTTGGGAATTCATGCCAACACCTTGAGGATAATTCTTTTGAATGTGATCCAAGATTGAATGTTCATCTACGAGGCTTTTTTGAAAATAGCAACGAGGTTTTGTGATTCTAAAAGAGTACGGTACAATTTTTCTCAAGAAAATCATATGGATTTTTCCCTACTTCGATCCGTCGTCACGTGTTTTATCACAAAAGACGTGTGTTAGAGGTATTGTCAAGAAAATTGACTCAGGTATGTTAAGGCTATCCCTTCTTTCTGTTGGCATGATCTATACGACACAAACGAAACGAGCAAATACGTAACTTTCATAAATGACTCTATTCATAGAAATACTAGGGGTATCTATATTCTTGATTCCCCATGTGAATTATTATTATATCTTCTGTTCATGGGTCTCAAAAAAATATGTATTTGATAAAGTTTATCCGAAAGGCATAATGGTCTTATGACATTCCGAGAGATTTTATTGACGTACTTCTCATGCATTACATTTATTTATACATGTACATTGACCCATGACCAGATGGCGTTATATATATGTATATGTATGTATATATATGTATATGGGATATGGGAAAAGGTTACGGCGTTATATACGCATCACCACCTGATCAGCTA
Source organism: Nicotiana tomentosiformis (assembly GCF_000390325.3). Classification (NCBI taxonomy): domain Eukaryota; kingdom Viridiplantae; phylum Streptophyta; class Magnoliopsida; order Solanales; family Solanaceae; genus Nicotiana; species Nicotiana tomentosiformis. The sequence goes on along the minus strand of NC_090817.1, from coordinate 3,175,459 downwards.
GTATACGTTGATGATTTACCCACAGTGGACGAGATGATATGATGGGATGCCCTCATAGGCTAGATGATGTTATGTACGCATATACCTATGCATGGTATGACATTTGTACGTATATGCATGGCATTGTAAATATTATTGATTCACAGAGTTATTCAGACTTACATGTAGAGTCGTTTACTCCATGTTTCTCATGTCTATTATTTACTAATATTCATTCCTTACATACTCGGTACATTATTTGTACTAATGTCCCTTTTGCCTGGGGACGCTGCGTTTCATGCCCGCATGTCCCGATAGACAGGTTGAGAGTCCTCCAAGTAGGCTATCAACTCAACGGAAGATGTTGGTGCGCTCCATTTGCTCCGGAGTTGTTATTGGTCAGTATGATTAGGACTTGTGTTGATTGGTATGGAGGGACTCTGTCCCGACCTTTATGACATTTATGTATCCTTAGATGCTTGTAGACATATGTCGTGTACGTGAAAGATTGTACGGCCTTGTCGGCCTATGTTTAGTAAAAATTTGGTCGTATAGGCCCGTATGTCTTATGTATAAGTTAATATTTCATGTTGTATTCTACTTATCTCAAGGCAGCCTATCCGACTCGGTTATCTATGATAGTATGATATGAAAAGATATGTTATGTTGGTACTCGGTTGAGTAAGGTACCGGGATGCCTGTCGCGGCCCATCGGTTTAGGTCGTGACAATATATGTGCACAAGCTACGGCCTCAGGCCCAAGTATACGTATACATAACTACGGCTTCAAGCCCAAAAATGCATAAAGCATCTACTACGGCCTCAGGCCCAAACATGCATAAAGCATAAACTACAGCCTCATGCCCAAATATGCATAAAGCATATAAACTACAGCCTCAGGCCCAAATACAGGTGTTTAACATTCAGGGATTTAAATTCAGGAATTGAGAATGCAATATGTGATACTGAAATATTGAATCATACTAAGTTACCTGATACTGGAATACTAAATAGGACTAGACTGAGACATGTATTCATGAAATGATTATGAAAATTGAAACTTTAACTGTTTATGACATGCTGAGTAATCTAGACTGAGACTCATGGGCATCAAACCCAAGTCTATATTGAGTACGCACTAATTTCACAACGTTCAGAATGAAAGTCATGAACGAGTTACGAAGCTAGAGAATAGAAGTTCAGTAACTATTCAAGGAACAAGGCTTAACTATATTTCTAAGGCAATTAGTAACGTGGTAAAAGAAACATAGTGTAGGGAGAATCATTAACATTCCCAAACATAGAGAGTTAGGCTCACATACCTTAACTTCCTGCTCTCGAGAGTAATACAATGTTTGTCAACCCTCTCTACTTTAATCTATAGCAATACAAGTCAAAGAGATTCCATATAAGCAATAATACTCATGTTTTGGCCACTTAGGCCTTTTATCAAACACTTGGTAGGCATAAAGCTTCATAGTCCTTATTTATGGTGTTTCTACACCCAATAACCCATTCTTTTGCTCCTAGATAATACTACAATCTCAAATTCTTATAATCAATACCATTCTTCATCACCCATAATATAAACAACACCCTCAACCAATTATCAACAATCAACAACCCAAACTTATAACCGTTCATACTTTTCTATCAAAACCATCAACTCATATCTCATGAACTAGAGTCTATAATCATTACTTCAATACTATAATCAAGTTGAGGTGGAAGATATTACCTTTTTGAATTTTGATCCTCTTGAATACGAGTTCTAGGGTTTCTTTTCTCAACCATGACGTCCCAATCAAAAATTTAATGATATGGAGGGTTTACCCATGTTAATAAAATGTTGGAAAACTGATATTAACTTAGAGTCACCATTAGAACTTACCTTGGATGGTGGAGGGATCTTTAAGGAGTTAGGTTCTTGAGAGCTTCTCTTTCTAGAGCAAGTTTTTGTGTATTGGGGTGTGGGGGATGAAGTAGGGCTTTAAAATGACCCTCCAGGTGTGCCCCCCGCGCACTTGAAGGGCTGACCGCGCACCTGACCGCGCAAAATGGTAGTAGCACTGCCACAAGTGCGCGGTCGTGCACGTGACCCTTTGGGCGTGCTCCTGGTTGTGCATATTGCGTACTGCTCTGTAAACCGCACATAACCTTCTGCACAGAGATCCGTTCGGTCTCCACAATATATCGTTGGAAAGATATTTCAAAGGCTTACAACTTTTTGTGTTTTGAGTTATCCCAAATTCACTACACAATTTCACTAAATCCTGCTGTAAGACAGACCTTTTGTAAACTTAGTAGATTTTATCGAATCTTATACACCTCACTCTCCGTCTTGATTCTAAAATAGCTAACTGCACCCATACTCATCCCGCTAGGATTTCATATGTCTAAAATATCAAATTAATACCCATTTAATATATCCACACCTAGTCCGAATGTACGGGGTGTTACATTATCTCCCCCTTGGGATCATTCGTCCTTGAATGATTGTCCTGATTGTAACTTCTGCTAACTCCGGACCTTAAACGGGTTTGGTGGAAACATGAACTTTCATTAACACTTGCATACTAAACTGAATGAATACATGACTACTGAACTGTTGAGATACTAAACTGAATGACTACTACATTGACTGAATATTGGTCTGCCATGGATACCTGAATACTGAACTAACATAGATATATGAATATTGAACTGGCACGAATATTTGAGCAATCTGAGTACTAAGCTGGCATGAATGTCTAAGTATTGGACTGACATGAGTAGCTGAGTATTGAACTGACATGAGTAGCTGAGTACTGAACTGACATGAGTATCCAAGTACTAGAAACTTGAATGTTATAGCGTGATACATGAGATACTGGCTGTACAACCGCAAATTCTGGTGGCAACTCTAACTCATAAGCTAATTTACTGATCCTATGTAGGATCCTATATGACCCGAAGTATCTAGGACTGAGCTTTCCTTCCTTCCCAAATGTTATAACACCTTTCATAGTTCAGAAACACCCAATCATCAACTTGAAACTCTAGGTCTCTATGCCGCACGTCCGAATAAGACTTTTGGTGGCTCTGAGCTGTCTTCAAACACTCTTGAATAAACTTAACTTTATCCATAGTCTGATAGACCAAATTTGGTCCCAACAACTCCTCTTCACCAACTTTGAACCAACCAATTGGCGATCTACACCTTCGCCCATACAGAGTCTCACTCGGTGCCATCTTGATACTAGAATGGTAGGTGTTATTATTAGCAAGGTCAATGAGAGGTATGTGATCATCCCAATTACTTTTAACATCAAGGACATATCCTCAACTGTCTGAATAATGCACTCTGCCTGGCCATCTTTCTGAGGATGAAAAACTTGTGCCTAATCCTTTCTGAAAGAACTTCTAAAAGTTCATTTTAAACTGAGCACCATGGTCTGAAATGATGAACAACGGAATCCCATGCAATCAGACGATTTTCTGAATGTACAACTTGGCATAATCTTCTAAAGAATCTATAGTCTTTACTGGCAAGAAGTGTGCTGACTTGGTAAGTCGATTTACAATCATCCAATCAAATCATGCTTTTAAAATGATCAAGATAATCCTATTATAAATTTCATATTTACCATCTCCACTCAAAATATATGTATTCTGTGATAAAATATTAGGCTTTCTACTGCTCGACTTTCACTTGCTAACAATTCGGACAATTGGCCACAAAGTCTACGACGTTCTTTTTCATGTCGTTCAACCAATAAATCTCCTTGGTCATGATTCATATTTGGGGAACCTGGATGGAAAGAATACTTGGAATTATAGGCTTCTAACATGATCTTCCCTCTTTAAGTCCATCTATGTCTGGAACATACAATCTGTCTTGGTACCTCAAAGTACCATCATCTCCCCCTTATTCAAAAGCCATCGTTTTATACTTGTGAATCTCCTCTTTTAACTGCATCACGTAGGGATCATCAGACTATTTCTCTTTCACTTCGGCTACTAAGGAGGAAGAAGTCATGTTCTGGACAATAATTCCACCTTCTTTGGAGTCTGAAAGTCGAACTCCTAGCTTGGATAAGCGATGAACTTCTTTCACTATAGTTCTATTGTTTGCCTCAATCATGAGCTATACTTCCCATACTTGATTATCTTTTTAAGGTACTTCCTGAAAACACTTATAGTATTGTTGCGAGCTAAGTCTTTGACTTGTACTCCAAAATTAGAGTCTCCTGCAATGGCACTACCCTCATGATACATAATTGGGCATGAATTGATGGTTTTTATATCCCATGCTAACTATGTGGGTTTCAAATCTCCAACTGGACTTACCGACGATTTTCATATCTCTCCCTTAAACCAAAGGTTAAGGTATTGTACTTGTAGATCCTTCTCTTTTGTTGGGATCCGAATAACTTTCTTTATCTTCTGAAACTCTTTGCACTTTACGTCAATGACCTCTCGTCTTCCGACTTACTTCTGAGCAATCTTCCTTACTAGGAAAAACTAATTTACTTATATGAATGGAAAGCTAATGTATTCACAACTATCATATACAATCTTAATGATTTAACTCTGCCCACACTGTCAATCTTTGGGAAACCCCTTTTCGATAACTCTTAAAGGCTATTCTTTTGTAGGTTGCTCTCTTACTGCTTAGTTGCTTTCTTTTTTTTCCACTGTCACTAAACTTCGGGTTTAACTTAAACTCTATGTGTTCTAACACGTGTTTAGTATTTCAAACTGTTACCCACTAACTAGTGTTAACCGAGCTAAGTAATTCAAATCTTACCTCTACTAGCTCAGTTGAAATATCTAATTCATTGTATCTACTCAAAACTTACTTACTATTCTTTTACTAACCACCTGCTAGTATCGTGTTTTCTAGTTCTACTTTGAATAACTAAAGTAAAACATGAGGTTATTCCTAACTTCCCTCACCATCCGACCATATTCTACGGTCGCATACTATCTTTCTTTCTTTTTCTAAACTATGTGCATGGATCATACTTACGGAATTCATCTGTCTTAAACTAACTTGGAATATCTAACCCCAAGCTTTCTATACACTTCAAAGTCATATCAGACAATAAACATCCGGGATAAATACTTAGTCACATAATCTATGGGAGAACTGTCATATCTTTTATCTCACAATAATAGCTGCTTCTTATAGTAACTTACTAACGTGGTACTTGCTAGTTCTGATTTGAATAAATCTGAATAACTTAAAATCATTCTCTGAAATTCAATATCGACTGCTCTTGGTTCTCATTTTGTACATCATATCTTCTTAGTCATATACATGAGTAGTACGAAAAATACATCTCTGATAAATCACTTCCTTTACCATCCGGCAGTCTTGAGTCTTAGTCCAGACCTAAAATATGTGAAGATTTCGCTATAATCGCCGTTACTTACATTTTCTTTTAGCACCCATAGGCATCACTGTATACTCACAAGTCACCCGTATTTGGATACACTAAAAATTGGAGATCTGGTAACTAAATACCGGCATACTAAATAACCATAAACCTGCTAACTAAAAGACTGCATAATTGGTAACTGAGGTAAACCGATAACCATAAAATATGATAACTGCTTTTGTACTTTCTGATAAGGTTATGCTCTAATCTGTACTACTATCCATTGTATCCCACTTTTAACATCCTCTCAAGTCTCATATTTACCATCCTGTACTCTATAATTATACCCCAATGGGATTATCCTCTCTAGGACCTTGAGTTTTTTTTTTCCCGTTGCTTAGGTATTCGATACGTCTGGAATTCAATAGAAAGAGAAGGTTATTTATTCCTCTAAGCTTCATGGCACGATCTAGAGTAGAAAAAGAAAATGAGACAATCATGAATGTCTTGGTAGTTAATCATTTATATGAGTGGCTGGCACACACATATAAAGGAAACTCTAGCTGACACAGCTTCATAGACTCCCTAGGACTCTTGAACCTAGTGCTCTGATACCAAACTTTGTCACACCCCGAACCTGGGCCTGGACGTAACACGGCACCCGGTGCTTGACTACATATGACCGAGCGAACCAACTGGCTGGCTGAATCAACATGTGATATCATAACATATTAAATACAGAAGATAAACTAACACATGCCGATATACTGAAAGTCTGGATGATATAAATCAAAGTGCGGAAATACTAATACAATTCTGAAACATATTTGTAGCCAACATAGCTTAATATGAAAAGCCTGCGACTCTGTCTAGCTATTACTCTAGTCTATTAAGCCTCTAATGAAGTATTGAAAATACTGATTGTCTGAAAATACTGAAGGCTGTAAGGTAATGATAATGCCTTGAAAGAATTGGGGATCATCAAATAGCTGGTACGAGAATCCTAGTGCTCTGAATCTTCAACCTCTAAATCATTACCTGCATGGTGAGATGCAGGCCCCAAACAAAAGGGACGTCAGTACATTTGAATTGCACTGGTATGTAAAGCAACTGGAAAAAAAAAAGAACTATAAATGTTGAAACTGATATTGAGCTGATAATTGAGAATTGATAAAAGATGAATGAAATGATAACTGTTAAAACTGAAACTGAAATAATAACTGATAATAGATAACTGAAATGATAACGGATAACTGAAATAATAACTAATAACTGAACTGAATAAAGGAAGTAAGGATATGAATACTCCCTCTTCTGAATGATGAACAACATGTTTATCTAAATAAACTACGGTCTCAGGCCCAATATATATGTGCACGGGATACGGCCTCAAGCCCAAGTATACGTATACATAATTACGGCCTCAGGCAGAAATACAGGTGTTCAACATTCAGGGATTTAAATTCAGGAACTGAGAATGCAATATGTGATACTGAAATACTAAATCATACTGAGTTACATGATACTAGAATACTGAATAGGACTAGACTGAGACATGTATTCATGAACTGATTATGAAAACTGAAACTTCAACTGTTTATGACATGCTGAGTAATCTAGACTGAGACTCATGGGCATCAAACCAAAGTCTATATTGAATACGAACTGATTTCACAACGTTCAGAATGAAAGTCATGAACGAGTTACGAAGCTAGAGAATAGAAGTTCAGTAACTATTCAAGGAACTAGGCTTAACTATATTTCTAAGGCAATTAGTAACGAGGTAAAAGAAACATAGTGTATGGAGAATCATTAACATTCCCAAACATAGAGAGTTAGCCTCACATACCTTAACTTCCTGCTCTCGAGCGTAATACAACGTTTGTCAACCTTCTCAACTTTAATCTATAGCAATACAAGTCAAAGAGATTCCATATTAGCAATAATACTCATGTTTTGGCCACTTAGGCCTTTTATCAAACACTTGGTAGGCATAAAGCTTCATAGTCCTTATTTATGGTGTTTCTACACCCAACAACCCATTCTTTTGCTCCTAGATAATACTACAATCTCAAATTATTATAATCAATACCATTCTTCATCACCCATAATATAAACAACACCTTCAACCAATAATCAACAATCAACAACCTAAACTTATAACCGTTCATGCTTTTCTATCAAAACCATCAACTCATATCTCATGAACTAGAGTCTATAATCATTACTCCAATACTATAATCAAGTAGAGGTGGAAGATATTACCTTTTTGAATTTTGATCCTCTTGAATACGAGTTCTAGGGTTTCTTTTCTCAACCATGATATCCCAATCAAAAATCTAATGATATGGAGGGTTTACCCATGTTAATAAAATGTTGGAAAATTGATATTAACTTAGAGTCACCATTAGAACTTACCTTGAATGGTGGAGGGACCTTTAAGGAGTTAGGTTCTTGAGAGCTTCTCTTTCTAGAGCAAGTTTTTGTGTTTTGGGGTGTGGGGAACGAAGTAGGGCTTTAAAATGACCCTCCAAGTGCGCCCCCCGCGCACCTGAAGACCTGACCATGCACCTAACCACGCAAAATGGTAGTAACACTGCCACAAGTGCGCGGTCGCGCACATGACCCTCTAGGCGTGCACCTGGGCGCGCATATTGCGCACTGCTCTGTAAATCGCACATAACCTTCTGCACAGAGATCCGTTAGGGCTCCACAATATATCGTTGCAAAGATATTTCAAAGGCTTACAACTTTTTGTGTTTTGAGTTTTCCCAAATTCCTTACACAATTTCACTAAATCCTGTTGTAAGACAGACATTTTGTAAACTTAGTAGATTTTATCGAATCTTATACACCTCGCTCTCCGTCTTGATTCCAAAACAGCTAATTTCACCCATACTCATCTTGCTAGGACTTCATATGTCTAAAATATCAAATAAATACCCATTTAACATATCCACACCTAGTCCGAATGTACGGGGTGTTACATATACAGTTCTACTAATTAATTCCAGGAAACTATATATGACTATACTACTATTACATAATACACATGCATAAAAAGAAAAATTTGAAAATAATGTACCACATATTAATATAATAATGTATATCAAGATATTGTACTATAATACTATTATATAAAACAAACGCATAAAGAAAAAATTAAAATAATTACATAAAACACATGCATAAAGAAAAATTAAAAAAATTCAAGATACTGTACTGTTCTACTATTACTAAATAAAAATCAAATAGTGTACCAATTAAATATAGCTAATACAACCAAAAAATATTTCAACTAATATATGATACCAATATAGTATATAGTTATACCAACAGGGTATACAATTGTATGCAAAGAGTTTAAAATATTTTTTTTAATTCAATTGTTAAACTGAAATAATATCACTTGTCAATAAAAATTTCAAAAAATTCTAAAAGGACTTAATTGTAAGAGTATACTGTCACAACCCCAAATTCCCTCCGTAGGATGTCGTGATGGCACCTAGTCTCTAAGACTAGGTAAGCCTATCAATGCGGAATAAAAATAGAAATCTGAAACTTTACATAATTACAACTTCCAAAATATGGTAGAAATAAGTCACAAACTTCTAAGGATTTATCCTCAATATCTCTATATAACAGAGTCTAAGAAAATAAGGAAGCAACATAACAATAATAGAAGGGGACTCCGGAGTCTGCGGACGCTGGCAGATATACCTCGAAGTCTCCGTGCACAGATACTCATTGATGTATGGGCTGGTAAGAAGTACCTGAATTTGCATAAAAAGATGTGCAGAAGCATAGTATGAGTACACCACAGAGGTACCCAGTAAGTGCCAAGCCTAACCTCGGTAGAGTAGTGACAAGGTCAGGTCAGGCCCTACTGAAAAATAATAATAAATGGCATGGTACAATGTATCACAATATAATAAAATAAAATGACAATGAAAATGAATCAAATAGTAGGTCACCATTTAATTACACAAATAATGGCAAATAATATCTCGTGGAACAAAACAGGATTTCTTTTCAACTTTAAGAAAAATCACAACAAAATCAAAGGTAACTACGGCCATAAATTAATATCAACATGGGCACTCCCGAGGTACCGCCTCGTAGTCCCAAATCATAATAAATTCACAATATCTCATTTCCCTAATCTTACCACGGGAGCCTTCACAATTTATTTTAAAAAATTTATTTTTCTCGAAATAGCATCCCGCGTTTTAGCCATCCTTATCACACTGCATGACTTCTAGTAGTTTCCCATACTAGCCACGCGTATCAAGCCACCCTTATCTCACCGCATGCGTTTTTATACCAACGCATGTGTATCAACATCACAATATATCACAATTTGCACCTCAAGTGCTCAAATAATTTAACTTGCCAAAATAATTCAACAACAATATTTTTCCACAATAAAGAGCTCACGGCTCATGCCAAAATAAATCATCAATAATATTTTTCCACAATAAAGAGCTCACGGCTCCATCACAATGAGTACGAAAATCTTACAAAAATATTCAGGAATAAATAATTCACCAAAATAATATTTAAAAATCTTTAATACGTTCCTTCAATACCAAATTTAAAAATGTCAAATACTTCATATCAATAATATTTAATTTAAAGAAAATCAACCTTCAAATAATGCACAGAATAAAAGAAACCAAGTTCCAACTAAACAGGTAAAACAATTCGCAGGAAAAAGGTCAAGCAAATTTAAAGTATATAAATCAAATCAATGATGGAGAATATAACAAGATTTAATAATTTAATTAATATGCAACAGTGATCTACACAATTTAAAAATATAATCCTTCCCATTTAGCCAGTGTACACACTCGTCACCTCATGTACTCGACTTTCATCACATTACAATTAATACCAATCCTAGGGAAAAATTTTCCTCACACAAGGTTAGACAAATCACTTACCTCGACTTGCTCTAATTTAACCAAGTAGTACGCCTTTTCCTCGATTTTTTGATTCCGATCGGTATCTAGTAATAATTCATTCGATACAGTCATCAAAAATTATAGAATCAATTCTATAAGAAAAAACTATATTTTTCAATAAAATCCGAAATTAACTCAAAAATAGCCCATGGGGCCCATGTCTCAAAATCCGGTGAAAGTTACGAAATATGAACGCTCATTCAACCACGAGTCCAACCATACCATTTTTACTAAAATCCAACATCAACTTGACCTCCAAATCTCAAATTCTCATTTTGAAATCGCTAGGCTCAAATCCTCTAATTTCACCTCAAAAACATGTAATCTATTCAAAATATTCAATGATAATCCAATATAATTGACTAACAATGATCACATGTGACTTACCTAAAGATTTCCCATGATTTCTCGCTCAAATATTGCCTCACCCGCTTTTAGAAATGTCAAAAATGATAAAATTTCTCGGACTCTTCTATTTTGTACACTGCACAGTGCTTTCGCACCTGCGGACAAAATTTCCGCACCTACGGTCCCGCATCTGCGATGAAACACCGCATCTGCGGAAATTAGTCAGCCCAGCTGCCTTCGCATCTGTGAGCCTTGGACCTTATATGCGCCTTCGTAGGTGCAGAAAATTCCATCGCGCCTGCCCGCACCTGCGCCCTTCCTCACGCTTCTACGCAACATGAGCCGCATATGCGGCATCGCACCTGCGGCTAATTTCTCGCAGGTGCAATTACACCAGAAGACAGAAATTTTCCCAGATTTCTTCTAATTTCGAATTTGATCCGTTAACCATCTGAAACTCACCTGAGACCCTCGAAACCTAAACCAAATATACCAACATGTCCTAAAATATTATACGAACTTGCTCGCACGATCAAATTGCCCAAATAACACCTAAAACTACGGATCGGACACCAAATCAAAGGAAATTTCTAAGAAAATTTTAAAACTTATATTTTCACAACCGACGTCTGAATCACGCCAAATCAACTTCGTTTCTTACCAAATTCGGCAGACAAGTCATAAATATTATAGTGGACCTATACCGAGCTCCGAAACCAAAATACGGATCCGGTGTCAATAAATCCAATATCAGAAAATTCTTAAAAATCATTAAGCTTTCAAATTTTTAATTTTTTAACAAAATTCTATATCTCGGGCTAGAGACCTCGGAATTTGATTCCGAGCATACGCCCAACTCCCAAATTACGATACGGACCTACAGAAACTGTCAAAGCACTGATCCGAGTCTATTTGCTCAAATTATTGACCAAAGTCAACTCAGTTGAGTTTTTAAAGCTCCAATTCACCTTTCAATCCATTTTTCACATAAGAACTTTCCGAAAAATTTTACGGACTGCGCACACAAGTCGAGGAATGATAAATAGTACTTTACGAGATCTTAGAATATATAATTAATTATTAAATTTAAAGATGACATTTTGGGCCATCACATATACTCCCTGGTGTTATCTTTGCCTTGATACTTCATTGAAATCAGACTTGTTTGCCCCGCAAATTTTTATAATTATTTTGGGATAATTTTAATTTAAAAATATAATATAGCTAAATCAGATATATGGCATTACATGAGTGTAACAAATTAAACAACCTTGGGATATATTAAGTTACAAGTTGATGAGTGAAGGACCTAATCTACCTGTAAATAAAAGAAAAGTTAGGTTAGCAAACGGAAAGGGATTGGGGTCAAGAAAAGTTACGTGGCAGTTGGTGGCTATATAAGGATTTAACTATGGATCCTTGGAATTTAATAACAAACAAGCGGACAAGAGATATATGATGTAATTTTGTTTTTTATATATACAATTTGGGCAACCGGATAGGGCTTCAAATGTGGGCTATTTTCGGATGGGATGTAGGCCTAAATGACATATGATATAATTTTGTCTTTTATATATGCTAGAGTTTTGACTTGGAAAGAAGTGGAAGAATGCGAAGCGTACCACAGTGAAAGGACTTTTCAACATTGATATGGTGAAATCTTGGGGCCGAATTTAGAATTTTTAGTAAGTTATTGGGCACTTTTATTAAGTAATCTTTTTATAGAACTTTGTCGATGTAACGACCCGACTTGTCATTTTGAGAATTAGCATTCCTTTCGGTGGCTTAAGTTCTCGAATAGCTTTGAAATGTGTATTATGGCTTGTGAGGGTTGTCAAGTTTGGTTTTCGGATGATTCGGGATTTAATTAAAAGAACAATTCTTATTTTTGAAAGCATAAATGAAAAGAGTTGACCGGAGTTTGACTTTTGTGCAAACGACTCCAGAATAAAATTTTGATGATTCCAATAACTTTGCATCGTGATTTTGGACTTAGGAGGGTGCCCGTAAAATTTTCTAGAAATCCGTAGTTAAATTAGGTTTAAAATGGCTAAAATAGAAATTCAAGTTTGGAAGTTTGACCGGAGAGTTGACTTTTTGATATCGGGGTCGGAATCCAGTTCTGAAAATTTTTATAAGTCCGTCATATCATTTATGACTTGTGTGCAAAACTTGAAGTCATTCCGAATTGATTTAATACGTTTCGGCACGAGATATGAAATTTGGAAATTTAAAAATTTATAAGTTCAACTCGAGGTACAATTTGTAATTTCGACATTGTTTGATATAATTTGAGACCTCGAGTAAGTATGTGTTACGTTACGTGACATGTTGATATATTTGGACGAGGTCCCGAATGGCTTGAATGAGTTACGGACGGGGTTCGGATCGAAATTGGACTTGGTGCATTGCTGAAGCCCTGCATGGCAAGATGTGTGGCCCACGCAGGCTGCATGGCCTATTCCAGAAAGGAGACGAAACGGGGCTCAGTTGCGTGGCTAGGGTACGTGGCCCACGCAGACCCCCTGTGCTTTAAAATAGGGGAGTTCGGGGAGACAGAAAGAGATGGGAATTTTGGTGAAGTTTTGGGTTCTAGAGAGAAGGTGGAGCATCCCCCAAACCAAATACACATCAAAGGTAAGTTTCATAATATTTTTATGGTAGATTAACATTGATTGATGCTAGTATTAACATCTACATGGGTTGAAATCCATAGGAATTGGTCCCAAATCTCAAGAATACCCTAAAAGTTGCCTTTCAAGATTTGGTTCAAGAGGTAATCTTTCACTCTTAAACTTATATGCAAGGATTGTTAGTGAATATATGATCAAGAAATAAGTATTAGCACGTATTAGATGGTGCTTGGAAGCCATAAAAGCTTAACTAGATTTTTGGATATTGTAGAGATTTTTGTAATGAGTTAATTAGTAAAATTGGATGGATGTGAGTTCATTGATGATTGTAATGGTTCTAAAAAAGTCAGTCAGTAAACCAAGGGTGTTGTAGTATCTCTTGTTGGTGGTAAGGAGGATTGTTGGAGGAAGAAACACCATTACTAGAGGTAGTAGAATGCTATGCACTTTAGGTGTTTGATAAAATATCTAAATGGTCTAAACTATGGAATTGTTACTAATGTTGGTTCCATTGGATGTTGATATTGTAGACTGAAGTCGCTTAGTATAGTGAACCATTCTAGTATCATTAAGGGACGAATTTCAAGTATGTTGTCTAAACTTCTCTCTTGGAATCAAATTCCATGATGTTTCTGTAAGTTTCAAGTTAGTTGACTTCGGGGTTATAATTAAAGATTCACTCTTTATCATTTGGAATTGATTCCTATAGCTTGTGTTGATTGTATCGAACTATTTGAGGCTAGATTCGAGCCGTTCGGAGGCCAACTCACGAGGCAAGGGTATATTGGAATAGGGATTTGCACGACTTGAGGTAAGTAACACTTCTAAACTTTGAGTTGAGGGATAAACCCCAAAAATACGTGTTATATGATTTATTTGGACGTGACTCACATGCTAGGTGATGGGCGTGTGGGAGTGCATTATAGAAATTGTAACATAAATGATTACGTGGAATTGTATAGTCAAATAAATCTAGGAATTTATCCATGTACTTTTATGTGTTAAAGAAATTGAGCTGAGAATCATGTTAAAAATCATGATGAGGCTATATGCCAGTATTATTGAGACCCACAGAGGTCATTGTAACGACCCGGCCGGTCGTTTTGAGAGTAATAGCCCTGATCCCCTATTTACTGCTTCCTTCGTATCTTCTTTTGCTTATGTGACTTACCGGGAGGTTTTATTTTTCGTTTCGGGGTGTTTTGGGACACTTAGTCCCTTAAACGGAAGCTTAATTCTTAGGATTTTGACTGTAGTCGGAACTATGTGAAGACGACTTCGGAATGGAGATTTTTCGGTTTTGTTAGCTCCGTTGGGTGATTTTGGACTAAGGAGCATGTCCAGATTGTGAATTGGAGGTCTGTAGCTGATTTAGGTTTGAAATGGCGAAAGTTGAATTTTTGAAGATTTTGACCGGAAGTGGACTTTTGATATCGTGGTTGGATTCCGATTCCGAAAGTTAGAGTAGGTCCGTAATATCGAATATGACTTGTGTGCAAAATTTGAGGTCAATCGGATGTGGTTTGATTGATTTCGACATCGGTTGTGGAAGTTTGAAGTTTCAAAGTTCATTAAGTTTGAATTGGAGGATGATTCATGTTTTAAGCGTTGTTTGAGATGATTTGAGGGCTCGACTATGTTCGTATGGTGTTTTAGGACTTGTTGGTATGTTTGGTTGAGGTCTCACGGGCCTCGGGTGAGTTTTGGATGCTTAACGGATCTAAATTGGACTTGTATTCATTGCTGAAGCTTTCAGGCTTCTGGTGTTTTCGCAACCGCAGGTGTGGGATCGCACATGCATGAAGTCAAGCGCGGAAGCAAAATGGGAAGGAGTTGCCAGGGGTCGCAGGTGCGAGGGAAATGCCGCATATGCGATATTTGTGTGGAGTTGCCAGGGGTCGCAGATGCGCTTAAGGACACGCAGGCACGAAGAAGACTGCAGAAGCGGACATAAGTCCGCAGGCGCACACTCGCAGGTGCGGACATTTTATCGCAGAAGCAAACCTAGACTCTTAAGTCATTTCCGCACATGCAATGGAATTTTCGCAGGTGCGGCGTCGCATGTGCGACTGGAAGCCCGCATAAGCGAAATCGCTAGGCAGAAAAGGGCCAAGTTCGAGGGTTTTATCCCATTTTCAATTTTGGGACTTTGAGAGCTCGGATATGGGCGATAATTTGGGAGATTTTCAGAGGAAGCTTTTGGGTAACAATTCTTAACCCATTTATGTTTATATTCCACTAATTTATAGCTGATTTCATTATTTAATTAAGGAATTTGGTTGAGAAATTTGGAAAAAATTGGAGAAGTTCTTCAACTAAGTTTTTGAGTTTTGAGTCAGATTTTAATATCGGATTTGGATAATTTTGGTACGAGTGAACTCGTGAGTGAATGGGTGTTCATATTTTGTGACTTTTACCCGATTCTGAAATGTGGGCCCGGGTCGACTCTTTGGGGCGATTTTCTAATTTCTTGCTTAAGCCTTGATTTTATTAATTAGATTAGTTTCTTATAGTTATATTTATGGTATGTACTTGGTTTTGGCTAGATTTGGGCCATTCAGAGTCGGATAATCGTGGAAAAGGCATTGTTACCGATTGATTGAGCTTGGTTCGAGGTAAGTGTCTTGCCTAACCTTGTGTGGGGTGAAATCCCCTTAGGATTTAGTACTGTTGTGATATGTGAGCGCCGTGTACGCGAGGTGACGGGTGCATACACGGGCTATTTGTTGTAAAACCTGATTTTAACTAAGTAATAACCTATTTCATCTTAGTTGAGTTATACCAGCATGTGTAGTTATCCTGTTTAGCCTAGAATAGCATGTCTACGTGTCTTAAATGCTTATCTGAACTCTGTGCAGCATGCTTAGTAGATTTCTTGCTTTTTCCTTGACTTGTACTTAGTATAAACTGTAGGATTTCTTGCTGTAACTATTAATTCCATTATTTGACCTGCATATTTACTTTGCGACTACGGGACGGTATCCCGGGAGATCCCCCTGCATATTTACTTTGGGACTACGGGACGTTATCCTGGGAGATCCCCCTGTACATTTACTTTTGAGACTACGAGGTGGTAACTCGGAAGATCTCCCTGCATATTTACTTTGAGACTACGAGGCGGTACATCGGTAGATCTCCATGCATATTTACTTTTGGGACTATGAGATAGTATCTCGGGAGATCCCCTGCTGTTTTACCCTTGTGTACTGTACTGTTATTCTTCTATGATTTCCTTCTTTGTTAAATTTCAGTATCTTATTACACTGCAATATTTTTATTCTGCCTTATTTAATTTATATATACCAGTAAGGCCCTGACCGGACCTCGTCACTACTCGACCGAGGTTAGGCTTGGCACTTACTGGGTACCATTGTGGTGTACTCATGCTACTCTTATGCATATGTTTTGTGCGCAGATCCAGGTACCTCATACCAGCCCCGCTATTAGTTGCGTACTTTTTGCTGCTTCGGAGACTTCAAGGTACATCTGCCCGCGTCCGCAAACTTCGAAATTCCCTTCTATCCTTTTTATGTTGTTCTTCCTTTAATTCTTCTAGTTATTGATGTATAGAAACAGTTAGACAAAAATCTTAGAAGCTTGTGACTTATGGTGTTCTGGGTCTTGGAAATATTATGTGTATATTTCGTGGGTTGGCTATTATACATGCCGAGCGGTATTTCTATCAGTTATTTAAATATCTACTGATGTTAGTTGTTAAGGTTTTGCTTTCCTTTTTGGTTATTTTCGCAAATTTTAGGCTTACCTAGTCGTAGAGACTAGGTGTCGTCATGACATCTCACAGAGAGAGGATTGGGTCGTGGCAGTCATATTGCTGTTGAAATTTTTGTTTAAATTGAAATTTCATGCTTAGTTATATTCCTTCATTGCATATCATATATTAGTCTCCATTATTATTTATTGATACACCATATTATCATTTTGGACTAGTTTCATGACATTGTGAGCCCGAGACTCCGGAGAGATTGATGACTGAGTGAGGCCGAGGGCGTGATTGTGAGGATATTATTATGGGATCGGGCTGCACGCCACAGCAAGTTTTATTTATTTATGTCTGGATCTGGCTTATTATAGCGCTTGGGCTGAAGGAGATCCTCCGAAGTCTGCACCCCCACAGTGAGCGCAGTTGGTATATATATATCTGGTATGGATCTTCCCTATGCATGGATCTTGCCATAGATATACATATTGGGGGATGGATCTTCCCTAGGCATGGATCTTGCCCGAAGCATTTATATTGAAGGATAGATCTTCCCTATACATGGATCTTGTCCGAATCATTTATATCGAGGGATGGATCTTCCCTGGACATGGATCTTGTCCGAATAATTTATATTTGGGGATGGATCTTCTCCCGGTCTGGATTGGCCTTATACAGTACTGAGTGAATGAATGTCAATTATCATGTATATATATTTGGGATGGATATTCCCAAGGATGGATTGGCCATATATAGTACTGAGTGACTATGTGAGAGTGTTTATTTATATTTGGGCTGGATCTATCCTGTATAGTGCCGAGTGACTGAGTGTTTTAATATTGAGCGTGATGAGTGGATAAGCAAGACAGTGATACTAAGTACTCTGAGAGAGAGTGTACATGAGTTCATCACTGTGCTACATTGCATTAGACATACATACTTGATATGTAGGCATACAGAAGCATTTTTCTCATGCCATCTCATAATGAAATTTCTTATTTGTCGTTAAAGGTTTTGAGAAAAATCACAGATTTTATACTTAATCATATTTTCAGTGATTTCAGAAAAAGATTTTAGTTTTACTGTTATACTTGAAAAGAAAATATTTATTTTCCTGAATTGTATATGAGTTGAGCATATTATTATTGAGTTATTACTTGTGTTGCTTTAAAATGTATTGTTATGAGATGTTATTGGTTATTGGTGTGGACTCTACCTTGGTACAAGCTCGTCACTACTTTCAATCTAAGGTTAGGTTTGTTACTTATTAAGTACATGGGGTCGGTTGTACTCATACTACACGTTTTCACCTTGCGTGCAGATTTCTGATGTTGATGTTGCTGTGTATGGCGGGAGCTAGCATTGATGATGTACCTGCAATCCGGTCACAGCTGCCTCTTGTTCATGGTAGCTTTAGAATATTTAATTTGTTCATGTATATTTCAAATAGATGATGTATTTTTATTTCACACCAGCTTTGTAAATTCTTATCTTAGAAGCTCATGATTTGTATTTCCAGACCTTGGGGAGTGTACTAGAGTGAGTTAAATATTAGTTGAATTGGATTGTTGTTATTTGGCTTACCTAGTGGGTGAGGTTAGGTGCCATCATGGCTAGTTGGATCTCGGGTCGTGACAAGTTAGTATCAGAGCACTAGGTTCATAGGTTCTACAAGTCATGAGCAAGTGTCTAGTAGAGTCTTGTGGATCGGTATGATGAAGTCCATACTTATCTTCGAGATGCTACAGGGCATTTTAGGATAAACTTCCCATCTTTTTTTCCTTATCGTGCGACATTGATTCAGCTTGAAGCGTACTTCTTTGAATTTATTCCACTTATCTGTATGCGTATGTGAACGCTTGATTTTCAGTTATGCATCGACGACTTGTGATTCTATGAATGGGGTGCGAGATGTGTTTTCTGTGTTTTGGAGATGGGTCAGTATGGAGGACTTGAGGCCAGGTCTAGACCACAGCTTAGGCTCGGTAGTTTCAGTTGTAAAAACTTATGCGTTTTGATTTATATTTCCGGCAATGTCCTTATGAGTGAAATTTATGGCTCGGTTAGCAGTTGAATGACTATGTGATGAGTATGATGTGATGGTGGGATGTGTTCAGATGGCTTGAATGTGATGAAAAAAATGGGCTACTGGGTGCTTGGTGTCTATCTCGATTTGACGTAGAGTCTCGAGTTATGAATGTGTTGAAGGATCTTTCATGATGTTTAATTGTAGAGCGAAGTAAATGTTTCCATTTATTGTTTATAAGTTCGGACCCGAGGAGATTAAATGATTGCGTAGTAATGGTGGCTATAAAAGGGTGTAGAAAGATGCCAATTTGAGAGTAAACAGACGGGTTATCACTTACGAAGTAATTTACGAATGTATGATCCTTACAATGTTGTGTGGAGAATTTCTTTTCTACCAGCAAGTTATATATGTTGAGATTTGAATTTGAATTGGTCCAAAAAGAAAAAGTTGACCTGATCGTCACAAGAATGAAGGCGAGCTTAGCGGTGTTGCATGAGTTTGTGAAGAATTTAGTTGAATCTCACTGCAGTATTATAGCAGTAACAGAGTATGGGTATTATGAATTACTAAATGTTTTGATATATGTCTTTGAGCCAAGTGGGGGAGCCTGCTATTGACAATTCAATTTCATGGTTATATGCTAAATTTTAGTTTTGGTCTGAGACATACTTGTGGATCAGTTATGATGGCAGAGGTTGAGATCGAGGATGACTCGAGTAAAGAAATTCTTGGATACGGGTTATATTATACTCAGGAGTATATGAAAAAAGCCATGGGATGAGTGAGTTGTTATTTTGAAGGGTATAGTGCGCACTGAGTATGAATTTGATTGGTGGTGTTAAGGCAGGGTTACTTATTTGATTGTTGTTGTGTTAATGGGGCACGTGTCTTTCGGCCCGTTTGGGCAGTGCAATTTAAATTTAAGCAGAGTGGATGACTCTTGAGAGGGTTTTAATGGATTCAAATGTATATGTGGCAATTGAATTTTTTTTTGGAGTTGTATAACGCTAGAATCGGTTATTTATACTAGATGGTGTCGGGACTTGTGGTAATTTTATATGACTATGGATTCTACATTTCAATATAAGAAAGGAAAAAGGAACAATTTTAAATTCAGCAGAAACTCAGAGAAAATAAGATAACTGGGTAGTAGGATGGATCCGTATGGTAATGGTATGCTCGGTTCTTTTGGTTCTTATGATGAGGTGAGGCTTTACGGGTGTTTTGTGGCAATACTCGGATTGGCGACAAGCATGGAATGGTTGAGTTAGAAAGATTCAGTTTTGTTGGTTTGGTTGTGGGCAAATGGATTTCAAGTGTTTCTACCATGATTTGAGCCAGATATTTCCTACAGGTGTTAGGAAAATGTGGTGTATTTGTAACGACCCGGCCAGTTATTTTGAGAATTTAAATTTCATTCAGCGGCATAAGGTCTTGAGCAGCTTCGTAATGTGTGTTATAACTTGCGAGCATGGTCGAGTTCAACTATCGGATGATTCGGAGTCAAATTGGAAGAAGGATTCTAGTTTTGGAAGCTTAAGCAGTGAGAGTTAACCGGAACCTTGACTTTTGTGTAAACGGCTCTGGGATGGGTATTCGATGATTTCAACAGCTTCGTATGGTGATTTTGGACTTAGGCGCGTGTCCGAATTTGGATTTGGAGGTCCGTAGGATAATTTGGAGCATTTCGGCGAAAGTTGGAAAAGTTGAAGTTTAGAAGATGGAGAAGTTTGACCAATAGTTGACTTTTGTGATATCGGGGTCGAAATGCAATTCCGAGAGTCGGAACAGCTCCATTATATCATTTGGGACTTGCCTGTAAAATTTGGCGTCATTCCGGGTTAATTTGATAAGTTTCGACGCGAGTTTTAGAAGTTGAAAGATTTAAAAGTTCATAAGTTCGATTCATGGAGCGATTCATAGTTTCGACATTGTTTGATGTGATTTAAGACCTCAAGCGAGTCCGTGTTAGATTATGAAACTTGTTGGTGTGTTTATACAGGGTCCCGGGGGTCTCTTGTGTGTTCCGGATAGGCTACGGGCCATTTTCTTCTATTTTTGAACTGCTGAATTTGTCATCTAGTTTTCTTCTTCGCGTTTGCGTCTGTTCCTCCGCATTCACGTAGAGTAATTTTGGAGGAAGGAATATTTGTTCTTCGCGTTCGTATTCCTCTTTCCGCGATCGCGGAAGCCAGCCCTTTCCTTCTTCGCGTTCGTATTCGTCCCTTCCAGTTCGCATAGTAGGAACTAAGAGCTAGGCACTGGTGACCATTTCCTCTACGCGCTCGTATTCTTCTGTCCGCGAACGCGTAAGTATGCTTTTCCCTCTTTCGCATTCGCGTACCTTTCCACGTGTTCGCAGAGGCCGGTTGTGAGCCATCAGACTTTCCTTCTCCGCGTTCGCGATGCCCAAACTGGGCAGCTTTCATTTTTCTTCTTCGCGAACGCGATTGTTCCTCCGTGTTCGCGATACATAAACACCTGGGCAGCAGTATATATATTCTAAATCTAGGGTTAGGCCATTTTTATCATATCTTGACTTGTAGAGCTCGGTTTTGAGCGATTCTTTGTGGGTTTTTCAAGTAAATCGATTGGGTAAGTGTTCTTCACCTAGAATTTATTATATTCCATGATTTTATCCTTATTTTTATCATTTAATTAGTATTTTTGAGTGAGAAAAATGGGGATTTTTGAAGAAATCTTTCGAAATGAAAAATGATCATTTGAGGGGCGAATTGGTATCGGAATTTGATAATTTTAGTTTGGTTGAACTCGTATCGGAATGAGTGTTCGAATTTTGTGAAATTTGTCGGATTCTGAGGTGCGGGCTCGGGGATCGACTTTTGGATCGATTTTTAGATTTTGATAAAGATTGAGGCTTTATGATCCTGAATAGTTTCTTATAAGTTTTATTTATGCCTTGAAGTTATTTTGGATAGATTTGAGCCGTCTGGGGGTTATTTCACCAGAGAAGTTCATTTTAGAGTATCGGTATGTCTTCTTTGAGGTAAGTATCTTGCCTAACCTTGTGTGGGGGAACTACCCCTTAAGATTTGAGTCTTCTATGCTAATTGTAGTCCGTGTACGTGAGGTGACGAGTATGTGCTCGGACTTATTTGTGGAAAGTTGGCCTGTTAGGGTTCTTAAGTTCTTGTATTCACTGAGTATGAAGTTGTTTTGTTATGATTAAGTTGCCTAAATTACTAGTTCCACTCTACCTGTTTTTAAGTGGGATTAATTGCTTTATGATTCACTCTTATTGCCTATTTGACTCTTATTTGACTTAATTGAAGATTTTTACCTCTTCTATTGTCATGCTATCTTTTCATAACTGCTTATCTTTATTTGAAATTTTTATTATCTCATCCTATAATTTGTTTAGTCTTAATTGAGATTATGATTATCTTTCCACTGCTTATCCTTAATTGAATTTGTTGTAGCTTCTTCGTAATTGCCCAACCTTAAAAGAAATTTAGATATCCTATATCTTAGTTGACATGTCCTCATTTGGTACTATTTGACTCGTGTTAGCTCCCTTGTTGTTGAACTGTATATTGTGAGATCGTTGTTACATATTATTTTCTCCCTTGTTGAGTTGTTCTTAGTACGCCTGGTATTCTCTATTGTGGTTATTCCTTGTGAACTAGTTCTATCGTTTCTTTGCGATCGAAAGTTCTTGAGTTGATTTACTTGTCGTACTCTTGTATTTATTGTCATTATTTTGTGTACTCGTTGTTGGGATGCACGAGGTTTCTGTCGTGTGGTTGTTGTTATTGTGTTGCACGAGGTTTCTGTCGTGTGAGTGTTATTGGGTTGCAGGAGATTTCTGCCGTGCTATTGTTACTGTTGATATTTGCATTGCGGCGTGACAAGGCGGGATATATATATATATATATATATATATATATATATATATATATATATATATATATATATATATATATATATGGGTTGCGCATATGACGAGACAAGGTGGGAACATTATTATGCATGTATGGCGAGACAAGGCGGGCACTTACTTTATTATTGCACAAGTGGCGAGACAAGGTGGGTTGTGTCAGGGATTGATTTATGATGACCTGGGGGCATTCTTGTTGTTGATATTTGTGTAGTGGTGCACTTACTTGTGTGAGTTCTATTTTGTGGAAAATTGTGGGAAAACATCTTACGTGTTTTTTTATACTTACTAGCGGGCATGAACTATGTTAGAACACTTGCACAAGCATACACGTAGTTAATTCACTCTTATCGGCAAAAAGGATGGACCTTGATATTGTTGAGTATTAAATTGGTAAAGAGGGCACGGGATGCCAAGTGTTTAGGGTTCCGGAATTGGGACCCGTGAAATGTGAATATTCTAAGGTTCGGTACCTCATGAATGGTTATTGGCTGGAGCCTGGTGTGAAAGCGGTCGTGTTTGTTGAGTTGTTACTTGCCTTTCCTCTACCGGTGTTCACCGGATTTCAAAATGTGTTCCGCTCATTCTACTATGTCATTATTATGGTGTTCCGCTGTTGTTGTTTTTCCTTTCTTACTGCAATTACCATATTATTGTCATTGTCATTATGTATTGTCCTTATATAGATATCGTACTCTGTTGTTCCTACACTTATATTTGTTCAGGTTATTTAGTCCAGTAGGTGTCTTGACTGTTCCTCGTCACTACTCCACTGAGGTTAGTCTTGATACTTGCTGGGTACCGCTGTGGTGTACTCATACTACACTTTTATGCAGATACAGGTATTTGATCGTTAGTAGTTGTGCGGATCGTTATTGTGGAGACTCAAGGTAAACCTGATGTTCTATTCGCAGGCTTCGGAGTCACCTTCTAGTTTTTGTATTGCACCGTTTATCCTTATTTCTGAACAGTTGTATTTAGAAGTTTCTAGCAAACACTCTGCAGAGCTTATGACTTGTACTACCGATTTTGGGGTTGTAAATTTTAAAGAGATTTCTAATTCAAATTGTTAGATGTTATTTAAATATTGTTGTTGTTTCAATTAATGTTAGGCTTACCTAGTCTCAAAGACTAGGTGTCATCACGATACCCAACGGGGGGAAATTCGGGTCGTGACAGTATTGTGAGTTTTTCCTGGATGGGATCAAATGGAAGGTTTCTAACTAACCGGGTATATATTTTGCTGGTGACTCAAAGTTGATTATGAGATTCTTGTACTTTTCGTATAATGGCCTAATAGAGGCGGTGCGTCCTATGAGATTAAGATTTACATGTACAAGGTGGCAGTTCAGATTTGAAGGGATGATCAAGAATCCTTAGACAGCATGTCCAGTTTCAAATATTTAGATGAATGTTATAACTACTCAGTAATTCCTGAGAAGAGTGCGCATTTCACAAGGCACATTGTGTTGTGACTTATGGATGTTCAAGGGTATTGCGGTACTCACCTGGTTGATAGACCGCTAATATTCAAATTATTGCTATGTGGCACGTAAAAAGAATTATGGAAGTATTTCTAGTGGGATGATCATGCATGAAGGATGTTTTAGTCATTCGAGTGTTGGAGTTGTGATCAGATATAGTGGTTGAAGTTAACTAGATAATAGTACGTGTTATGGTTAAGTCATTGAGGACTTTTTAGAGGGCTATTTATCCATGCTCAGATTGCATTTGGGCTATAACAAGCCTAGAATTGACTGTTAAGCTTTAAGCTATGATGTTTCTCATCTGTAACATGGCGTGAGCTATTTGGGTTGTCTTTGAGGCTACATAAGGGTCAAAATCCCTGAACGAACTTGATAAATGCCTCGGTGATGAAAGATTTCTGATTTGAGCTACGATGGTACACTTTGTACATGTATATACTTTAGCATGTCGTTTATACCATTCCAGGAGCTTGAAAAAAATCTTATTTCATTCATCACATACATGTATATTTGCTTAACTGCTCCTGTATGATATGTTCGGACTGGAGGCCTATGGCTATGCTAGGCAAATTATTCTATTGGCATGAGAGTTGTTCGTGCAGTGTGTGGAAATTTCATTTCTTATGACCATTAATCTGATTTAACTGCTCTTCCCTCCTCTACATGTTATGATATTATCTGAGCAGTGCATTGAAGAAATTGTGCGCATGCACCTACAGTTATTCTTTTTATGAAATTTGATGAGTTGGTGTTAAATAATGTTCTGTGCCGGAAAGGCAAGATTACACTGGAATAACTAGAATATTTGTGTTTGGTGATATAAGGTCATTGGACCTAGAAGGGATACTATCAAGTTTGATTACAACGTGTTGGAAGAATAATTTATAATTTGGCTTAAATAATTAGCTATGATACTTGTTGAACGAGGGAAAGCTCCATGAATTGTTGATCTGATAAGTGGTTATGAGTTCCTGTATGTTTCTTTCATTATCGGCAGTGTACGAAAGTTTTGGAACGAGGTTATGTGGAATATAGGATTTAATACTAGTACTTGGTTGGTTTTGAGTAGTTATTGTGATCAAGAATGGTGATGCGAGTATGTGAGTTGTGTGTCATGTTATGTGATTACGTCTTGGGTTATGGTTAACACTTAATACAGCTTGTTCAGACTTATACAATATGTAGATGTGAGATTCGGGTCTTGAAAAGAAATTTTTGGATGTTGGAAATTGGATTCCAAGGTTTATGGGCTAAGGCTAAATTAGTAATTTTTAGTTATGTGGTGTCGTAAGGCCTATATGGAATAGAGTGACGTGGGATCACCCCCAGGTATGTGCGTGATAAGGTGAAATAGTGATTTAAAGGTTTAGGAACAACTCTTGGCACGTTTGAGGACAAACGTATGTTTAAGTGGGGGAGAATGTAACGACCTGACTTATCGTTTTGAGAATTAGCATTCCATTCGGTAGCTTAAGGTCTCGAGCAACTTTGAAATTTATATTATGACTTGGAGGGTGGTCAAGTTTGGTTTTCGGATGATTCTGAATTTAATTGAAAGAACAAAACTTATTTTTGGAAGCTTAAATGAAAAGAGTTGTCCGGAGTTTGACTTTTGTGCAAATGACTCCAGAATAAAATTTTGATGATTCCAATATCTTCGTATTGTGATTTTGCACTTAGGAACGTGTCTGGAAAATTTTTTGGAAGTCCGTAGTTAAATTAGACTTGAAATGGCTAAAATAGAAATTCAACTTTTAAAGTTTGACCGGGGAGTTGACTATTTGATATCGGGGTCGAAATCTAGTTCTGAGAATTTTTATAGGTCCTTTATGTCATTTATAACTTGTGTGTAAAATTTGAAGTCATTTCAAATTGATTTGATACGTTTCGGCACGAGATATGGAATTTGGAAATTTGAAAGCTTATAAGTTCGATTCGAGGTACAATTTATAATTTTGACATTATTTGATGTAATTTGAGACCTCGAGTAAGTCTGTGTTAAATTGTGGGACTTATTGATATATTTGGACGAGGTCCTGAATGGCTCGGATGAGTTTCGGACGGGGTTCGGATAGAAATTGGACTTGGTGCATTGCTGAAGCCCTGCGTGGCCTAAGCAGGCTGCGTGGACTATTCCAGAAAGGGGAGGAAACGGGGCTCAGTTGCGTGGCCAGGGTACGTGGCCCACGCAGACCCCATGTGCTTTAAAATAGGGAAGTTCGGGGAGAGAGAAAGAGATGGGATTTTTGGTTAAGTCTTGGGTTCTACAGAAAAGCTGGAGCATCCCCCAAACCAAATACACATCAAAGGTAAGTTTCATGATATTTTTATGGTAGATTAACATTTATTGATGCTAGTATTACATCTACATTAATTGAAATCTATAGGAATTGGTCCAAAATCTCAAGAACACCCCAAAAGTTACCTTTCAAGATTTGGTCTTCAAGAGGTAATCTTTCACTCTTAAACCTATATGCATGGATTATTAGTGAATATATGAGCAAGAAATAAGTATTAGCACGTATTGGATGGTGCTTGGAAGCCATAAATGTTTAACTAGATTTTTGGGTGTTGTAGAGATTTTTGTAATGAGTTATTTAGTAAAATTGGGTGGATGTGAGTTCATCACTATGCTACATTGCATTAGACATACATACTTTATATGTAGGCATAGAGAAGCATTTTCCTCATGTCATCTAATAATGAAATTTCTTATCTGTCGTTAAAGTTTTTGAGAAAAATCACAGATTTTAGACTTAATCATATTTCCGGTGATTTTGGAAAAAGATTTGAGTTTTATTGTTATACTTGAAAAAAATATTTATTTTCCTGAATTGTATATGAGTTGAGCATACTATTATTGAGTTATTACTTGTGCTGCTTTAAAATGTATTGTTATGAGATGTTAGTGGTTATTGGTGTGGACTCTACCTTGGTACAAGCTCGTCGCTACTTTCAACCTAAGGTTAGGTTTGTTACTTATTGAGTACATGGGGTCGGTTGTACTCATACTACACTTCTGCACCTTGCGTGCAGTTTTCTGATGCTGATGTTGTTGTGTATGGCGGGAGCTAGCATTGATGATGTACCTGCAATCCAGTCACAGCTGCCTCTTGTTCATGGTAGCTTTAGAATATTTAATATGTTCATGTATATTCCAGCTTTGTAAATTTTTATCTTAGAAGCTCATGATTTGTATTACCAGAGCTTGGGGAGTGTATTAGCTTCAGTTAAATATTAATTGAATTGGATTGTTGTTATTTGGCTTACCTACCGGGTGCGGTTAGGTGTCATCACGGCTAGTTGGATTTTGGGTCGTGACAGTCGCCTATAGAAAGAGCGACCTACTTTAGTGCCTTTTTTTGGGTTGAGATTTTAAACATTTGATTAATTAAATAAATTGGAATTCCTGAAGTAGTATAAATTTATTAAAAAATAATTTTAGTGAAATAATATAAAATTCCCAAAAGGTTCCAAATAAGTTCATATGAATCGAGATGTAGAAGGTTGTAAAAAGATAATGACTAAATTGCATATTACTGGACAAATTGCGTTCACCTCGACTATTTTATCGATGTTTAAACAAAATGGGAGGAAAATCACATAATTTTTGTAAAAGGGAAAAGAGGGAGTAACAACACAAATTTCATTAAAATCTCGCACAGTTTACTTTGAATTCATATTATATGTCTTTTTCGGTGTTTTCATAATTTTTAAACGAAAAATTACTATGACAAAATGAATACGATCCAAAATATTTAAATCATTGACGTAATTATTTCTCTATTTGCCACAGTTTTGACTTAGTGAAAGAAAGCGTGGCGTACCACAGTGAAAGGGATTTTTAAGTTTATATGGTGAAATGTTTGGGCCAAATTTAAAAATTTTAGCAAGTTAGTACGCACTTTTAGTAAGCAATTTTTTTATAACAGTTGGTCGCTTATAGAAAGAGCGACCTACTTGTCGCCTATGCAAAGCGCGACCTACTTTAGTGCCTTTTTTAGAGGTGTTTTAACATTTGAATAGTTAAATAAATTGAAATTCTTGAAGTAGTATAATATTTTCAGTGAAATAATATCGAAATCCCAAAAGTTCCAAATATAAAAATTTAAGGTATATGAATTGAGATATAGAAGGATGTGAAAAAATAATTACTAAATTGTATATTACTGGATAAATTGCGTTCACCGACTATTTTAGGGAGGCTTTATAAGCACAATGGAGAGAAAATCACATAGTTTTTTTTTTAATAAAATGGAAAAGTGTAAGGCCCGAAACAATTTCAAAGTACTTAAGCGCTATTAAGAAAGTAGATGTGTGCTAATTATATTATTTTATATGCAGACGAGGGCTATTGATATGATGGATATCAATTAGATATGATAATAAGTGTACGAGGCATATTATAAGTGATGTGGGGTCTAAGGAGAGGCCTAAGTCTAAGTCAAGTTGGAAAATTACATAATAGACTAAAGTTCCAAATGAGTACGCACAAGACCAAACTTTGGACGAGTATATATATATATATATATATATATATATATATATATATATATATATATATATATATATATATATATATATATATAAGGAGTTATGTAATTAACAACCTATCAAATGAAAGATATCTGAGTCTAGTTTCTAACGCTTTAAACCGTTTGTCATTTGGACACTCCTACAAGAAGTTATGACCAAATTACCAAAAGCTGACAGAATTTAACACTACCGTGTCGCCCCATGCGGCGCGCCTGTGGGGATTTTCAGAATACTTCAAAATTTCATTTCTAAGCACATTTTTCTCAGTCGCACCCCATGCAGCGCGGCAGTACAATTTATGGGTTTTAAGACCCGACCCCCCCCCCCCTCCCCTCCCCAATTTCATTTAACTCGTCTGGGTTTATTTTTTTGGGATTTCTGGTGTTTTATAGAGATGGGAGAGCGATTCCATACCCTAGTTTTCAATTTCGGATTTGTATTAAAAGTAGGTCATGAGAAGTATGATTCTTGGGTGTGAGAATATTATGTATATATGTATGGATTTATTACGAAAATATGAGTATGAATCGAGTATTGGAACTCATGGTATGGTTATTGGAAGTCATAAATTCTCAATTTAAATGAATACCCATTTGTAGAGATTAAAAATTGATTATTTGATGGAATTTTGTTGGTCGGGTGTAAATGGTTGGTCACACATGTGATGTTGGGATATAAGTTATTAAAGAATGATGGTGGGATGAATTGTTGGTAAATGGTGTTAGTTGGAAGAACTAATTATATAATTAAGAGATGTAGAAATGTATGCCTACTAGGTATTTGATAAATTATCTAAATGGCTTAAACTATGGAATTGGTTATTAATGTTGGTCCATTGGATGTTGATATTGTAGATTGAAGTTGCTTGGTATAGTAGATCGATGTAGTATCATTAAGGGGCGAATTTTAGTTTCGTATCGTTGGCATTGAATTGAGGAGACAAGAAGGCATTCAGAGGTAGATACACGCGGAATGGAATTTTCGGAATATTGATTAGCTTGCTCGACGTTGGATTCGTCTTGTTTGAGGTAAGTAACCCTTCTAAACTTAGAGCTGAGGGTATAAACCCCGAAAATACGTGTTATATAAATTTTTTTTTAGGTAACGGGCGTGTGGACATGCACCGTAGAAATTGTGACATAATTGGTTCTGTGAAATTATGTAGTCAAATAATCTTAGAAATTATCCATGTACTTTTATGTGTTAAAGAAATTGAGCTGAGAATCATGCTAAAAATCATGCTGAGGCTATATACCAGTATTATTGAGACCCACAGAGGTCATATTGCTGTTGAATTAATTATTTAAATTGAAATTTCATATTCAGTCATATTCCTTCATTTCATATTATATCTAAGTCTCCGTTATTATTTATTGATACACCATATCATCATTTAGGGCTAGTTTCATGACAGTGTGAGCCCGAGAGACTGGAGAGATTAATGATTGAATGAGGCCGAGGGCCTGATTGTGAAGATAATTATGGGATTGGGTTGTACGACGCAGCAGGCCATATTGGCTTTACACATGTTATTATTATGGGATCGGGCTGCATGCCGCAGCATGCCAGATTGACTTATTATAGCGGTTGGGCTGAATGAGCTCCTCCGGAGTCTGCACCCCCATAGTGAGTGCAGTTGATATATATCTGGGATGGATCTTTCCTGGGTATGGATCTTGCCCCATATATATATTGAGGGATGGATCTTCCCTGGACATGGATCTTGTCCGAATCATTTATATTTGGGGATGGATCTTCCCCTAGGCTGGATTAGCCTTATACAATATTGAGTGACTGAATGTCAGTTATTATGTATATATATTTGGGATGGATCTTCCCTGGGTTGGATTGCCTTATACAGTACTGAGTGACTGAATGTCAGTTATTATATATATATATTTGGGATGGATCTTCCGTGGGCTGGATTGGTCATATACACTGAGTGACTGTGTGTGAGTTATTATTTATATTTGGGATGGATCTGCCCGGTACAGTGCTGAGTGACTGAGTGTGCTGAATATTGAGCGTGATGAGTGAAAATGCGAGAGAGTGAGATTGAGTCCTCTGAGAGTGTGAGTACTTGAGTTCATCACTGTGCTGCGTTGCATTAGACATGCCATCTGATAGTGAAATTTAGTACCTGTTGTTAAAGTTTTTGATAAAAAAATCACATATTTCAAACTTAATCATACTTTGGGTATTTTCGGAAAAAGACTAGAGTGTTACTATTCTACTTGAAAAGAAAATGTTTATTCTTTCGGAATTGTATATGAGCTGAGCATTTTATTGGTAATTTATTACGGGTGTTACTTTAATTATATTGTTATGCGATGTTATTGGAAATTGGTGTGGACTCTGACCTTGGTACAAGCTCGTCACTACTTTCAACCTAAGGTTAGATTTGTTACTTATTGAGTACATGGGGTCGGTTATACTCATACTACACTTCTGTACCTTGCGTGCAAATTTCGGATGTTGATGTTGTTGTACATGGCGGGAGCTAGCATTGAAGATGTGTCTCTTGTTCTTGGTAGCTTTAGAATTATTAATTTGTTTATGTATATGTCAAACAGATGATGTATTTAATTTCATACCAACTTTGTAAATTCTAATCTTAGAAGCTCATGATTTGTAGTACTAGTCATTGGGAAGTGTGTAAAAGTTAAGTTATTTCATTATTTATTTTCTCAGAAAATCTCATTGAATCGGATTGTTATTATTTGGCTTACCTAGCAGGTGAGGTTAGGTGTCATCACGGCTAGTCGAATTTTGGGTCATGACAAAAGGAGGGAGTAACAACATCAATTTCACTAAAACCTCGCAGAGTTTACTTTGAATTCATATTATGTCTTTTTTGTTTTTTTCATAATTTTTAAAAGAAAAATTACAATGACTAATGAATGTGATCCCAAAAAATTTAAATCATTGCCGTAATTATTTTTCTATCTTGTACCCTTTTAATTAATTATGAAAAGAAATTAAAATTTCTTGAGTAGAAAACTAACCATAAGCCAACTTAGACATGTTTCTTGGATCAAGTAACTCTATAGTTTTGCAACTGAAAAATGAGAAAGCATCTTCATTGAACTCGAGAAATACATATATAATTCAAAATGTTATCAAAGACCAGCAGCACATCATACAATGGTTTTTATCTCTGAATTAACTGATCTTGTTATATGTATATATTACGATTTCTTTTCTGCATTAGTATACATAATTCGAGCCGAAAACATTACAGTTCAATTGAATACCATAGTACTCACCCTAAATCCGCCTCTGACTATACATAGTTCTTCGTACATACCAGCATATTTGTCCAATATATATCAGGCATAATACATTGTATTCAAAATGCAACATTTCTCTATCTTTTGTCACATCCCAATCAAGTCCGGTAGTCCAAAAAAATCCTCACAACACATCATAAAATAGTTTTTATCTCTGAATTAATTGATCTTATTATATGTATATATATTTTTGATGTTTTTTTGCATATGTATACATAGTTTGAGCCGAAAACAATGAGTTTAGTTGAATACTATAGTACTCGCCCTATATTCGCCTCTGACTATACAATACATAGTTCTTACATACCAAAATATTGGCCCTATATGTATCAGACATAACATATTGTATCCAAAATGCGTCATTTCTCTATCTTTTGTCACATCCCAATCGAGTCCGGTAGTCCAAGAAAATCCTCGCAGCACCATAGTGAGCCAATGCACCAAAAATAACAAATGTATGAAATATTTGATGACTATGACCAACTATATCAAAAAATCCAGGCTTCCATTTCTCCGGTATTCGGCTAACATAAAATATAGCCCCTGTTATATAACACAATGCCATTGCAGATTCATATGCAAGTGTGACATTCCTCATAGGATCAGTCCAATTCAACACAAGTGCATGGATTGCAGGTACCAGACCAAAACAACCCATGGACATGAAAAGCCCGGCCCGAAATGACCGATATTTTCCGGTCGAAAACACGGGGAAGAGCAAGGTTATGATAGTGCAAATTCCCAAGATTGTGATTCCAATGAGGTAAACAATTTGCCAATGTGGTGAACATTGAAAGATGTAATACATTGGTGGGAAGAAAGAAGTGATGATCATTACTGATATTCCAACATAGTCCATTTGGACTAAGAAAAGGTTCAGTTTTTGTGAGTGACATGAGAAGAGATGACAAATACTGCTTGAAAGAAGACAGAACATTGCACCGGCTAAGAACACATAGAATGGCCAAGTTGCTTCATTTGTTACCCTATTTGATAATGTGATGTCCATTGGTAAGTGTCGGTCCTGCGTTAGTGTAAAGAAGTTTTACGCTATCAGTTCAATGACATAGTTATTAGAAGGGTTTAAGTTGTATACATTGTCGCCCACATTGTTAAGATGCTTTACGTAAGCTACCAATACAATTTATCTGGTTATAGCACGTCCAGTGGTGGATCTACATTGTCAATTGTGGGTGCTCAAGCATTCATTATCTTTGACCAGATTTAGTAAATTTGCATAGGCAATTATAAAAATATTTAGACAAATATTGAATGAGCACCCACAACTTAACTCCTTTTTTATCTTCTTTCAGAATTTTATTAGCAAGCACCCATGACTTTAAAATCCTGGATCTGCTACTGAGCACGTCATTACTCTATTTTCCATATTATCATATCCAACTTAATACGAAGAGTTACCTTATATTGTGGTAAATTTAGTCTGAAAGTATAATTAAAAACTATACATTATCATTTCACGGAACTTAAATCCTTCTTAAAAATGAATTTAACTTATATATACTGGTGGTGCAAAGAATTTTTACACATTAGTGTAATTTTACTTGTTATAACATGCAGTCAATTTTATTTTTCAAGTAACTAATTTCACTTATTATGAAAATTATCTATACTTATCATTTATGTGATCTGATAGTGTAAAATGAATTTAACTTATATATATTGGTGGCGCAAAGAATTCTTACACATTAGTGTAATTTTACTTGTTATAGCAGGTTGTCAATTTTATTTTTCAAGTAACTAATTTTACTTATTATGGAAATTATCTATACTTATCATTTATGCAATCTGATAGTGTAAAAGCTCTTTTACATTGTCAGTTTATAAAAGATTAAACTCCTTAAAAGTTCATGAAAATGTACTGCTAACAATATTTTAAGAACCAGCAGGTAACTCACCTGGGAAAAAGCCTTTGAACTGTGAGAGATGTTTGCATTTCCACTCGTCGGAAAATTTCTGCAAGATTGAAGGAAAACTCAATTTTTTTCATCTTAAACTATGATAATTACTAATATTCAGAATTAATTCAAGTATTTTTAATGGATTAGCAAAAAGTGATATTAAAGTTTAGTTTTATGTGTTGAAATGGAATAGTTGATTATTAGTCCCCGTATTATTAGTCATTTTGGCGAACTAAATTTGTTTCAAAATAGTTGACTTTTAGAAAAACAAGACGTTATTTATTAATTTTTCTGAATTTACCTTTATTGTTTCAACTAGTGAAATATTAATTAAATGAGAAGATTAAAGAGCAATAAAAGATAATTTAAACAAATACTCATGATATTAAGCATATTAAATATCTTTCTTAAGATACGTATAAAAACTTTAAAAGACATATAATAAGAACGGAGAAACGTATCATCTAAATATATGTTACCAAGAAAATATCAGCTGAAAAAGATGTGCAGACATTTAAAGAAAGTGGTTGGGAGTTTGATCGCCAGCAATATCGTACAAGCATATTGAAAAATGTCTTTTTAACCTACATTTCACCCATCAAAATATTGGACCACCTATGGATATTTTAGGCCTTTGTTCTATAAAAAATTGTTTACGTACTAAAGTTCACCACATCAAAAGGATATAATATTAGCCTTGTGCGGAGCCAAAATTTTAAATTTATGAGTTCGGAATCCTAAATTTTTTAAGTTATTGGGTTCTATGTTAACAATTTATAAATATTCAACAATTTTTTTAAAGCAAAAACAAGATTTGAACCAAAGCTACTGGATTCGATTGACCCGTTCCTGATATATCTTTTTAGTTTCTCATATAGGGTTTAATATCCGCGATACGTCTCGACTAATTTGAATTAGCTAAGGACAGAAAGCTTCGATCCATTTCACCATAATCATTTATGGTAGGTGGCTCTATCATTCCTAACGCACTAATATCTTGTTTTCTTTTTAATATTATCATTTAGGTGACACTTTTATCATATCATAAGTCCTAATCTATTAATTTCTCTCTTTTTTAACATTATCTTTTTATTTTTCTGGTGCTGCATTTGCGGTTACAAGAATAGTCAAACCTATAATCTTTTTTGTTGAAGTTAAACGCTATCTAATTACTTGAGATAATGAGGAAAGGGATATATAGACACTTAATTAAAGAAAAGGTAACTTATGGAAAATAGTGAAAAATAAAAAAAGAAAACAAATTAGTCTTAAAATATGCAATTTGACGAGTGAGGTTTGCTGGTAAATGAATTTTTAAAAAAAGAACAGTTTTTCTGAAACTAGTAGTATTTTCAATAAAAGAAAAAAAATGTTGCTTTCTTTCACTTGGAAAAAATTATAGAAGGGTAAAGTTCAACAAAAAAAAAAAAGAAGAAGAAGAAGAAGCAGAATTAGGAACATACCGAATAAACATAGTCATAAAATCAGCAAGTTGAGATACATGCTCCGCATTAGCTATGGTTAATACCATAAATAGAATAAATCCAATCAAATGCCTGTAAAAAAATATATTCAAAACTCCAGATAAATAAATTGCAATTTAAGCTATTTGAAAATCTAAATTAAGAAAAAAAAACATGAAATGAAATACTTACGTCCAGACATTAAGAGTTTCATTATGCCAACGAAAAATACTGAAAAAGGCTTCTTTGAGAGGCCAATTAGCTCTGTAATAATTCAATATATACTCATTATCCTTCATATATTCTGGTAATTCATCATAAGAAATTAAAGGGTATTTTTCCCTTTTTCTTATTCCATTTTTCTCCATCTTTTTGCTGTAGCAGTTTCTGTTTGAATCAAGATTCTGATCTTTTTCTTGACTCATTATCTCTGAATCAATATGATATTAATCATAGAGAGAAAAGAAAGAAGAAGAAGAAGAGAGTTTCTATTTTTTCTTTAAGAGTTTGTGCTATAATTATTTTCTTGGATTTTGATGAGTGTGTGTGTGTGTGTGTGTGTGTGTGTGAAGGTGTTTTTAGGTTGTTTTGTCCGAGTATTAAGTGGGGTTTTATTTTAGTGTAAGTTGGGAAGAAAAGAGCATTTATAGAGAAAACACTTTTTTTTGGTTGAGACTTTCTTACAGTTATAGCCAATACAGATTGTAGGTTGGTCATCAACAACTTCTCTTCTCGTGATGCCTTAGATGACCCCTTTTAATTTCTTTCTCACTCGTATAAGAACTCGCGCAATGCGTGGATAATTTGACAGAATATTAATCTTATAAAATTATGATATAATATATCATATTAATTTAATAAATATTAGCTATATTTTATTATTTAATATAGTGTGTAGAAATATAACACAATCTATAAAAAATTAAAAGATACACATCATATAGTAATCAAATAAATTGGTTGTTCCTTTTTATTTTTATTATTGAATTAGCAAGTACTTAGTACTATTGATAATTTTCTTGAGTGTTATTTATTTATCTTTTATTTTTTGATTAATTGAAAATGTAAATATCATAAAGTTATCTCTATATTCCTTTCAACTCTAATACTTATTTGATTAGTTTTCAAATTTTGTAGTTTATTAAAAATTTAAATAATGTAATATTGTTTTTACTAAGTTATAATTTTGAATTCATCAAAAGTATAAAGATATATATGCTTATCTTATGTATAATATCCTAATAGTATGTTATATTTTTGTATTTTTCATTTGAATTGAAAGTTTCTTTATTTTTTTATTTTTCGTTTTTTTAATTTTAAAATAATTTTAAAACTCCAACTTGAAACTACTCCCCAATTTGAATGGATGTTTTTTTATTATATATTTTTATTTTTTATTATAGCTAAAATAATTTTGTTTTTTTATTTTAAAATATTTGTAAAAACTACAACTTGAAACTACTCCTCAATTTGAATGGTTAATTTTTTTTTTCATTTTTTATTATAGCGAATTAGAAGATAACTTTATTGATTAATTCAAATAGAGTAACCAATTAATTCAAAATTTAAAATTCAAAGGTTTTTTAGTTAGAAAGGGAGTAACCAAAACTACTCCCCAACTGAATAGGTAGTTTTTTTTTTTGTTTTTTTTCGTTTTTTACTGTATCTAATTTAAGTTTTTCTTATTTTTGTTTTCTAATTTTAAAATAATTTTAAAATTTCAACTAAAAACTACTCCCCAGTTTGAATGCCACTTGAAAAATATTTTGTCTTAACAATTCCAATTGACATTTTGTATTTTTCATTTGAATTGAAAGTTTTTTTATTTCTTTATTTTTATTTTTTTATTTTAAAATAACTTTAAAACTTCAATTTAAAACTACTCCCCAATGTCAATGGGTATTTCTTTTATTTATAAATTTTTCTTTTTTTTGTTATAGCTAATTTTATTTTTTCATTTGTTTTTTTATTTAAAATAATTTTAAAACTCCAACTTGAAACTACTCCCCAATTTGAATGGGTAGTTTATTTTTCGTTTTTATACCAATTCGCATCATATAATTATTTACTACTACTACTACTACTACTATATTAGAAAGAAACTACTTCCCAATTTAAATTGGCAATTTTTATTTCTTTATTTCCATTTTTTTATTTTAAAACAATTTTTAAACTCCAAATTGAAACCACACCCCAATTTGAATTGGCAATTTTTATTTCTTTATTTTTGTTTTTTATTTTAAAATAATTTTAATACTCCAACTTGAAACTATTCCCCAACTTGAATGGGTAGTTTTTTTTATTTAATATTTTCATTTTTTTATTGTAGCTAATTTAATTTTTTCTTATTTTGTCTTTTTTTTATTTTAAAATAACTTTAAAACTCCAACTTGAAACTACTCCCCAATTTGAATGGGTAGTTATTTTTTTTATATATTTCATTTTTTTAATATAGTTAATTATAAGATATCGATATTTATTAATTCAAATAGAGTAACTAATTAATTCAAAATTTAAAAAAGGCTTTTTTAGTTAAAAAGGTAGTTTATTTTGTCTTAACAAAGCCACTTGTCTTTTTGTGGTTATGTCACTTATCTTAATAATGTGCTTTTGCCTTTCCTTTTATTATATATAGATGATTCAATCATCTTTTTGTAATTTTATTTTATTTTATTTTTTGAGTAGCCAGGAAAGGATAACGACTACTAAAGAATGTAGTGGAATGAATGAGATCCCTCAACTCTTAATAAGATGCCTCGAGTTTGAGACATGAGCATAAAAATTTTCTCTTAGGGAGCATTATTTTTCTTAGTTGTGAATATCTGAATTGATTGTTTGTTGTTCAAAAATTCTTGTTTAGGCATTTCATACCATTCATAAATAGTGTTTTGATCTAAGATTTTAATTCTTCCATGTTTCAGCAGTAACATATTCCTCCATGGGGCTAAGGTCCAAAATATGAAACTATAACAGAACAAGGTATGAAAAAATAGTTCATATCTTATTCCATGAAGCAATCTGTATATATACATGTACAAAGAATTCTAACTATGGAAAGAATCAAAAAAGAAAAATCCTATAGATCTGCTATCAAATCCCTAAAATCATGTTATCGTGTATATTACAAGGAATATGACTATATTCATTCTATCATGAATGTAGAATCCCTACAATTATACTATCATGTATATTACAAGGAATATGACTACATTTATTCTTTAACACTCCCCCTTATCTTGAGCATAGATATTAATCATACCCAGCTTGTTACAAAGGTAATCAACTTTAGTTCCATTCAATGCCTTGGTCAACAAATCAGCTAGTTGCTCTTCTGTCTTCACGTAGCCAGTGAAAATCAAGTTTTCATGAATCTTCTCATGAATAAAATGACAATCGACCTTAATATGTTTAGTTCTTTCATGATACACCGGATTTGAGGCAATATGAAGAGCAACTTGATTATCACACCAGAGTTTTGCTGGTGTATGATACTTCAACCCAATTTCAGTTAAAAGATGATGTATCCACATAATCTCATCAGACGTAGACTGTGACATAGCTCTATACTCAGATTCTACATTAGATCGGGATACAACATTTTGCTCCTTACTCCTACATGACACCAGGCTTCCTCCAACAAAGACACAATAACCTGTAATAGATGTTCTATTAATTTTGGATCCAACTCAATCAGCATATGTGAAACACTCGACACGAGTATGACTGTGATTGCTATACAATATTCCAAGTCCAGGAGCTCCTTTCAAGTAACATAGAATATGTTCTAAAGCTTCCCAATGTTTGACCGTAGGTGCGGACATGAATTGGCTAACAACACTCATAGCAAAAGCAATATCTAGACGAGTCATAGTGAGATAGTTCAACTTCCAAATAATCTCCTATATCTCTCAAGATCATCAAAAGAATCGCCATCATCTTTCATAAGATGTACATTATGAACCATTGGAGTACTGCAGGGTTTGGCTATCAACTTTTCAATTTCTGCAAGTAGATCAAGAATATACTTTCTCCGAGATAGAAAAATTCCCTTCTTGCTTCTATTCACTTCAACTCCCAAAAAGTATTTCAACTGGCCCAAATCCGTCATATGAAACTTAGTATGCAAGAAAGACTTGAGGGAAGAGATCCCCGTATAGCCACTTCCTGCGATAACAATATCATCAACATATATAACAAGGAGAATAGTTCCAACTGCTGATTGCGGATAAAAGACTAAGTGATCACACTTGTTCAGTTTTAGCCCAAACTCCTTAATTACCTCACTAAACTTGCCAAACCAAGCTCGAGGACTCTGCTTCAAGCCATACAAGGACTTCTTCAGCTTTTCCATACCCCCCTGAGTAACAAAATCGGGTGGTTGCTCTATATACATTTCTTTCTGAAGATCACCATGAAGGAATGCATTCTTGATATCAAATTGATGTAAAGGTCAATTCTCGGAAGCCACTAGAGAAATAAATAAGCGGACACAAGTGAGTTTGGCAACCGGGAGAAGGTATATGAATAATCCACCCCATAAGTTTGAGCGTACCCTTTATCCACAAGTCTAGCCTTAAGTCTCGCCATGGAACCATTTGGATTCACTTTAACTGTGAAGATCCACTTACATCCCACAGGTTTTGTTATGACCCAAAATTCAACCAGTCGTGATGGCGCCTAACCTAACCTGCTAGTTAAGCCAATTAACAACTATCCAATTCCAATGAAATTTAATAAGACAATTAAGTAAAAGAAAATATCTGGATCTTATACACTCCTCAAGCACTGGTAGTACAAATCATGAGTGTCTAAAATTTAGAATTTACGAAAAAAGTTGATATGAAATAAAGTATATCATCTGTTTGAAATATACATGAACAGATCTTTCATAAGTATAGAGCTACCATGAACAATAGAAAACTATAACCGAAATACGGGTACATCTTCAAATCCAGCTCCCGTCGAACACGGCAACATCAACATCCAACATCTTCACGCAAGGTGCAGAAGTGTAGTATGAGTACAACCGACCCCATGTACTCAATAAGTAACAAACCTAACCTTAAGTTAAAAGTAGTGACGAGCTGGAACACAGGTCGGAGTCCAACACCAATGACCAACAACAGTTCATAACAATATAATGAAAGTAAGAAAAGAAGTAACTTTGAGATAAAATGTTCAGCTCGTTCATAGTTCCAGAAAATAGACATACTTTTCAAGTATATCTGTGAAAACCAAA
The DNA here is from genome assembly GCF_000390325.3 of Nicotiana tomentosiformis. NCBI lineage: Eukaryota > Viridiplantae > Streptophyta > Magnoliopsida > Solanales > Solanaceae > Nicotiana > Nicotiana tomentosiformis. Next base: position 3,134,593 of record NC_090817.1, on the reverse strand, counting down.
TCTTTTACCGAAATCGCCATAAATGTGAGTAAGTTTGAAAACTGAAATTTTTTTCCCAAAAGCTTTCAACATGCAAATGTTTCATTTTCAAATGGCATGAGGAAAATACATCTCTGTGCTTATATGTCAATATGTGTGAGAAGTCATGAATGACGTGATACCGTACAGCATGAGAAAAATGTATCTCTGTGCATGTATGTCATATGTACATGTCAATGCAATGTATCTTAGAGATGAACTCATGTACTCACACTCTCATAGTACTCAATCTCACTGTCTCACACACTCTCTCACCATGCTCAATACTCAGGAATTTACAATACCTTATACGGTGTGCAACCCGATCCACATATAGCCATAAGGCCCATTGCGGCGTGCAACCCGATCCACATGTATATATATAATCAACTGCGCTTACTTGGGGTGTGTGCAGACTCCGGAGGGGCTCCTTCAGCTCAAGCGCTATAATTCGCACGGACAACTCACATTCTATAGTATCAATATCAAGATCTGCACGTGACAACTCATGTGCTATAGTATCAATATCCTCACAATCAGGCCCTCGACCATACTCAGTCATCAATCTCTCTAGTCTCTCGGGCTCACAATGCCATAAAACTAGCCCAAAATGATGATATGATGTGTCAATAAATAGCAACAGGGACTGGTATATGATATGAAATGAATGAACATGACTTAGTATGAAATTGCAATTTAAACAAATAATTCAACAACAGAAATGATCTCAGTGGATCCCAACAGAATAAGCATGAAGCCTAGATATGGTTTCTAACATGGATCACAGCTCAATAGCTCTAGTACGTAGAGGTTTCATGGTTACAGATAAGATCAGGTAACTACACAGTACCACAGGAATAACGGAGTCACAATTCACACGGTGCACGCCCACACACCTATCACCTAGCATGTGCATCACCTCAACACCAAACACATAACACGTAATTCGGGGTTTCATACCCTCAGCACCAAGTTTAGAAATGTTACTTACCTCGAACAAGCCTAATCCAATACCAAGCAAGCAAAACGATGCTCCAAAATGCCATCCCGCACGTACCAACCTCCGAATGGCTCGAAACTAGCCGAAAGAAACTTAAATACATCAAATAAAGCCCAAGGAAATCATTCCAAATGATAAAGGTAGAATCCTTAATCAAAAGCCCAAAATCGACCAAAGCTTCCAACACGGGCCTGCGCTTCAAAACCTAACAAAACTCACAAAATCTGATAACTCATTCAATTACGAGTCCAACCATACTAGTTTCACTCAAATCCGACTTCGAATCGATGTTCAAAACCCAAGAATTCGCTCTATGAAACTTTAGTCAAAAACCCCCCAATTTCTCTTTTAGAACCCTGAATCAAATGTCGAAAATGAAATAGATTCATGATATAAAATCAAAAATGAGTAGAGAACACTTAACCCAATCCACAAGATGAAAATTGCTTCAAGAATCGCCTCAATCCGAGCTCCATAGCTCCAAATATGCAAAAATGTCTAAAACCTTCGAAATAGAGTACTTATAATTCTGCCTAGGCATTCCTCTTACACAAACGCGGAAAAGACATCGCTTTCGCGATGAATAAAAGAAATCTGCCACCAAAATACTCTACGCGATCGCAGCAACAGTATCGCGAACGTGATACATAAGGCTCTCAAAGCTACAAGATCGCGGGAACAACATCGCGAACGCGAAGAGAAATAGCCTCTGCCCAGATCAGCCCAAAATCACTACGCGAACGCGTTGCACAATCTGCAGCAAGATATGCGAACGCGTTTGAGGACTCGCGCACGTGAAGAAAAGCTTCTTTCCATCCAGCAACCAACTCTATGCGATCGCGACCCATACTCTGCGATCGCGATTAAGGAAACCAGATACCCAGAACTCAGCAGAACCAACAATGCAAAAATGAAGGAAAATGGTCTGAAATCAATCTGAAACACGTCCGAGCCCCTCGGGACCCCGTCCGAACATACCAACAAGTCCCGAAATACAACACGGACCTACGTGAGGCCTCAAATCACACATAACATCAATAAAATGATGAATCGCACCTCAAATCAAACTTGATGAACTTGAACTTTTCCAACTTCCATGACTCGTATCGAAACATAACAAATCAACCCGGAATGAACCCAAATTTTGCACACAAGTTTAAAATAGCATAACGAAGCTATTCCAATTCCCAGAACCACAATCCGAACTCGGCATCATCAAAGTCAATATCCGGTCAAACTTACGAACTTTCCAAACCTTCAAATTTTCAACTTTCGCCAATTAGTGTCGAATCCTTCTAGGAAGATCCAAATGCAAATCCGGGCATACGCTAGAGTCCAAAATCATTATCCAGACCTAACGGAACCATAAAAATTCTATTCCGGGGTCAAATTCACAAAAGTCAAACTTGGTCAACTCTTTCAACTTAAAGCTTCAACAATGAAATTCATTCTATCAAATCGATTCCAAATAACCTAAAAACCAAAACCGGTGATTTAAATAAGTCATAATACATCATACAGAGCTACTCATACCCGTAAACTACAGAGCGAAATGCAGATGCTCAAAACGACCGTCGGGTCGTTACATCCTCCCCCACTTAAACATATGTTCATCCTCGAACGTGCCCAGAGTTGTTCTTAAGCCATCAAATCACAATGTAACCTATCCATGCACATACCCGAGAGTGATCCCATATCACCCTAATCTATATATGCCTGACGACATAACCTAACTTAAGATCCTTAATTCAACCTTAGCCCATAAAAACTTGGAATCCAATTTTCCAACATCTGGAATTTCCTATAAGACCCAAATCTCATATCTATACATTGTATAAGTCTGAATAAACTGCATCGAGCCTTAACCATAACCCAAGACACAATCATATGCCACATAACTCAAATATTCATAGCAATAATTTTTAATCACCGTATCTGCTTAAAAATAAATCAGTATTGGTAATAAACCTTATATCAAACAAAACCTCATTCTAAAACCTTCGTACACTGTAGATGATGAAAGAAGCACACAGAAACCTATAGCCATTCATCAGATCAACAAGTCATGGAGCTCCCTCTCCTTCGACAAGAACTATAGCCAATTTCTAAGAGGACTTCCGATATTATTCTTCCAAACATACTGCAATTAGATCCAATAGCACCAATTCTAGGTCCGACGACCTCATCTTATCAAATACAGCTGCCCTACTGACATTCCATACCAATACAACCTTACGCCATAAACTGTGCAATCCGTGCACCAATACGCAACAATTCAAGTGTACTCAGACACATAAAATAACTCAAATGAGAGAACCGTCCCGCAAGCTCAACAAGTACCACCGCAACTCAATGCTAAGAACCCATCACACAATGTAGAACCAAAACACACGAATCAATCACAAAGGATCATATCCCGACATACCACAACGGTAATGTGTGACTCCAGCCAAACACTGGTCCATATGAAATACCTCCAGCCAAAATGCTCGAAATCAACGACCACACGCAATTCAACATCCAGTACCCAAGGTGCATGACCATAACCATGGAGGAACCAATAACACAATACCACAGACCGGAAAGAACATCACCAAATGCGCAATCAATCATTCAACACCCTAATACCGATCCCACTCAAATTCCGCTATAAGGCCCAAATACAACTGCACCATGTGTGCATATAACCAACGGATCACAACCCCTCGTAGCATAGAAGGGTAACTCATATAACATATCAGAACACGAATAAGCTCAACTCTAACCGAATGGCACATCCCTCAATAACAGCAGTACGGAGTCAACCAATCTGACCTGATGTAGAATACACATCCTCACAGGGCCTACCAATGGACCCCAGATCAACTATGGTCACCCACAAATAGATAAATAACCCTCCAAAATTCCATAATGACCTAACCATAATGCATACCATCCTCTGTCTAGCTTTGACCACATTTTCACAGTCCACAACCACGAAACGATCTGCTCCTGAGAAGTCTCGTTCTCCAAATCCACCGCCCGAATGACTAACACATCTCTCTTACATAATCATCCCCTCGAGAAATACTTCTATAATTCTTCCCTGCCACATAGCAAAATTTAAACATCAATAGTCGATGAGCCAGGCGAGTACCGCAAAACCCATGAAGCATCCGTAAGTTAAAACTCAGTGCGCCTTCTGAATAAACACTCTCCTCAGGCACTACCAAGTAGTAATATCCTTCATCTAGTCATCCGGAACCGTCTACGCTGCCTAAGAATTCATGACCTTCCCTTCAAAACTGAATCGTGACCTTGCACATGCAAACCTCATTCCCACATAGCACACCACATCTATCATGTCATCACAGGAAAAGTACAAGAATCTCATAATCATCTATGACTCACAAACATAATACATACTCAATTATCCAGGAACCTTCCATTTGATCTCATCCAGGAGGGAATCACGATACGCAACATGCTCCTCACGCTGGTAGGAAATATCCATCCCAAAATATGGTAGAAACCATCGAAAAACTCTTCGAAACCCATTTCCACACAACCAGGCCATCAGAACTGAATCTCCCTAACTTAACCAAGCCACGCTTTCGATTAAGGATTCTACCTTTATCATTTGGAATGGTTTCCTTGGGCTTTATTTGATATATTTGAGTTACTTTTGGCTAGTTTCGAGCCGTTCGGAGGTCGGTACGTGCGGGATGGCATTTTGGTGCATCATTTGGCTTGCTCGGTATTAGATTAGGCTTGTTCGAGGTAAGTAACACTTTTAAACTTGGTGCTGAGGGTATGGAAACCCTAAATTACATGTTATGTGTTTGGTGTTGAGGTGACACACATGCTAGGTGACAGATGTGTGGACGTGCATCATGTAAATTGTGACTCCGTTATTCCTGCGGTACTGTGTAGTTACCTAATCTTATCTGTAACCATGAAACCTCTACGTACTAGAGCTATTGAGCTGTGATCCATGTAAGAAACCATGTCTAGGCTTTATGCTTATTCTGTTGGGACCAGCTGAGGTCATTTATGATGTTGAATTATTTGTTTAAATTGCAATTTCATACTAAGTCATGTTTATTCATTTCATATCATATCCCAGTCTCTGTTGCTATTTATTGACACATCATATCAATATTTTGGGCTAGTTTTATGGCATTATAAGCCCGAGAGACTAGAGAGATTGATGACTGAGTGGGGCCGAGGTCCTGATTATGAGGATATTGATACTATAGCACGTGAGTTATCTGTGCGGATCCTGATATTGATCATATAACATGTGAGTTGTCCGTGCATCACGTAAGTTGTCTGTGCGGATTATAGCGCTTGGGCTGAAGGAGCCCCTCTAGAGTCTGCACACATATATATATATATATATTATATATATATATATATATATATATATATATATATATATATATATATGTGTGTGTGTGTGGGGGGAGGGGGGAGGGGGATCGGTTTGCACGCCGCAGCGGGCCTTATGGCTATATGTGGATCGGGTTGTACGCCGCAACAGATATTGTACAGTGCTGAGTATTGAGCATGGTGAGAGAGAGTGTGAGACAGTGAGATTGAGTACTCTGAGAGTGTGAGTATATGAGTTCATCTCTTAGATACATTGAATTGACATACATATACGACATGCATGCATAGAGATACATTTTCCTTAGATTGTACGGTATCACGTCATTCTTGACTTCTCACACATATTGACATATATGCATAGAGATGTAGTTTCCTCATGCCATTTGAAAATGAAACATTTTCCTGTTGAAAGCTTTTGGGGAAAAAATTCAGTTTTCAAACTTACTCACATTTTTGGCAATTTCGGTAAAAGATTTGGTTTTCACAGATATACTTGAAAAACAAGCCTATTTTCTGGAACTGTGAACGAGATGAACATTTTATCTCAGAGTTATTTCTTTTATTACTTTCATTATGTTGTTATGAACTGTTGTTGGCCATTGGTGTTGGACGCCGACCTATGTTCCAGCTTGTCACTACTTTCAACCTAAGGTTATGTTTGTTACTTATTGAATACATGGGGTCGGTTGTACTCATACTACACTTTTGCACCTTGCATGCGGATGTTGGATGTTGATGTTGCCTTGTTCAATGGGAGCTGGATTTGAAGATGTACCCGCGTTCCGGTTATAGTTATCTCTTGTTCATGGTAGCTCTAGACTTACGAAAGATCTGTTCATGTATATTTCAAACAGATGATGTACTTTATTTCATATCAGCTTTTTTCATAAATTCTAAATCTTAGACACTCATGATTTGTACTACCATTCCTTGGGGAGTGTATAAGATCCAAATATTTTTTTTACTTAATTGTCTTATTAAATTTCATTGGAATTGGATAGTTGTTAATTGGCTTACCTAGCGGGTTGGGTTAGGTGTCATCATGACTGATTGGATTATGGGTCGTGACAAGTTAGTATTAGAGCTCTAAGTTCATAGGTTCTACAAGTCATGAGCAAGTGTCTAGTAGAGTCTTGCGGATCGGTATGATGACGTCCATACCTATATTCGAGAGGCTACAGGACATTTAGGATATACTTCCCATCTTTCTTTCCTTATTGCGAGGCATTGATTTAGCTTGAAGCATAACTTTTTGAATTCCTTCCACGCATTCGTATGCGCATGTGAGCGCTCGGTATCGTATGTGCATCGACGGCTTGTGATTCCATCGATGAGGTGCGAGATGTGATTTCGGTGTGCTGATGATAGGCCAGTCTAGAGGACTTGAGGCCGGTTTTGACTGCATCTTGAGCACGGGGATTTCGGTTGTGTGAGCACGTGCTTTTGGATGAGTGGTTGGATGTCTATATGAAGAGTATGATGTGACTACGTGACGTGTTCAGATTGTTTGAATGTGAAAAAAAGTTTGCTTGAGATGTGAAAAGAACTATTGTGTGCTTGATTTCTGTCTTGATTTGACGTATAGTCCCGAGTTATGGGTGTGTTGAAGGATCTTTCATGTTGTTTAATTGTGGAGTGAAGTAGATTTTAATGTCTTGTTATGAGTTCAGACTCAGGAAGATTAAGTGATGGCGTAGTAGTTGTGGATGTGAAAGGGTATAGAGAGGTGTTAGTTTGAGGTTAAGCGAGTGGGTTATCACCTGCGGGGTAATCTACGGATGTGTGATCCTTATGATATTGTGTGGAGAGTTTCTTTCTACTAGTGAGTTATATATGTTGCAATTTGAGTTTGGATTGGTTGAGAAAGTTGACTTGACCGTCACGAGGATGAATACAAGCTTAGCAGATGATTTGAGGTATTATATGGTTTGTGTTACATGAGCTTATGAAGGAGTGAGTTGAATCTCACTGTGGTATTATGGCAGTAATAAAGTATGGGCATTGTGAGTTATCGAGTTTTTTGATCTATGTTTTGAGCCAAGTGGGGGAGTCGGTTATCGACGGTTGGATTGCTTGATTATGTGTTGTACTGGTTTCGGTTTGAGGCATACTTGTGAATCAGTTATGACTTGCAAAGGTTGAGACCGATGATGACTCGAGTAAGGGAATTTCTAGATACAGGGTATATTACACTTTATGGGTATATGAAAATCATGGAATAATTTGAGTTGTTATTCGTGACGGATGTAGTGCGCATGGAGTAGGAATTTGCTTGCTTGCGTTAAGGTGGGGTTACTTCTTTAGGTTTCATCGTGCTAATGGGGCACATGTCGTTCAACCCGGTTGGGCGGCGCAATTGAGATTTGAGTAGAATGGATAACTCTCAAGAAAGTTCTAATGGGTTCAAGATTTATATGTAGCAATTGTGAATTTTTCTGGATTTGTATATGGCTAGGATATGAGATTTACATTGGACGGTGTCGAGACTCGCAGTATTTCTATATCATTATGGATTTTATATTTCGGTATCAAGAAGGCAAAGAGAACAACTTTAGATTCATAGAAGGTCTCTTCATAGAAGGTATCTCGGTTGTGGTACTTTTGGGGTGCTTAAGAGGGAATACAACGACTTATGGACTTTAGGGCGTGTGGTTTTATTCTAGGATCTCGTGTGGTGAGTTTTGGGTTGAGGATCATGGTATTATGGCGAGGAGAAGTATAAACTTGAAGGCAATTCAGAAGAAACTCAGAGAAGTAGGGCAACTTGGTAGTAGGTTGGATCAACAGGGTAACAAACATGATCGGTTCTTTGGGTACTTATGATATGGTAAGTCTCTACAGGTGTTTTGTGACAATGCCCTCAAGCTATGCGAACGCATCTGAGGACTTGCGAATGCGAAGAACAACTTCTTCCCATCCAGCAACCAACTCTACGTGATCGCAATCGTGATCCATACTCCGCGATCGCGATTAAGGAAACCATATACCCAGAACTCAGCAGAACCAACAATGCAAAAGTGAAGGAAAATGGTCCGAAATCAATACGAAACACGTACGAGCCCCTCGAGACCCCATCTGAATATACCAACAAGTTCCGAAACACAAAGCGCATCTACTCGAGGCCTCAGATCACACATAACAACAACGAAACGACGAATCGCACCTCAAATCAAACTTGATGAACTTGAACTTTTTCAACTTCCATAACTCGTGCCGAAACATAGCAAATCAACCCGGAATGAAACCAAATTTTGCACACAACTCCAAAATAGCATAACGAAGCTATTCCAATTCCTGAAACCACAATCCGAACCCGACATCATCGAAGTCAACTTTCGGTCAAACTTATGAACTTTTCAAACCTTCAAATTTCTAACTTTTGCCAATTAGTGCCGAATCCTTCTAGGAACATCCAAATACAAATCCGGGCATACGCCCGAGTCCAAAATTACCATCGGACCTAATGGAATTATCAAAACTCCGTTCTGGGATCAAATTCATAAAAGTCAAACTTGGTCAATTCTTTCAATTTAAAGCTTCAATAATGAAATTCATTCTTCCTAATTAGATTTCGAATAACCTGAAAACCAAAAACGACAATTCACATAAGTTATAATATATCATACAGAGATACTCATGCCTGTAAACTACTAAACAAAGTGTAGATGCTCAAAACGACTGGTCGGATCGTTACAGGTTTCTTTCCCTTGGGTAAGTTCACTAAACCCCACGTGTGGTTATCCTCCAAGGTATGTATTTCCTCAACCATTGCATCAGACCATTCGGGATGGTTCAAAGCCTCTTTCACTATTTTGGGTACCAAGATGGAGTCCAGAGAGGCAATCATAGATCTAGACGTAGAGGATAGGCGGTCAAGGTTTGCAAGTACGTATACCTTTGCGAAGAGCAATAGGAAGGTCAAGGTTTTCTAAATGATCAGGCGGAGGAGGATCTGATAACGAAGGAAGTGTTGCGGGACATGTCTCATTTGTGTCTCGCCTCCGCGAGTAGACTTGAACAATTGGCAGTCTTGCTAACATAGTTAGAGCAGGTGTGTGAGCACGTAATTTTTGCCCTGCAAAACATTCCTACAAAATCCACATAAATAAAAAATTTCTAATTGTTTTTGAATTTATAGAATTTTAGGAATTCCTCTTTAATTGTTTGTTTGCATTTAGCTGCATTTTGTGCATAGTTAATATTTTAAAATCATGCAAAATACCATAAAATGTTCAAAAATTCCATCAATTGCATTTTAAATTTTTATTTATATTTTTAGGATTTAAGTTGTTAATTAATTGCATTATTAAACAAAAATCACAAAAATACCATAGGCTCTTATATTTTTAGCTTTTAGTTTCAAATTATTAATTTTCTTTCATTAGTTTTAGGTTAATTAATTATATAAATATTAGAAATAGTGAGTAGGTTAATTTTGCAAATTAGAATTAAGTTAGAATTTAATTAGGATTTTTATTTAAATTTGTAGAATTTAAAATGAAAGCAAACAAAGAAAGAGAAAGGTTTGCCAAGTCTTCAAACGAACTGGGCCAAAAGCTCAATAGCCCAATTCTATCCAAACCAACCTCCCAGCCCAATCCCCCTCTCAAAGCCACGGCTGCCCAATCCCAAAACCGGTCCAGTCCCACTCTAAGTCCCAAAACGACCTCGTTTTGTACCCCCATCCACTTAAACGACCAAATTCCCTTTTTCTTATCTCACAATTCAAACACCTCCTTCAATAATCAGACCTAGCCGCCCTAATCTCCAATCTCTCTCAAATCCTACACCTTACTCCGCCATCCTCTGCCGCCTGAAAATCGCTAGGTGTAGTCCAGGGACGAAGCTACATTGTCTTAAGGGTGTTCAGTTGATCATTCTTTGTTGAAAAATTACACTATGTATATAGGTAAAATATTAGATTTTAGAGGTATATAACATATATTGAATACCCTTTATCGGGGAATTTCTTTCACTTGTTTCAAGTTTAAACACCATTAGAAAAATTTTTGATTTCGCCATTGATATAGTCATATATAATTTATATATGTCGGCTAAGAAAAATAAATAATGAATTAGGCTGGCTATTTGTGTAAAATCTCTTATTAGCTGTCTTGGCAATTAAGCAACACTTTCCAACTTCCAGCTTGGTTGATACAGCTGCCAACAACTAGACACTTTTTCTTAAATTCAGTTTTAGTTGCCCTTAAGAAACTTCAAATCCAACCATATACAATTGTTTTCTTTAACATGCAATAACTTGTAACTTTAAGTTTACAAACGAGGTAAAAATTAAAATAAAATCTCCTCCAACTCCCATTAATATATTTTTTTACAAAACAAAAAAATTATTTTTCGGGTATGGGCAATGGGTCTTTTTAATTAACTAGGATATATTTAGAATTAACTAACAGGACGATGATACGTGTCCCTCCGTTTAAATGAGGGGTATATTTTAACCAAAAGTATGACTCCAGGGGTATAGATAACTCAATAGTATAACGAGGGGTATTCTTAGACCATTTTCGAAAGTAGAGGGGTATATTTGGTCCTTTGCCGTTTATTTTTTTGTATTTCGCCTTATTGGATTCTTTGCCCGAAAAAATATAGTCAATATAAGTTGTATCCATTGTATACACCCTTGTATTTCGCATTGGTTACAGTTGATACATATTGTATTTGTTGCGCGAATGAATACAGTTGATACACGTTATATTTGTTGCGCGAACGAATACAGTTGACACAAGTTGTATTCGTTGCGTGTTTGAATACAAGTGATACAAGTTAGTAACAATTAAATAGTAGCTACTAATGGTAATTAGGCAAATTATAGTTACTAGGCTCTAAATTATAGTAGTTTATGAAAATTACTCTATCTTTTATCAGTACAGATGGAAAGAAATACATACTCCTTCCGTTGCAATTAGGCACAGAGTTTAATTAGAAAGAAATGAAGATTTTTAAAACTTGTGTCCTAAACAAGCCATAACATTTGTGTGGCTATAATTCTTTTTTGAAACTTGTGGTCTTAAACATGTCATATTATTTGTGTAACTATAAAATCTTATCATTAAAAGTAAAACTATAACTTTAAGTTAAATTATTTCTAAATTTAGAAAATGATCATTTTTATTTAGAATAGACTAACAAAAAAATAAGTTCATATAAATTGAAGGATAAAGTAATATTTTTGTCTCCGTTAGAATTTGAACTAGAGGAGATGAAGGGTGTTTTACTACAATTTGAGTTGGCCATTTTGAAATTGGGGGCTCATGCACCGGTACTGGAAAGTCATTATGCACTAGTGCATGGAAGTTAAACTCTATTCAGGATGAGATGCATCAATTATAAATTGGATATAAGAAAAGCCAGCATTATGAGAGGTTAGAGGCGGATTCAGGATTTAAACTTTATAGGTTTAGATTCGCAATTCTATTACATCTCATCTAATTTAATGGGTTCAAAATTTATTATTTGTACATATTAAATAATATTTTTGGACAAAAATACAGGATATGAACAAAAGTTATGGATTCAATTGAACTCATAACTTCTACCCTAGATACGCCTATGTGAGAGGCAGCAACAATAGTTTAGTAGTCAATCCCAGAATAATTAAACACAAGGAACTGTTATTTTCGTCAGAGGTGGATCCATATATGAATTCAACTTTTAAATTTTTTAGTATTGAACTAATTATAGCTTTAAAATTACAGGTTCATGTATGTTATTTGTTGCAAGAAAAAGAATGAAGTAAAGGATAAACGTCTATATTTGTTATTACCTTCATTGCTGCTCATTCGCGTCGAAAGTTATAGGTCCAATTGAAATTAATTTTTACATAAGATCTTGTATGGAGATACTCAGCTCCACACAACATATCGATTAGTACATTTTCAGGAAGAACGGAGAATAGTAGAAGATCAATCATGCAGAACACGACGATCATTATAAATTCACGAATTAGAAATGTTATAATATACTCTTTCTCATAACTTCTCATATTAGACCAACCCAACGCAAACAGGGATCAGAAATATGGTCAATGTCACGAAGAATAAAGAAATACCGTCAAGTTTCACTCAATTTAAAATGGGATATCTCTTTGATCTTTTATTCACTTTTCTGTTTTGTCTTGCTAAATCAGAGATTTTCTTCCTCCTTTGTACATCATCTTTGCTCTCCTAGTGAAGCTTCTGCTTTAATTCCTTGAATCATTTGCACCTCCGAGGAAGTGACTTCTCTGGTTCCATTCCTGATTCCATTAGTAACCTTACACAACTGAGGCAGTTGGATTTTGGTGATAATTATTTCATCGGCCATATTCCTTCAACAATCTCTAAATTGAAGGGGAGCCTTGGTATAACCGGTAAAGTTGTTATCAAGTGACCAGGAGATCTCGGGTTCGAGTCGTGAAAACAGCCTCTTACAAAAATACAAGGTAAGACTGCGTACAATGGACTAGCTGATGCCTAAAATGGCTTGAATTTTTGGATTTATCCCACAACTTCAACGCCTCGATTTCACATTGTTTGTTGTCTAAGTGAACTTTTTCGGTTTCTGGTTTTGATTTTGTAATAATCTGTTTGTTGTTTGTATATGTTTGCTAGCAACTTATAATTGTATGTGTTATTTAATTAGCATTAATAAATAGTTGTTCAAGTTAAGTTACTCCATTTCTGTTTCTTTCCATCTGATTCTGATCCCGAGTAAGGTGCAGAGTGATCCACCTAAACCCATAGAGTTGAGAATTTTCTAACCCATAGCCATAGGCCATAGACATGAAAGAAATTCGACTCAAATTAAAGTTAGGAGCTCTGACATTTATGCAACTAAGACAGACAAAAAGATTCCTGTTCTGGCAGTAAAAGGAACATAATTAATGTGGCTACAGAATGACAAAGTAGTACTTTTGGAGTGTGCAGTTTAAGAATAAATGAAATTTTTTAAAATTTATAGTCCTAAGTCAGAATTGAGTTTAAAGTATTTGAGTGGTTTAACAAAATTTCATTTAAGGGTAGAATTTAAAATTTAAACTAAATTATTTTTAAATTTAAAAAGAGGTCAATCTTTTTCAAAAAAAAAAAGAAAAAAAGTTCACAAATGGAGAAATATTGATGTTCTCAAAAGCTACTTTCACTTTCTTGCTCTAACAGTAAAAGGAAAAAGGTTCCTAGTATATGTTATCTAGTCCCTCTATTTCAATTTAAATGATATACTTTTTTTATTAGTCCATTTTAAATAGAATGATATATTTCTATATTTGAAAATAATTTAACTTAAAAAATTTCACTTTACACATTTTATCCTTAATGAGAAACTTTTATAGTCACACTAATATCGTGACCTCACAAAGCTTTTGCCCCTTAAACTTTTTTGAATCACATATTTCAAAAGTCACTCTTTTTTTTTCTCTTAAACTTTGTTTCAAGTCAAACTATATCATCTTAATTGAAACGAATGGAATATATATTTTGCATAATCTTGATTCTTGACTAAAAGGGCTGCATAGATACATGTATCTATAATTGCAGTAACACAAAAGGACACAACTTAAACAGTTGATTGTGCTGGTTTTTCAAGTAAACATAAAGAAACTGGAATTCTCAGAAGAGACAGACTAGAAAATATGGCTAACAAGTTGGATGACAGTAGAAGAGACAGACTAAGACCATCACTATCTGTGGGAAAATTCTGAAGTCAAGTCTTTCCGGCGAAATGAGAATTTTTTTGACTAATTGTGTCCAACGACTTCAAAATTCCACACGGTATTATTAACTAATTAAAGCAGCTCCACACATCTTGACGTTTTATAACTGTATAGATATTAGATTCCTTGGTAAAATTGCACTAAAAATTTAGTGTGATACACATATCATTTTTTTTTTTATGTTTATCTTCTCTTTCCAATTTTCAATTCAAACAGCTATCTCAAAACTCTATCAAATCAAAGCTCTTTAAGATATACCCAATCTATTATAATAACACCCACTCAAAAGAAAGCAAAAAATTGAACTTTTTTGACTACAAATAACTAATTGGTTAATACTGATAATATTTGACTAATATTAGTAATATTTTATAAATTGACCAATTTTTATAATAAGGTAATTATTAATAGAGATCGTTGGTAGTTTCCTTTAGTAGTAGTACTTGTATGTTGCAGTTATGAAATCCATTGTACATGAAGAAGAAATTTTTCTCAAAAATCACATTTCTACACTCTCGCTGGATCATTGAAAAGTCTTGTGGAAATTTGATAGGATCTCCCTAGTTTAATTTCATTTACTCTATCCATTGAAATGTCTTTTGGAAAACTACAAAATATGACTAACAAGTTGGAAAACATCATAATATACGAGTAAATCCATCACTATCTCGGAAATTTGTTAGAAGTTCCTGCTTGTCAACGGACCCAATGACGGAGTTATTAGAAGTTTAAATGCGGGTTCGGCCGAACCCAATATATTTAATTCAAACAGTATATTTATGTTTAAAAAATTTATTAAATACGTAAATATTAAATTTAGAACCCAGTTAGTAGATCTTAAAATTGTTATTCTAAAATTTAGAACTCATAAAATTAAAATCATGACTACGCTTATGCATGGACCCACTTGTTTGCAAAACAATTCTCTGCTATGTGTATTACTGATGGTGCAATCTTCAACATTAATATTGACTAAGTCTGGTGAAATTAATTAGACTGTTAGTGATATAACTCATAAAGGAGGCTTTGGAGTAATTAGTAAAGTTACTGTCATGTGACCAGAAGGTCACGGGTTCGAGCTGTGGAAACCGCCACTTGCCAGGAGGTCACGGGTTCGAGCCGTGGAAATAGCCACTTGCCGAAATGCAGGGTAAGACTGCGTACGATAGACCCTAGTGGCTAGGTCCTTCCCCGGACTCCGCGCATAAGGGGAGCTTAGTGCACCGGACCGCTCTTTTTGTTAGTGATATAACTCATGAGTGCAACTAACTAACTATATATATACAAGGATAATGATAATTGATTTTGTAAGAACATTCTGTTATTTGCTGAAAATAAACAAGAAAAAAAATGGGACGTATCTTTTTCTTTTATTCACTTGTCTGTTTTGTGTTGCTAAGTAAAAGTTTTTCTTCTTCTTCTTCCCTTGTGCATCATCTTTGCTCTCCTAGTGAAGCTTTTGCTTTGCTCCAGTTCAAGCAACCTTTTGAAATATACAACGAGTCTAGTTGGTTATGTTATGGAGGCCAAACTTCTTTCCCGAAAACAATGTCTTGGAATGAGAGTACAGATTGCTGTACTTGGGATGGAGTTACTTGTGACATGTTAATGGGGCACGTTATCGGCCTGGATCTTAGCTGTAGTAAGCTAAATGGAACTATACATCAGAACAGCAGCCTTTTTCAACTTCATCATCTTCAGACACTAAACCTTGCTTTCAATTTCTTCAATTGGTCTGTAATTCCAAGTGACATTGGCCGCTTGACAGATTTGAGGCATCTCAACCTTTCTGGCTCTTCGTTTAGTAGTAAAATCCCAACAGAAATCTCATACCTATCGAATTTGGTTTCACTTGATCTTTCTTTTTCTTGGTGTGAACTTGATCAGAAAACATTTGAAACATTGCTTCAGAACTTGACAAATCTGGAGGTAGTTTCTCTCTCTACTGTCAGCATCTCATCTCCGATACCTATGAACATGTCGTCCTCCTTAAGGTACGTGGATCTTGAAGCAACCAATTTGCTAGGTGTTTTTACAGAAAGCTTTTTTCTTCTACCAAAATTGGAAAAGCTCAAATTAGGTAACAATGATCTTAGAGGAGTTTTACCAAAGATCAAGCCGAGCAACACTCTGTTGGAGTTGGATATTGCAAACACAGGCGTCTACGGTAAGCTGCCTGAATCAATTGGCACCTTCAATTCCTTGAATTATTTAAAACTCGAACGATGTAACTTCTCTGGTTCCATTCCCCATTCCCTTGGAAACCTAACCAAAATTAGGGAGTTGAATTTTGGTGGAAATCATTTCACAGGCCATATTCCTTCAACTATCTCTAAATTGATGCAGCTCACAAGTTTAGATCTTTCATCTAACTCCCTTAGTGGTGACATTCCCAATGCTTTCTCTAACTTTCCAAAGCTTGTTAAATTGGATCTTTCTAAAAACATCTTCACCGGTCCATTTCCCTCTTCTATTTTAAGCTTGGGGAGTCTTCAAAGCTTAGACTTGTCGAGTAATTCCCTATCTGGTTCGTTGCCAAGCAATGCAAGCATGCTTCAAAAGCTAGCTTATATGGATTTGTCTCACAACTCACTGAATGGTACAATACCATCTTGGGTTTTTAACATCCCGCCCTATGAATATTTGAAGCTCGATCATAATCGGTTCAGTAGACTAGATGTTGCTGATAAGCTGAAGACGAACCCAGCAGTAAAGGTATTGGATTTAAGTCATAATCAACTCAGCGGTCCAGTTCTTCGATGACTTGAAAATCTCGTAAACCTATTCAATCTTGACCTCTCATCAAATAACATCAGTGACAATGTAGGAATAGAAATCTTTATGACCATGCAAAGACTTGATTATTTAGATCTTTCCTATAATCCGCTATCATGGAAGAGTAGCAATATCACTTTCCCAAGTCTAAGAGTTTTGCTCTTATCATCTTGTGAACTGAAGGATTTCCCATACTTGTTGAGAAATTTAAAGAAACTTCAGATCTTGGATCTTTCTAACAATAAGATTCATGGCCCAATCCCTAACTGGTTTAGCCGCATGAGATGGGACTCGTTGCAATACCTCAACGTTTCACTCAATTCACTTACAGGCCACCTAGAACAACTTCATCAATATGATCTAAGGATTCTTGATTTTAAGTTCAACTTCCTGCAGGGTCCAATACCTTCATCCATTTGTAACCTGAGTAGCCTTGAATTTTTGGATTTATCACGCAACAATTTCAGCGAATCAATTCCAAATTGCTTTGGCAGCATGGCTGAGCTATTGGTGTTGGATTTGCGAAAGAATAATTTCAGTGGGAGTCTTCCACCATTGTGTACTCGGAGCACTTCATTGACGACCATTATCTTGAACAGTAATCAATTTGAAGGACATGTCCCTGTGTCGTTGCTCAATTGTCATCGTTTAGAGGTCCTTGATGTGGGAAATAACGCTATAAATGACACATTTCCAGCTTGGTTAGGAACTCTTCAAATGTTGCAAGTCCTTATATTTAAGTCGAACAGGTTTCATGGACCTTTAAGTCCTTGCCAAACTAAGTTTTGCTTTCCCATGTTGAGGATTTTCGATATTTCTCTAAACGAATTCAGCGGCTCACTGCATGCAAAAGTATTTGACAACTTCAAATCAATGACAAAATTAGATGGATCAGACAAAGGCGAGATCAAATATATGGAACTACATAATGTTGGCATATATGACATAATGTATAAGGATTCAGTGAGGTTGGTGATAAAAGGCCAGGATATTGAGCTAGAGAGAATCACTACAATAATGACGGCCATTGATCTCTCAAGCAACCATTTTGAAGGTGTAATTCCGAAAACACTAAAGGATCTTGGCTCACTTTGGCTACTCAATTTATCCCATAACAATCTCAGAGGTGATATTCCAACAGAACTGGGGCAACTGAATATGCTTGAAGTGTTAGATCTCTCTTGGAATCGACTCACAGGAAATATCCCAAGGGAATTGACAAGACTAAACTTTCTGGCAGTCTTAAACCTCTCTCAGAATCGTCTTGTTGGACTGATTCCTCAAGGTCTACAATTCAACACATTTTCAAATGACTCATACGTTGGCAACCTTGATTTATGTGGTCCTCCTTTATCAAAGCAATGTGGAACGAGTGATCCATCGCATGTTCCTCAACCATTTGAGTCCGAAGAAGAAGAAGAGGACGAGTCATATTTTGCAAGTGGATTTACATGGGAATCAGTAGTCATAGGCTACAGTTGTGGACTTGTTGTTGGAACCGTCGTGTGGAGCTTCATGTTTAAAGCTGGTAAGCCTAAATGGTTTGTGGAATTTTTTGAAGGCATTATTCCCAACAAGAACAGAAGGCCAAAGAAGGGAGCTCAGAGAAGAAGGCCTTAATGGCAAATTGAGAGAGCCAACTTGTTGTTGTATAATAAGTAATGTCAGTCTGTGTTTTAGTTTGTTGTGTAAGTGAAATTTTCTGTTTCTGTTTTTCTCTTTTAAATTTTCTGTTTGTTGTTTGTTTATGTTTGTTAGCAACTTACTTGTATTTTGTTCAACTCAAGTTACTTTGTTTCTGTTTCTTTCCAACTGATCCTGAGTAAGTAGCTGCTCGTTTGATGAAAACCTATGTTGCTCGGAATACCTAAAAATGATGTCGCACCGTATCTGTTTCCAAGAATGCACTCCTTTTGGATGATATTTTTAAAGAGTCCGAACAACATATATGAAACAATTACAACAAATGTTTAGATGCATACCTCAGTAATAACTGCAAGTGGCAAAACAGTGTTAAAGGTAAAACTGAAGTATAGACATAGAGGAAAAGGACTAATTTATAGTCAATAACACATCAGAAATTATCATGTTAGTTCCATTTTTTTTTTTTTGCCATTATTAATGAATTTGGATATATAAATTGCCTATTTTAATTATGAGGAATTTTCAGAAACCACTATTGTTTAGTAGCTATTAACTTCTTATAGCTATCATATACATAATTACTTCCTATAGCTATTATTTAGTTGTTACGCGATTGTATTCGCGCTACTGTATTATTCATGAATACAGTAGCAGAATTCGCCGAAAAAATAGAGGAGTCCAGTTGTACGACTGTATTATATATATTCGCGCTACTGTATTCATGAATACAGTAGCGGAATTCACCTTAAAAAAAGGGGAGTTCAGTTGTTTAATAACGGAAGAGAATCAATTAGTGTGTATCACTCCTAATTTAATTCAACAAAATCAATTCTACATAAATTTCGCTGCTATGCAACTGTATTCGTACTATTGTATTCATGAATACAGTAATAGGGGAGTCCAATTGTGCGACTGTATTCGCTATATTCGTGCTATTGTATTCATGAATACAGTAGCGGAATTCGCGTGAAAAAATAGGTGAGTCTAGCTGTTTAAAAATAGAAAGAGGATCAATTTAGAGTGTATCACTCCTAATTTAACTCAACAAAATCAATTGTACATAAATTTCGCTGTTACTGTCTTGTATTCCATGAATTTGCGCGACTATATTTATAAATACAGTGAGGTAATCAAGAAATATGGTGTATATCATTCTATTCAATTTGACTTTATACATTGTATTCAATTCACAGATATTCATTATTCAATTCACAAATATTCATTATTCGATTGTATTCGAACAACAAAAAAATCATAAAACACAGTGATATTAAGATAAATTCAAAAAATATAGACCTTCGGAATACATAAATACATGCGAAAAAGTAATGTATTTATACAAAAATATAATGTATTTGAATGTATCTGTACAGAATACAATGTATTTATATATTGTATGTGACTAAAAAGCAAAGAAGAGAAGAAAGTTCGTCGGAGATGATTTTTTCTGCCAAGCAAAATACTCTATACATTGTATTAAAACTAAAAATGGAGACGAACAAAAAATCGGCCCTCAAATCTTATCCGGCGTAGCCATCGCCAGATCTGTTCGCCTAAGAAGATGAGCCAATAGTGGATGATGACGCCGACGATCAAAATTGAGTGCTTTAGTGGGTATACCTCGTGTAACCCTCTTCAGAGTTGTTGAATCAGCTATTGAAGACGAAATTTGAAGTTTCTTCCTCAAAACCTAACAGTGGCGAAAATTTAAAAAAAAAAGAGTAAAGAGAAAAAGAAGAATGGCCGAGCAACTTGGCGTGAACCGGCCAAAAGCTTTACCAATTACCACGAACTTTTGGAGCAAAAACGTTGAGGATCAATTCTAAGAAATTTATTCCTATAAACTGTGTGTGAGAGAGAGATCATGGAGAGAGAAAAAAGAAAAATATTGCTGTGATTTGAGAAAGAAAAACATAAATAACATATTCACGTCTATATGGTAGTGTATACAATAAATACCTATTTTACTATAAAATATAAATGATAGCTATAGATAATAATATTTTTAAATATTTTGGTTTATAATAAATAAGGTGTAATAGTTTGTTATAAGAGGTAAAATTTCCTTGAATTATTATGTGGCGCTGTTTCATAGCTTTTTCTGAACTCGTAGTCATAAACATGCCATGAGATTTCTATGGCTATAAAAGCATAGGCGGATCCAGGATTCAAAGGTTGCGAGTGCCACCATGTTATTGTCACGACCCCAAATTCCCTCCGTAGGATGTCGTGATGGCACCTAGTCTCTAAGACTAGGTAAGCATATCAATGCGGAATATTAATAAATATCTGAAATAAATAAACTACAATTCAAACAATTTCAACTCCCAAAATCCGGTAGAAATAAGTCACAAACTTCTAAGAATTTATCCTCAATGTCTCTATATAACAGAGTCTAAAGAAAATAAGGAAACAACATAACAAGAATAGAAGGGGACTCCGGAGTCTGCGGGCGCTGGCAGATATACCTTGAAGTCTCCTCGTACAGCTAGTTTACTGATGCCTGGTCTGATAAGATGTACCTGGATCTACACAAAAAGATATGCAGAAGCGTAGTATGAGTACACCACAGCGGTACCCAATAAGTGCCAAGCCTAACCTTGGTAGAGTAATGACGAGGTCAGGTCATGCCCTACTGGAGAATAAATAATGACATGGTAAAAATGTTTAAATAATATAATAAGATAAAATAACAATGGAAATGAATCAAGTAGTATGTCACATTTAATTACACCAAATAATGGGAAATAAATACCTCGCGGAAATAAAATAGAAATTCTTTTCAACTTTAAGAAAGATCACAACAAAATCAAAGGCAACTACGACCATAAATCAATATTAACAAGGGCACTCCAGAGGTACCGCCTCGTAGTCCCAAATCATAAATAAATTCACAATATCTCATTTTCTTATCTCACAGCGGGAGCCTTCACAATTTATTTTAAAGAAAATATTTTTCCCGAAATAGCATCCCACGTTTTAGCCATCCTTATCACACCGCATGACTTCTAGTAGTTCCCCTACTAGCCACGCGTATCAAGCCATCCTTATCTCACCGCATGCGTTTCAATACCCAGACCTTATACCACCGCATGCGTATCAATATCACAATGTATCACAATCAGCACCTCAGGTGCTCAAATAATTTAACTTGCCAAAATAATTCAACAACAATATTATTCCACAATAAAGAGCTCACGGCTCATGTCAAAATAATTGAACAATAATATTTTTTTCCTCAATAAAGAGCTCACAGCTCACGTCAAAATAATTCAACAATAATATTTTTCCTCAATAAAGAGCTCACGGCTCATGTCAAAATAATTCAACAATAATATTTTTTCACAATAAAGAGCTCACGGCTCATGTCAAAATAATTTAACAATAATATATTTTCACAATAAAGAGCTCACAGCTCATGTCAAAATAATTCAACAATAATATTTTTCCATAATAAAGAGCTCACTGCTCCATCACAATGAGTACGAAAATCTTACAAAAATATTCAGGAGTAAATAATTCAGGAAAATAATATTTTAAAATCTTTAATACGTTGCTTCAATATCAAGTTTAAAAATGTCAAATACTTCATATTAATAATATTTAATTTAAAGAAAATCAACCTTCAAATAATGCACAGAATAAAAGAAACCAAGTTCCAACTAAACAAATAAAACAAGTAGCAGGAAAAGGTCAAGCAAATTTAAAATATAAACATTAAATCAATAATGAAGAATATAACAAAATAAAATAATTTAATTAAATCACAACAGTGATCTACACAATTTAAAATATAATCTTTCACATTTAGCCTGTGTACACACTCGTCACCTCGAGTACACGACTTTTCACACATTACAATTATCAATTTAACCTCGACATGCTCCAATTTAGACTTGCTCCAATTTAACCAATTTCAGGTTAGACATGTCACTTACCTCGACTTGCTCCAATTTAACAAAGTATTATATTTTTTCCTCGATTTTCCGACTCCGATCGACTCGTATCTAGTCATAATTAATTCGATACAGTCAATAAAATTATAGTAATTAATTTCATAAGAAAATATTACATTTTCAATAAAATCCGAAATTAACTCAAAATTTGCCTGTGGGGCCAACATCTCGGAATCCGGCGAAACTTACAAAATCCGACAACACATTCAATTACGAGTCCACCCATACCAATTTTATCAAATTCTGATAACAACTCGACTTCCAAATCTTAACTTTTCGTTTTTGGAAGATTTTGCAAAAATCTTAATTTTTCTTCCATAAATTCACGGATTCAAGATGTAAATGAGTATGAAATCATGAAATATAATCAATATAGGATAAGGAACACTTACTCCAATGTTTTCCCGTAAAAATTGCCCAAATATCGCTCAAGAACCGTGCTCCAAAAATCCAAAACAAAATGAATGAAATGACCATTTTTGGTCCTTAAGTTTCTGCCAATCCGTCACTAAAAGTACATTTTCTGACACTAAAAGTCCATTTTTCGTCACTAAAAAGCTCACCAGAAACTGCTCTACCAATCTTCCTTCAATCGATCATAACGTTATGTACAAATGTCCAAATGATGAATGGTTTAACTTTTTGGAAACTAGAATCAAACGACTACAAATTTCATGTTTTGAAAGTTTTTCGATTCCTTATGAATTTCGAGATATAAGCTTCCAAAATCGGCTCCACACATCAGAAATTTCTGGCGAAATTTCTAGTGAAACTGCTCTACCCGCCTTCATTCAATCTATCATAACTTTCTGCACAAATGTCCATATAATGAATGGTTTAACTTTCTGGAAACTAGAATCAAAGGGTTACAACTTTCATGTTTTGAACAGTTTTCGATTCCTTATAGTTTGCGAAGCTTCCAAATTTGGCTCCACGCACCAGAAATTTCTGCAACAGAAATTTCCAGCAGCCTTCTTTGTCCGAAATCCATCATGTTTACCTTCCGAAATCCACCCGAGACCCTCGGGACCTTAACCAATTATACCAACATGTCCCAAAATACAATACGAACTTATTCGAGGCTTCAAACCATATCAAACAACATCAAAATGACGAATCGCACCTCAAATCAAAATCTATGAACTTTGAACTTTTAAATTCTATATCTTGTGCCGAAACACATCAAATCAATTCGGAATGATTTTAAATTTTGCACACAAGTCATAAAATGACATAAAATACCTATTCCAATTTCCAGAATCAGATTCCGACCTCAATATCAAAAAATCAACCCCCCGGTCAAACTTTCCAAAAATTTAACTTTTGGCATTTCAAGCCTAATTCTACTACGGACTTCCAAATAAAATTTCGATCACACTCCTAAGTCCAAAATCACTATAAGGAGCTGTTGGAATCATCAAAATTCTATTCCGGGGTCGTTTGCATATAATTTGACATCCAGTCACTATTTGAACTCAAACTTTTAGTTTTTCATCAAAATTCCATATCTCGGGTTAGGGACCTCGGAATTTGATTCTGGGCATACGCCTAAGTCCCAAATCACGATACAGACCTACCGGAACTGTCAAAACACTGATCCGAGTCCGTTTGCTCAAAATATTGACCAAAGTCAACTCAGTTGAATTTTAAAGCTCAAATTCACATTTTAATCCATTTTTCACCCGAAAGCTTTTTGGAAAATTTTACGGACTACGCACGCAAGTTGAGGAATGATAAATAATGCTTTTCGAGGTGTTAGAACACAAAATTAATTATTAAATTTAAAGATGATATTTTGGGTCATCACATTCTCCACCTCTAAAACAAACGTTCGTCCTCGAACGGAGTTAGAAAAAGTACCTGAGCTAGTGAATAAGTGTGGATAACAGCTGCGCATATCATGCTCGATCTCCCAAGTAGCCTCTTAGAACGGATGACCCCTCCACTGAACCTTCACGGAAGTAATGTTCTTTGACCTCAGCTTTCGAACCTGTCTATCCAAAATAGCCACTGGTTCCTCAACATAAAATAGATCCTTGTCCAACAGAACCGAACTGAAGTCTAACATATGAAACGAATCGCCGTGATATTTCCGAAGCATGGAAATATGGAATATTGGATGAACCGCAGAGAGACTAGGTGGTAGTGCAAGTTTGTAAGCCACATCTCCAAGTCTCTCAAGAATCTCAAAAGGCCCAATATACCTAGGGCTCAACTTGCCCTTCTTTCCGAAATTCATCACACCCTTCATAGGCGAAATCCGGAGCAATACCTGCTCACCAACCATGAATGCAACATCACGAACCTTCCGATTCGCATAACTCTTCTGTCTAGATTGGGCTATACGAAGTCAATCCTGAATCAACTTAACCTTTTCCAAGGCATCCTAAACCAAGTATGTACCCAATAGCCTAACCTCGCCCGGTTCAAACCAACCCACTGGGGACCGGAACCGCCTACCATACAAGGCCTTATACGGAGCCATCTGAATGCTTGACTGGCAACTGTTATTGTAAGCAAACTTTGCAAGTGGTAAGAACTGATCCCAAGCACCCCAAAAATCTATCACACACGCATGAAACATATCCTTTAGTATCTGAATAGTGCGTTCGGACTGCCCGTCCATCTGAGGGTGAAATGTTGTACTCAATGTCACATGAGTACCCAACTCTCGATGTACAACCCTCCAAAAATGTGAGGTAAACTATGTACCCCGGTCAGAGATGATAGATACTGGTACACTGTGAAGTCTGACAATCTCGCGAATATATACCTGAGCCAGCTGCTCTAAAGAGTAAGTAGTAATCACAGGAATAAAATGAGCTGACTTGGTCTATCTATCCACAATCACCCAAACTGCATCGAACTTCCTCCGAGTCCGTGGGAGCCCAACAACGAAATCTATAGTGATTCGCTCCCATTTCCATTCTGGAATTTCCAACTTCTGAAGCAATCCACCCGGTCATTGATGCTCATATTTCACCTGCTGACAATTTAGGCACCGAGCTACATATTCCACTATGTCTTTCTTCATCCGCTTATACCAATAGTGCTGTCTCAAGTCTTGATACATCTTTGCAGCACCCGGATGAATGGAGTACCGCGAACTATGAGCCTCCTGGAAAATCAAGTAGCGCAAACCATCTACATTTGGCACACATAGCCTTCCCTGCATCCGTAATACATCTTCATCTCCAATAGTGACTTCCTTGGCATCGCCGTACTGAACTGTGTCCTTAAGGACAAACAGATGTGGGTCATCATACTGACGCTCCCTAATACGGTCATAAAGAGAAGACTGAGAAACCACACAAGCCAAAATTTGGCTCAACTCGGAAATATCCAGTCTAACAAACTGGTTGGCCAAGGCCTGAACATCCAAGGCTAAAGGCCTCTCTGCTACCGGTAAATATACTAAATTGCCCAAACTCTCCGCCTTATGACTCAAGGCATCGGCCACTACATTGGCCTTCCTATGATGATAGAGAATGGTGATATCATAATCCTTAAGCAACTCCAACCATCTCCCCTGCCACAAATTAAGATTCTTCTGTTTAAACAGATGTTGTAGACTTCGGTGATCGGTGTAGACCTCGCAATGGACACCGTACAAATAATGCCACCAAATCTTTAAGGCATGAACAATAGCTGCTAACTCGAGGTTGTGTACAAGATAATTCTTCTCATGCACCTTTAAGTGTCTGGACGCATAGGCAATCACCCTATCGTCTTGCATCAACACTGCGCCGAGGTCAATACGCGACGCATCACAATACATAATATAAGACCCTGAACCTATAGGTAATACCAACATTGGGGCTGTAGTCAAAGTTGTCTTCAGCTTTTGGAAGCTCTCCTCACATTCCTCGGTCCATATGAATGGAGCACCTTTCTAGGTCAATCTAGTCTTAATAGTTGTTCATAATCAACTACTAAATCGTCAATTAACTTCATGTTAACAAAAATCTCGTTTCAAAAACATTTCTGAGAACTGAGCCATGTGGGCGGTGTTGCATTGGCTGGTCTACCTCTTCATAGTCTTGCCATGAACACCGGTGGAGAATTATCTCTCCCAAGGCAAATTTCTTCTTTTGTTATGCTGACTCAACACTGTTGAGATAACCCATTTCTTAACATACTCTTCGATTCTTCTTTGGGGTAACTCTTACCCCTATTTATACACAACGATCACAAAAGTAGAGCTCCATACAGACAAATCTTGTCACGAACCACATAATCCAGAATCTCGTCAACAACTGTACTTCATCAGAAGCACCCCAAAATCCGCAATCGTAATATCCACACTGAGTAGACCTTATGTAATTTAGAGTTGTTTCTATAACGCAAATACCAACCTTATCCTCCACAAAATCTCAGGCCTTAAACATGTGTAAATTTTAGGGAACCTTACAGTACCACATATATACATTTCAGGCCAAAGCTGATACAACTCATGACCCCGCAATCCACCCATTGATAGTGGACTCCCCCCATTCGGCACGAAGTCATAGGTCACAATGTTCGATGATCCACAATAATAACCTTCACAACTCGTATAAATCAACCAGACGCCAACGTTCGTTGCAGCCCCCATATGATTCACTAGGTGATCTCTCAATACGCCTGCATCTTCAGTCGGAACCACACGTTGAGGCAATGTTTGAGCATCTCTGGCTCCCTCGTAGTCCATATGCAGCATCACGAACCGTCGACGCACAACTGATACCGAGTGCGCAATATCATACACGAGTGGATACAAAAGAATATAAGATATATGTTTCAAGCTAAATCAATGCCGCACGATAAGGAATCAAAGAAGTGAATATTTTCTAACAGTTCCATAGCCTCTCGAAGATAAGTACAGACGTCTCCGTACCGATCTGCAAGACTCTATTAAACCTGCTTGTGACTCATGACACCTATGAACCTAGTGCTCTGATACCAACTTTCACAAGGGAGAACTTAAACACAATAATTTCCCTCACAAGGATCTCGTCCTTATATAACTTCCACCGCATCTCGTAGCCTCGTTTAAACATATCAGTTTATATTAAAATGCGAGGATCTCGTCCTCGGTTCTGAATCACAAGTAATATGCACATCGTGCCAATCGAAACTTTTCATTTACTCCTTCTAAATAATTTCCGTTAAATAAAGTCTAGGGGGAATTTCCCCCATACAATCCTAGGGGGAATTTCTAGGGGGAATTCCTAGTGCCAATCAATCCTAGTGCCAATCAATCCTAGGGGGAATTTTTCCCACACAAGGTTAGACAAGTCACTTACCTCGACTTGCTCCAATTTAACCAAGTATTATGATTTTTCCTCGGTTTTTCGACTTCGATCGACTTGTATCTAGTCATAATTAATTCGATACAGTCAACAAAAATTATAGTAATCAATTTCATAAGAAAATATTACATTTTCAATAAAATCCGAAATTAGCTCAAAATTTGCCCGTAGGGCCCACATCTCGGAATCCAGCGAAACTTACAAAATCCGACAACCCATTCAATTACGAGTCCACCCATACCAATTTTATCAAATTCCGATAATAACTCTACCTCCAAATCTTAAATTTTTATTTTTGAAAGATTTTGCAAAAATCTTGATTTTTCTTCCATAAATTCACGGATTCATGATGTAAATGAGTATGAAATCATGAAATATAATCAATATAGGATAAGGAACACTTACCCCAATGTTTTACCGTAAAAATTGCCCAAATATCGCCCAAGAACCGTGCTCCAAATATTCAAAACGAAATCCGTCACTAAAAGTCCATTTTCCGTCACTAAAAGTCCATTTTTCGTCACTAAAAGTCCACCAGAAACTGCTCTACTAGCCTTCCTTCAATCGATCATAACGTTATGTACAAATGTCCAAATGATGAATGGTTTAACTTTCTGGAAACTAGAATCAAATGACTACAACTTTCATTTTTGAAAAGTTTTCGATTCCTTATGAATTTCGAGATATAAGCTTCCAAAATCGACTCCGCACATCAGAAATTTCTGGCGAAATTTCTGGTGAAACTGTTATACCATCCTTCATTCAATCCATCATAACTTTCTGTACAAATGTCCAAATAATGAATGGTTTAACTTTCTGGAAACTAGAATCAAAGGGTTACAACTTTCATGTTTTGAATAGTTTCTTATTCCTTATAGTTTGCGAGATATAAGATTCCAAATTTGGCTCCACGCACCAGAAATTTCGCAATTTCTAGCGAAATTTTTGCAACAGAAATTTCCAGCAGCCTTCTTTGTCCGAAATCCATTCTGTTTACCTTCCGAAATCCACCCGAGACCCTTAGGACCTTAACCAATTATACCAACATATCCTAAAATACAATACGAACTTATTCGAGGCATCAAACCACATCAAACAACATCAAAACGACGAATCGCACCTCAAATCAAAATCTACGAACTTTGAACTTTCAAATTCTATATCTTGTGCCGAAATACATCAAATCAATTCGGAATGATTTTAAATTTTGCACACAAGTCATAAATGACATAAAATACCTATTCCAATTTCCAGAATCAAATTTCGACCTCGATATCAAAAAGTCAACCCCTGGTCAAACTTCCCAAAAATTCAACTTTTGGCATTTCAAGCCTAATTCTACTATGGACTTCTAAATAAAATTTCGATCACACTCCTAAGTCCAAAATTACCATACGGAGCTGTTGGAATCATCAAAATTATATTCCGGGGTCGTTTGCATATAATTTGATATCCGGTCACTATTTGAACTTAAACTTTTAGTTTTTCATCAAAATTCCATATCTCGGGTTAGGGACCTCGGAATTTGATTCCGGGCATACGCCTAAGTCCCAAATCATGATACGTACCTACCAGAACTGTCAAAATACTGATCCGAGTCCGTTTGCTCAAAATGTTGATCAAAGTCAACTCAGTTAAGTTTTAAAGCTCTAATTCATGTTTTAATCCAATTTTCAACTGAAAACTTTCCGAAAAATTTTACGGACTGCGCACGCAAGTCGAGGAATGATAAATAGTACTTTCGAGGTGTTAGAACACAAAATTAATTATTAAATTTAAAGATGACATTTTGGGTCATCAGAGTTATGCATACAATATACATGTCAGTTGCTACAAAGACACATTAGAAATAATGGGTCGGTTCGCTTAGTTACTGGTTAATTTGAATAGGCCTTTCATTCACAAAGCAAATAGATTCGATTTTAGTTCAAATTTTTAACGCTTAATTTAAACACATTCTAAATAAAAATACAAAAGAAAAATAACATTTCATGAAAGAGCGCCTCCAATATAAATATTTGCTTAAAGAGTAGCTTAACTACACTATATATTCTTTGTTTGACTAGATTAATTTACTTGTATTGTTCTTTGTTTATTTTTCCATCTTAATTGTTGAGTTATATGACAATTATTTTCAAAGAAAAACCTTCAACATTCAACCTATAATATTCGACTCAAAACGACTATCAATCAAGCCATTTAATTTTTTTTCAAAATCCAATAGAAGATATTGCTCAAATTATATTCCAATATATAAATTAATATCGTTTCATTAAAAATAAAAAAAATTATATGCTAATTAAAATCAATTCAAATTACCTATAGAAAATAATTATTCATAAAGTAAGATATAATGATAGAAACAAAATGAGGACTGAAATAAAAAAAAAATGAAGAAGAGAGGCTTAGCAAGTAATAAAAGGTAAAAAAGGAAGGAAAGAGCCGAAAAAGAAGGAAAAGAGGTGAGGCCCTAGGGATCAACTGAAAATAAAGGAAGTCTTAATAAGTAGAAAAAATGAAAAATCAAAGGAGCTACTCCAACAGTGAATCGAACTTGCATTCATGAGGCCAAAGAAAGTCTTCAAAGGGAAAGCTAAACCAATGACACCCGCTTCCACTTTGTGACTTTTGGGTGCCACTATATCGATATATACGTTTCTTCACAGAGATATTATGTACATAGTAAGAATTTTAGCGAAGAGAGCGGGTGCCGTGGTACCACTACCTCATAAGATAGATCCGCCCCGTATAAAAAAGCATAACATTAAGAGTAAATTGGAAGTTAGTTAACAGTTTCCAAATATATTAAGGTGTCGTTGATTTTAAAATATATTAATAAAAAATAGTGTCACGTAAAATAAAACAAATATAATACCATAAAGTGTGATACCAGTGTTTACCTATTACAGTAATAAAAAAGGAAAAGAAAGAACTATGCCATATATATCTATCATTGCAACAAAAGGCCTTTTAAAAGCAGATGTGCATTTATCAAAGACCTCTAGGAGTAGTTGTTAGCAGATACTACATCTCATCCTCGATAAATGATCAATTTATTTTTTAATTTTAGTTCAAAATAAATATCTATTTATATAATAAAAAAAATTTAATTTATTTTTCCAAAATTACCCTTATGTACGTATCCCTAAAATAGTAAAAAGTCTTTTACTCCTCACATTAACTATGTTGCGACATTTAATTAAGGATAGTTTAGTCACACCAACTATTTTTATCTAGAATTTTGTATTTTCTTAATGTGTGTGTCCAAATCAAATTGGTCACTTATTGTGAACCGGAGGGAGTAGTAATTCTTATACAATAGTTAACTTGGAGGAAGAAAAAAAACTTGCTCCCTTTTGGCCATGAGCTTTTTTCAAAAAAGAAAATTACAAATATTGTTTGGTTATAAAAAATAACCAGTTTTTGGCAGTTTTTGAAAATAAATTTTTCAAGTTTTAAAAAGTCGTTTAGACTAGTTTTTCATGTTTTCAGAATTTTCTACTCATAAAACTTTAACTTCTTTTCAAAGAAAAAGCTTGTCCAAACTCAATTTCAGCTTCCGAAAATAATTTTTCATCTTATTTTTAATTATTTTTTTTTAAATTTCAACCAAATTTATATTAAAACACTAGCTTATATTAGACAATAATTATAAGTAATCACTAATTTCAAATTCATAAACCTATGACAGAAATGTACGGTTTTATAAAACAATTAGTAGAATATTATAAATATAAAAGATCAACAAAGATGAATTACTATATAATTTGATCACTTGGCAAAAGATAAATGGCGAAATTTTGGTCCCACTAATAGTCAACTCACCTGTCCGAAAATGACATTCCTCCTTTCTTTTCGCAACTTTTGCTTTGGACACTTCGAAATGTGTCTTTGGCCGGTTATGGCCGCTCTAATCTTTGACTATTACTAGAAAGAAAAATAAAAAAAATAAAACTTCTAGCTCTACAGATATCAGTTTCTTCTTTTTCTTGAAAAAAAAAAAACCCAAAACAGGTTCAAAGTCCCACCTTTGAGTACATTTTCCAACAATTTTCAGTTTCATTGAATATCAAGATACTATTTTTTTTTTTATCCTTTTAAAAAAGAATTCCCTGTTGGAAGAACCCCACCAGAAGAAAACTCCAAAATACAGATTAAAAATCTCACCTTTTAGATCTTTTCAACAGTTTTCACTTTCACTTTCATCACAAAAATCTGGAACAAGGAAGAGGAGAATTCAAGAAGAAGGGAAAAAATGTCATTTATTTTAGGGCTTGTGATTGGTGTTACATTTGGACTTGCTATAATAATTGCTTTTGTTAAATCAGAAAATGCAAGATCTAAATACCGTACTGAACTGGTAAGTCAACAATAGTCTTTTGCTATTTTTACTTCAACGTTTGGATTTTTAGTTATTTTTCATTTCTGGGGTTTGTTTTTCCTATTTATGTGTTTTTTTTGGCTGAATTGTAAAGGCTAGTGGAATTGCTGCATTTGCTAGAATGACAGTGGATGATTCGAGAAAGATCTTCACACCAGAACAATACCCTTCTTGGGTTGTTTTTTCCAATCAGCAAAAGGTGAAATCCTTAGCTTCTCTTTAGGGCGTGTTTGGTAGGACGAAAGTCTTTTTTTTGAAAAAAAAAACATTATTGAACAAGTGGGGTCTGGAGGGTATCCTGTTTGTTTCCGAAAGATACTCGGCCCGCGATGATGAAAAAAACAATAGAAACAAGCAATAATCAACAACAAAGGCCAGAAAAAAATGATACCAACAATGTAAGAACCAGAAAAATAGATGGAAGAAATAGCAACAAGCAGTAACAACAACAAGATAGCGGAAGATAGTAAGAGAACAACCCTTCCCCAAAAAAAAAATATTATTGAAGAGTGATAATAATATGCAAATCTGATAATGTTTTGGTGAAAAGTTTTGAGTAATAACGATTGATAATAACGTCTAGGTGTCGGTTAAATTAGAGATATGAAGTTAAGAGTTGAGATAATCAGAAAAAGGTGAAGTCTTTAACTTATCTTTAGGGTGTGCTTGGTATAATGGAAGTCATTTTTCAGAAATTTGCTAATTTATTCATTTTCTGAAAAAAAACAATCGGTGTTTGGTTGGGAAATGGAAAATTTTCTGGAAAGAAAGATTTCTTGAAGATTGAATTAGCAAATTGGATAGTGCTTTGATGAAAATATTTGACAGTAAAGATTGATAATAATGTGTAGTCGTGTAGATGTTTGAGATAATTGTCTTCCCCTCCCCCCTCCTAGTGGAAATATTTTCCGTAGAAAATATTTTTTGGCAAATTTCGGAAAATATTCTCCGTCATACCAAAAACACCATTAATTTCCTTATTTGTTTTTGGGGTGCATGGTGACCATAAGATGATTTAGATAAAATTCGTGCATTGTGGTTCGGATTATGGTCTTTGGTTACTAGACTGTCCCTTTGTGGATTGACTATGTTTAATGTCTATCTATAATACATGTGATTTAGTTTGTTGTGTGGAAAAGAAGTGAGCTTTTTAATTTTTCAATTTTGTTCTTACAGTTGAAGTGGCTTAATTCTCATCTTGAAAAGATCTGGCCATATGTGGATGAGGTTAGGTTCAATGTCTATAAATAGTTTATTTTCCACTCTATTGGGATTCTGCAATTTTCTATTTTTTCCCCTAAGTTCTGATTGTTGGGACTTCTTTGTTGCTAATTGAGTTGGTGTGGTTATATCGTAATTCAGGCAGCATCAGAACTGGTAAAGTCAAGTGTGGAGCCAGTTTTGGAACAATATAGGCCTGTGATTTTGGCGTCATTAAAATTTTCAAAGTTCACTCTTGGTACAGTTGCTCCACAATTCACAGGTTAGATGATGGCTGTTATTACATGCCTCAGGTGTCTCAACTCATTCCAGCGTTTTAGCTTTATCTATTTGTGTGTATATGTGTATGGTCGGTAATTACTTATTCGTTCAATTTTACTAACTTTTGGAATTGGATGCATAGATTGAGTCTGTTGATTGCCATTTGCTAGATGATATGCATGCAATCATTTACTAAGAGTTACAAACACTATAAATTGGTCATGATATAGGAGAAGAGAAAGAATGTATGTTATGCAGTCCCTTTGTTCCAAAACATTTGTCCTATGTTCTTTTTGTTTTGCTTAAACTAGAATTTACTTCCTCTTACCTGATATGTTTGTTCTACCAACCAAAAGTTTGATCATGTTCTACTTTCTTTAACTATTCAAAGCTCTTGCATATTGTATTACCAAAAGGTTTTAGGAGTCACTTATGCATATGGACGAGCTTATCAGTCCTCTAGTTCTTTTTCATGTGCTTATTTGAAGCAGCATGACATTTCCCTGCTATTTCTAACCTCTTTGAGAAGTCAAAATGTGGCAAATAAGTTGAGATTGACAGGGGTATAAAAAACATCCGAACCTCATAGAGCTATTGTGGGGACGTCGCTTCTAGTCTCAGTTTACTCCTTAATAAAAAACATTGCTTGTGAGGATGAATCATGTGATATTTAACAAATGCTTGGTCTCATATAGATGTTTCATTGCAGGGATTTCTATTATTGAAGATGGAAGTGAGGGTATTACCATGGAATTAGAGATGCAATGGGATGGGAACCCAAGCATAATACTCGATATCAAGACTTATGTTGGTGTAGCATTACCAGTCCAGGTAATTAATTGCACCTCAGAGCTGTGCCGCATACTTTAACTGCTCCACATGATATGGTCCTAATTTCTGCTGAGGTGCAAATTTTATTATTTTTCTCCGCGAATTACTCAAATTGAAGGTCTTACTGGAATTAGTTGTGGAGCAAACAACTGTTTTAGCTTAACTAGTTTGTATTTATGTTCTTACTGGAATTAGTTGTGGAGCAAACAACTGTTTTAGCTTAACTAGTTTGTATTTATGCTTTACGCTTGCAGGTTATCCCATATGATTTGCATGGACATACTCATGCTTGTGTTTTTTGTTGGACTGACTACAAAATGAAAAGTTAATGTCCTTATATTCCCTGCAATACTTCCTTAAGATTAATCTAAAGAGTTGCACGCTTTAAGATTGAAGAAATGAAGATACTTATAATATATACATCTTACTGTTTTGTTTCATTTTCACTTCGTGAAAACTTCTTTTTTTTCTTCCAAAAGTATCAAGTAACTTCATGAAAGCCGGATTGTTTTGTTCGATGTCGACCACTTTTTTCTGCCAGTGTAATTTGCCAACTCAATTTGTTATAGCTACTAGCTACAGAAGCAACTATGGTATTATCTTGATGTAGTTTGTTGTCTTTTAAATTTGTCCACAAGCGTCATGTTAAGAGCTTTGGTGTAACTTCAAATATGTGCTTTCTCATTGTTCTGTTTTGCTGTCAAGGCACTAAAGAGTTTTCTCAACTATCTGCGTAAACCTTCTCCTACTCTTGTATTTTGCAGTGAATATTTTCTTGTATATTCTACTTTTTCCATGACTCTGTCTTGGAAAAATAGCCATTACTTTTTCCGACTACTTGTCCCTTTTAACGCCGTCACTAATTTATCCATGCAAATTTCTATTTTAGTTCCTGAAATATTTGCATCATGCTAACTTTTATGAAAATGATTTTAAAGTGATTATTGATCTGTTTTCATTTAGGTGAAAAACATTGGGTTTACTGGTATTTTTAGGCTGATCTTCAGGCCACTTGTTGATGAGTTTCCTTGCTTTGGAGCTGTATGTTACTCTCTGAGGCAGAAGGTGTTGTATAAACTTCAACTTTTTTTTTTATCTTTCATTTGCATGTGTATCACTTTGTGCACGTATACTATGTTGCTTGGATTCTCCAAAAATATTGCCGGGTGCGTGTCGGATCCTCCAAAAGTAGTGTATTTTTGGAGGTGCGGCATTATTTTGGAGAGTCTGCGCAACATAGCACATACATGCACAGAAATCAACTTAAGCATGTTATTGATACTTATCCTTAAACAATTTAAGCATGGTGTTGATACTTAAAATAAAAAAAATTAAGCATGTTATTTACACAATCCCGAATTAAAACTAAGTCTTTTTATTTTATTTTGAATTAAAAATAGATTCTGAGTGATTGAGTATTAACTCGGTCAACAATTCAAGGATTTGTCACGTGTCTATTTAAATTTGGATGTTGATATTCAAGATAATTCAAGTATGTATCTTGCTACACAACATTCCAATATGCATCTTATGTGTGTACACAAAAGGCTGTCAGGATTTACATTCAGTGGGTGCTGATCATTGCACCCACCCCTCTTTTGTGGCAATGGGTTTGAACTTAATATAAATATACATTCATAAAAAAATTCTCAACTACTTATATAATTCAAGCAAGACCAGAGGGAGCAGGCGCATCTACTATCTTAGTTCTACATTGCCCGCGTCTGTGCAAATGGCACTTACTCTCACCGGGACAAGACTACTCACATGCATATCTCACACCTAAACTCTAAAGGAAAAATGACAAAATAAATTTCTTTGCTTGCAGAAAAAGCTGGATTTTACGCTTAAAGTAATTGGTGGTGACATGACAGCAATTCCTGGCCTTTCTGATGCAATTGAGGTTTGGGCGAACTTCACCACTTATTCTCATTTGAGAAAAGAGAGGAACAACGGGTTTTCTGCTTTGAGTTGTTTGCATGAACTTGAACTTTTTTATGCAATCAGAAAATGGAATTCTTAACAAATGTTAGTTATGATTTACTACACTCTAGGTGTGCTAAAATGAATTTTATTTCTCCAGGGAACCATCCGGGATGCTATTGAAGACTCTATCACATGGCCGGTTCGAAAAGTTATTCCCATTTTACCTGGGGATTATAGGTATTGAAATTAACAACGGATTCTTTGAACGATCTCAGTTTCACCACCTAATTTATCTTTGCGCTGCCTTCCCAGTTTTGGGTCCAATCGAACACATTTATATTCTCGTTGAACCTCAGAAGGACCTTTCCAAATATAAGATTTCCAAAGACAGAATTTTGGATTAAGTTTTGGAGAGTAGTTCCCTCGACTTATATTGGACTTCCGTCCATTTTGCATTGAGCTAGAAAAGTCAAAATGTTATCTCATGCAATTTCGTAATTATCTCATGTTTTGATTGGAGCTGTAAAATCCTTATTGACATTCTATTTTCTCGTACCAGTGATCTTGAACTGAAGCCTACTGGAGTATTGGAGGTGAAACTTATTCAAGCAAAGGAGTTAACAAATAAAGACCTCATTGGAAAATCTGATCCTTTTGCTGTATTATATGTACGCCCTATACGAGATAGAATGAAGAAGAGCAAAATAATTGTAAGTTACTCATCTGTTTCCCTGGAAAAGTTTCTTTAATTCATTTGATCAAATTAAGATTAAAGTAAATAATGTTCTTTTTCAGAACAACGATTTGAACCCAATCTGGAATGAGCATTTTGAGTTCGTAGTTGAAGATCCACTGACACAACACTTGGTGGTAAAAATCTATGACGATGAAGGGCTTCAGTCAGCTGAACTACTTGGATGTGCCCATATCCGTTTGAATGAGCTTGAGCCAGGTAAAGTAAAGGATATCTGGTTGAAGTTGGTGAAAGATTTGGAGATTCAGAGAGACCAGAAAAATAGGGGCCAGGTGACGGCTGCAACTCCCTTTACTTTCCTTGGCCATGTTTCGATAGATTCTACAGTAGCTGGAAATACACGTACATAGCACTCGGAAATCTGATGGAAATATATGTGCAAAAAATCCAAATACTGGAATAGTGATATTTTCAGCAACAACTAAATTAAACAGCATTTTACTGTTCAAAATGAGTGGCACCGATAGTGCTGTGAATAATAGATATGGTCTCGATTGCCGTTTCTTTAGTCCTATGTAGGAAAATTATAGGCAGTGATTTCCTTTCCCTTATGGCTCTAGACCTCATCAAAACTCTATATATTCTCGATCGCCATTTCTTTAGTCCTATGTAGGAAAATATAGTTCTCTCTTGATATTTTGAGCAGAACACGTAGAATAGGTTGTGTGCTCTCCGTCTGAACTCTTCTCATTATCTTTGGTTAGGTGCATTTGGAGCTATTGTATTGTCCTATTGGCATGAAGAATGGGTTAACTAACCCTTTTTCTCAGACTGAGACAATGACTTCATTAGAGAGAGTTCTTAAAAATGGGGCAGAAGGAAACGAAACTAGTCCAAATGGAGGTGAAATCAGCAAAAGAAGGGAAGTAATAGTACGAGGGGTACTTTCTGTTACTGTGATATCAGCTGATGACCTGCCCCCAGCTGATATAGGGGGGAAAGCTGACCCCTACGCCGTGCTGATTATGAAGAAGGCGCAAATCAAGAACAAAACCAGGGTATCCTTTCTTCTTCTTATTTAACTGTTGGCTTCTCAGTAAATTCAGTAAATAATTTCTTTCCTTCTTTGGTAAGTAAGAAAAGAAACAATATGCCGCAATTCTCATTTTTGGATCTAGATTTTTAACTTTTCCTCTTGTCCTCCTAATATTCAGGGTTGGATGTAGAGTTATAGATATGGGTTCATCAGAACCCACTAGCTTTGGCTCGGACCCTTGTGTTAAAAGAATACACTAGATAAGTACAAACAATCGATTTCGAACCCAGTAAATCAAATGAATTGTGGTAGAATCCCGATCTTGAAGAACTCATAAAAAAATAGAAACCCGAACTCGAAC
Source organism: Nicotiana tomentosiformis (assembly GCF_000390325.3). Taxonomy (NCBI): domain Eukaryota; kingdom Viridiplantae; phylum Streptophyta; class Magnoliopsida; order Solanales; family Solanaceae; genus Nicotiana; species Nicotiana tomentosiformis. The sequence continues at coordinate 3,096,117 of NC_090817.1, read as the reverse complement.
CTTAAGGTTCAAATTTTGGATCTGCCTCTGCTAATATTTAGTCTATGGAAACCACAAAGTTCGTATTATCCTTGTTTTAGTGTAATTTGTCTTGATACTCATCATTCATAACTAGATATAGTGCTGAATGTTACTTACAACAACTACACCGTAATCCAAAGCAAGTTGAGGTCAGCTATATGAATCTTCACTGTCCATGAACAACATTTGAGCTCATATGATGTAAAGTATCCTTGTTTAGTGTAATTTGCCTTGATACTCATTATCCATAACTAGATATAGTGCTGAATGTTACTTACAACAACTACACCATAATCCAAAAGACGTTGGGGTCGGCTATATGAATCTTCACTGTCCATGTCACAACATCTGAGCACATCTAATGTTAATTATCCTTTTTTAGAGTAACTTGCCTTGATACTCTTCATTCATAACTAGATATAATACTAATTATCACTTACCAAAAAATATATATAACACTGATTATCTGTTTCCCTTAGGTCGTAAATGAAAGCCTAAATCCAGTTTGGAATCAGACTTTTGACTTTGTTGTTGAGGATGGATTACATGATATGCTAATTGTGGAAGTCTGGGACCATGACACATTTGGAAAGGTAAGAGTACATGTCCTTTAATAACTTCCATATGATTACCCTGTGACTATTTTCGTTCTCGCTCAAAATATCATTAAGCACTTTCTTAATTTAACATATTTAGATACCAACTTTTGTTGATATGATGTTTTCTTTAGCCGAAGTTAACTTGTTACGTGAGTGCTTTTGATTGGTGCTTCGATAAGTAGTCATTAGTTAGTATCATCTCCCTTAGCATGTGGTCTTTAGCCGAGGGTCTATCGGAAACCTCTCTTTTCGATTTTCTCAACTTTGTTTTTGTTGGTACAGGATTTCATGGGAAAATGCATACTGACTTTAACAAGGGTTCTAATGGAAGGTGAATATAAAGACACCTTCGAATTATCCGAGTCTAAATCAGGGAAACTGAACTTGCATCTCAAATGGAACCCACAGCCATTATACAGAGACTCCTAGTGATGAACATCAAATTTTCAGTTTTTATTCTTGGTAGTTTTATGCAGGGAGTAAAGTTTCTTTGATTCCGATATTGAATGGAAAAGACTACGTACAATCGAATATTTTCTGTACATGATTTGATTAAGAGGAAATAACGCATAATGCCCATCAAGGCCAAAATAATTACCCGGTGTTGCCCACTTAAAAATTAATTACAATTCCTACTTATACACCACAAACTTATTACCCGACTATTCAATTTTCTATTTCCCCTTTAATTTGCTTTAACCCATGTGAGGGGCATGTGGAAAATGCAAATCTATTCCCCTTTTTGTTTTATTTTATGACTTGAATCACATTATTTTTGACTATCTTTCCATCAATGATATGTACTTTGAATGTAGAAATATATATTAATAATTATTTGAAAAATAAAAATAAAAATGAAATAGGATATTCGCAGTGAGAAAAATGGACAAGAGGAATAAGTTGATCGGAGAAACTCCCGGTTGTCGTGCATACCACAATTTCAAAAGGATTGTCATGAATTTTTGTTCAATTGTTGTCCACATTTTCAATAAATAAATAATAATATTTATTAACATTAATGGAATTCCATGGAGGTATTATTCATTGCATAAGTTCTCATTGAGTTAATTAGATTATGTGACAACTGATATTATTTCAGTTTAATAATTGAATTTTTTTAAAAAAAATTAAATTCTTTGCGTACAATTGTATACCCTATTGGTATAGCTATATACTATACTAGTATCATAAGTTAGTTGGAATATTTTTTTGTTGTATTAGCTACATTTAATTGGTACACTATTTAATTTTTTTAGTAATAATATAATAGTACAGTATCTTGAATTTTTTTAATTTTCCTTTATGCATGTGTATTATGTAATCATTTTGATTTTTTCTTTATGTGTTTGTTTTATATAATAGTATTATAATACAATATCTTGAAATACATTCTTATATTAATATGTGGTACACTATTTTTTAATTTTTCTCTTTATGCATGTGTATTATGTAATAGTAGTATAGTCATATATAGTTTTCTGGAATTAATTAGTAGAAATGTATACCCTATTGGTATAATTATATGTCATGTTGGTATCATATGGCAGTTGAAATATTTTTTGGTTGTTTTAGCTGCATTTTTAAGTGAATTCTATTCTGAAATGATTTATATGATCATGTTTTGCTGTGTTGGATTTTCTTGTACCTATGGACATAGATTTTGTGTATTATAATATTATATAATAGTTTTTATATTTATATGCAGTTATTGAAACGACCCCGTACAACTATATACCCTATTAGTATAGTTATATACTATATTGGTATCATATGCTAGTTGAATCATTTTTTGGTTGTATTAGTTGCATTTAATTAGTACACTATTTGATTTTCTTTTAATAATAGTAATATAGTACACTATCTTGAAATACTTTATTATATTAATATGTGATACACTATTTTTTAATTTTTCTCTTTATGCATGTGTGTTATGTAATAGTAGTATAGTCATACAGTTGCCGGAAATTAACCAGTAAAGATATATACCATATTGGTATAATTATATACCATATTGGTATCATATGGTAGTTTGAACATTTTTTTTGGTTGTTTTAGCTTCATTTTTAAGTGATTACTATTATTAAATTATTTATATAAACATGATTTGCAGTGCTGAAATTTTTTTGTGTCGATGAACATAGATTATGTGTATTATGTAATAGTTTTTATAGTTATAGGCAATTGTTGGAACGACCCCATACAACTATATACCCTGTTAATATACAGAATGAGCAAGTTGCTTTGCGAATATTTAGCTTGCAATGCGAGCATACAATTTTCTCATACTTTTATTGCATCCTTTAATGTTTTGGTACAGTAGTATAGTCGCAGATAGTTGTAGCAATATTCTAGAGCAATCATATACTCTATTGGTATATATGTATACCATATTGGTATCATATGGCGCTAGAAGTATTTTTTGCTACTTATACTTTTATTGCATTTTCCAATATTTTATTATCATTTCTATTCTAACTAGTATATATGGAGAATTGGTGGCCGTAGATTTTATTTTCTTGCTCCATAACTAGTTGTGTTACTGCTAATGGTAGAGTGTGTACTGATATTTATATGGAAGGAGATCAAGGTTTGCATGGCAATCACGTGTTAATTCTTAGAATCTGATTATGTAATTTATGGTGCTCAGCAACAGTCAGTGTGATATTCAGTGAATTAGATCAAGTGACAACTGATATTATTTCAGTTTAATAATTGAATTTTAAAAATGAGAAAAAGACAAAATGTATATTATACTAGTTATATTTAAAAAAATGTGAACAAATATTTACTATATCAGTTATTTTTTCTTATTGTATAAAAAATAGTGAAAACAGTAAATGAAATTAGATTATGAAGAGAAAAAGAATATAAAAAAAATAAGTTAAATGAAATTAGAAAAGGAAAAAAGAAAAAAATAAGAAGAAAACGAGAAAAAAGAAAAGGAGAAAATAAAGAAAAAAAAGGAAAAGAAGCATAGAAATTAAAAAAAATTAGAGAAAAAAGGGAAACTTTCCCACAAAAACTACTATGGGTAGGAAATGTAATTAGTTTGATGGGTAGAAAAATAAATGGATAGGCAAGGGTAAATAGTTTTATTTTTGTGGGTAACTGTGTCATTCTCCATTTGAGCACGTAATTTTTGCCCAAAATATGAAAGTACTCCTATATATCTCAAAAAATAATTTTTTTATTATTTTATAGAATTTTATGAATTTTTCTATATTTTACCTGATTTGTTTTGTGCTTTTTTTTGTTTGGTGTATTTTTAGTAGCATTTTAAATCTTAAAAAATAACAAAAATATTTTAATCTTTATATTTTTAGATTTCAATTGTATTTGTAAAAACAAACACTAAAATACCAAAATACATTCGTAACTTTACATGCATTCGTTAGTTAAATAATTAGTTAATTATTAGAAAAATAGATAATTAGGTTAATTTTGCAAAGTTAGTTTTAATTAGAATTAGATTGGTTAATTTAGAAAAACATTTAGACAAGGAAAGAAAGAAGCTTTTTACAGTTTGTTTTCAAACTGGGCCAGTGATCAGCGGCCCAAATCTTGCTCCAATTTCGTCCAACCCAGACCCCATTAAAGCCGGTCCAGCCCCAAAGACCCCCAAACGACCCCGTTTTGTCCTTTTGAATCTCAGTCGTCCATCAAGACCCATCCAACGGCCCTAAAGCTAACCCCATTTTACATTCAACTGTCCGAAACCCCCTCCTCCCCCCCCCCCCCCAAGCCCAAAAGAGACCAGTTCATTTCCCCATTTTCATTCCCTCTCATCTCTTTCACTCGAACCCTAGCCGCCTCAAGACCCTTTGCCGCCGCCGCCGCTTCAAACAACCCCAATCTCCCTCAAATTCACACCCCACAGTACTCACATCCTCCTAATCCCTAACATTGATCAATTGCTTTTGTCAAGAGCAATTGATTAATGTAAGTTTTAGCTCATTTCGGAACCATCGGAATCCGGCCGAACCTCGTTGAAATCGCGTCAATTGAATCGTCTTTCCTTCCATAGGTACACCCTCACCCTTTTTATCTTATTCTTTTGTTGATTTTGTTTGTTGAAAGCAGAAGATTTTTTTTAATTGCGTGTGGTTTGTCTGACCTAGTTTAATTGAATCAGTTTCGCTCATAAATTAGCTAAATAATTGTAGGCTTGCATTTAGTTAGTAATCACCTGTTTTTAATTTACCTTATCAAAAAAAAAAAAGTTAGTAATCACCTGTTTGAATGTCAGCATGCTTAGGTTAATATTGAAAATGTTTTAGCTTTCTGAATAATTATTTGATTTAGTTCTACTTGAAGTTTAATCGATTAATTAGGTTATGGTTTAAAATACGCATGTGCTTAATTGATAGGTCAACTAGTTTGCTGATTGTGATTAATTTGTAATTGATAGCTTAATTAGTTGTTGTTTAGTAAATGTTGATTCTATGGGATAAAAGAGGACAGTAAGTTGAGGTAAAGGCACTAGTTGGTATTAATTGGAACTTTAGTGGGGTAAATGAAATAGAAAATTAGGGAATCTTTCTTTTAGCCGATGGAAAGTTCTAGAAGAGCTTGGAAGGGGTTAAACTGCAGTAAATCAGAGGTCTAAAGGGGTTAATTTCATAAGTTAAGGGGATGAGAAAAATAGGAAAAGAATAGATGATGGACAACTGTCCAAATTGGTTAAGAAAAGATGCTAAAAATAAGAAAAAATATCTGCAAAGGACAGCTGTCCAATTCAGTTGAAAAGATGCCAATTCCCTGATTTTTATGGAGCTGGCCGAATACTCTCTCATTCTCTCATAGGGCACACATATTCCCTCTATAAAGCACCCCTGCATATTCATTTTAGAGAATGGACTCTGCAGAAATTTCAGACTCTTTTTCTTCATTTTTCACACTGATTTTTAAAAGATAACACTCTGAAAATTCCATCAAGGTTTTCACAAGTTGTTTTCTCTGTTTTGATTTGCTATTCAACTTGTGTTTTCTTCAAAATTGCATAGAGTTGTTGAAAAAATCCGTTGTTGTCACTCTGCTGTTTAGCTAAGACTTGAGGCTGTTCTTCTGTTTCCTGCTATTGATCTTGCTGAATTCATCTCGTGTTGTTTTTCTTAGCCTTTATTTGGCAAAAGTTCAGCTTGTTTACGAGTTTAGGTACACATCTCACACCTGTACCTCTGTTTTGATTTGCAATGAAATGTTGGTTATTCTTTAAAGTTATTTGCTGTGATTATGTAAACTGACTGTTTGTTCTGTTTTGAACATGAATGGATGTTAGTTTTGATATGTTTAAGACTTACAACCTGTTAAGGACAGATGGTCTCCATAGCAATTTCGTGACTAGAATTGTAGCTGATTTCACATGTTTAGTTGGATCTCAACCTATATATCTCATTGTCAAATACATGCTGCCTATATTTGAGTATTAACTACTGAAATCTGAACTTGCTTTTGTATTCTGATAAATTAAAGTCTAATACTGGATTTGAAGGTCAATAATGGTGGATCTGGCCACAGGTTGGTTTGATTTGCCATTTAAGGCTCGAGTGAAGTTTCATCTCTGTCGGATCTTTGTTGTTTGGGTTTGTTATTCATTAAGCATCAGTTAGAGTTGTGATCATAGTGAAGGTTAACCAAAGCTGTATTCTTTAATGGAGGATGGATGTTGTAATTTTAAGCATAAGATGATGTATTCCATAATTGACAGTGTATTTGCTTAGGTGAGTGTTCGTGTAAATTATAAATGTTTAAATTGATAGAAGTTCAATTGTTCAAACCATTTATTTATTTTGTTAAGCTATAATACTGCCATTCAGTGGTTGAGTGATTTTGTAAATACAAGGCATATAGGGATTTTCAGAAGTTCTGAGCCTAATTATTCGTGATTCTTCAAATAGCCGTTTTCCAAACTTATGGGTCTCAAATGATGGAATAATTAACTGACGTCCGAATTCAGCGATGCGTACGTCAATTTACCTTCTGTCCACAACGTTTCTCCATAATTCTTTTGACCTTGCAATATACCTCAAAGCAGTATTAGGAATTAAACAGCTCTTAAATATTCGAAGTTTGCTTTAGCGCGATTAATAAATCATCGTGACTATGGGTACGAATCCCGTGGCATGGTCACGATAAGTAAATTCCAACTCAAGTGCGCGTTTCACGCGACTTGACCGCAACTTCAAATAATAATTAAAATAAACGTGTTGTGAATCACGGGTACGCTTCACGTGGCGTGATTCGTAATATGTACAAAAATAAACGTGCGCAACATTGCGGCTTGTTCAAATAAATTTCATAGTTTCTAACAACAATTAAAATTAATTAAAAATGGTTAAAAGTAAAAAAATACAAAATAGGTTTTAAACATGTAATAAATCAGATAATTAGGTCAATTATTAATAGTTGAGCGACCGTGCTAAAACCACGGAATTCGGGAATGCGTAACACCTTCTCCCAGGTTAACATAAATTCTTTTCCGGTCTTTTGATTTTCGCGGACTTTAAAACAGAGTCAACTTCCTCGATTTGGGATTTTAAAAATAAACCGTTCTCTTGGGACACCATAATAATTATCTCAAGTGACGACTCTAAATTAAATAAATAATCTCATTTCGATTAATGTCATCATTCACCGAGTTTTAAACTGTGTGCCAACTTCGCCTTAGGGATTTCTCGGTTATAGTTAAAATGGTGATAGTATCATTTAGTGAGTTCATTTATGAGAATGGCCTCTAAAGCTTCAAGAAGAAATTTTATTGGGGTCTTTTTAGTACCTTCCGAGTCTTTCTCTCCATAGTTAAATATCGCCATAGTTTGACATGTTTGTTGATGAAGTATTTATTGGTCAGCATGGAATTGAGTTATATGCTACAACAACAGTTATTTCTCAATCTTAAACAAGTTGGGGTATGTTATATGAATTCTCACCGATCATGTTTCTCAATTTAAATTTATATCAGGCTAACTTTCACATACAAAATAATAAATAAATGAATAAATGAAGTGAATGCATTGTGAATTAAGCAGCGACAGTATAACATTCGGATACAACTTTTCCGTACTGGAATAATGCAATGAACAGCACAAACTAATAATTTTTATTTTGAATGATCCATATTCAGTATGCTCCAGAAATTTGTCTCACAGTTGTGCAGTTGAAGCCCTGTTTAAAATGACTGAATGGAGATGATTCTTGTTCAACTTTCTCCTGTGATGATTGCTTCCCCTGCATGAGCATAAGTTGCTTCAGTTTAATTTTTATACATTGACAGTGTAAAAGTTCACCTAAAAGATGACTACAGATACCCGTCTATAATAAGTGGGATTAGTTCTTGGAAAATAAGATAGATTACATGTTGCACATATTAATATACACTAAAAGGCAGCCCGGTGCACAAAGGAACGCGCATTCACGAAGGGTTCGGAGAAGGGCCGCACCCCAAGGGGGTGTGATGTAGGCAGCCTACCCTAATTCAAGCATCAGTGGTTGATTCCACTGCTCGAACCCGTAACCTATAGGTCACACGGAGACAGCTTGACCGTTGCTCCAAGGCTCCCCTTCCATGTTAAAATACACTGATAGCGTAAAAGTTTTTTATACTGTCAGTCTATATAAGTTAATTCCACATTGCTTATTTAGATCAAGGCGAACTAGAATAGGCTGATTGATCTAGTAGAAGGGTGAATTAGCAAACATACTTGAACATCAAACACCATTATATATAAAGACTGAAGCATAGAATATGAGAAATGTGGAAGTGAAACAAGCTTTTAAGCTAGAATCTGTTCAAGTTTAATGAGAAAGAGATCATACTGACCAGTACTGGTTGTGTAACACGAAAGAGTCGATTTTAACTTTCTTTCCATCATCATTTCTGTTCCAATGGTATAATGCATGTGTTCTGTTCTTAATCTCTAGCGTCGAATGGCCATAACTTGCTTCGCGGAATGCAGAATAATCTGGTTGAGGATCTCTAAATCTGCAGACATAAACAAATGAATATATAGTTCAAGGGCAATTCAAGAAGTTAAGATATAGTTCAAAACATAAGTAAAATAATTAATCCACAAAGCATAAGCTTACTTTGAAGCAAGACCTTCTTGATTTCCTCCATCACCAACTGTTATGTATACAGGAGCTGCTTTATCTGGTATGGGATAAGGATCACCACTCGAGACGTTATAGTGTATATTTGACACGCGATACTGAAAAAGGAGAAAAAAGTAGCAAATCTCAGCATAATTAACACAAGGAAGAAAAGTTGAGTATCGTACCAACCAGTGGCGGAGCCACATGTAGTTGACATCCCTTCGTCGGAAAATTACACTATGTAGTTAGGTAATTTTTTTTATTGTATCTATACTATATATTGACTCCCTTGGCTTATTTGCGGCTTTACCTCTTTATATTTTGATCCCTTTAGTGAAAATCCTGGCTCCGCCACTGGTACCAAGACAAGATAGTAAAGTGAAACTGAATTCTATCAAACTAATTCCTATTTATAAGTCAGCAGTGGTCTATTTCTTCTAGGGGGAAAATGCAGATCTGTATCACATTTTTCTATTTTCTTTGTCCTGAGAAAAGAAGCAATGCCAGTATGATGAAATGAAGCAACTTACTGATCGTTCATAGGCGTGGACATGGCCGGCAAAGATTACATCAACTTTGTGTTCAACGAACCATCCTTCGAAAACGGATCTCATACTTTCCCCCTCCATAAAATGGGCTACATTACTGTTGTAGATAGGAACATGCATAAGGACTATAAGCCAAGGAGTTTTCTCTCTGTCCACATTTTTCAATTCCTCTCTCAGCCACTTCCATTGTGGTGTATATTTTACTGCATGATTAGAGACACAAAAGATTAAGTAGCTATATGATAAAAAAAGGCAGCCTGATGCACAAAGCATTCTGTATTCACGCAGGGTGCGGGGAAGGGTCGCATCCTAAGGGGTGCGATATAGGTAGCCTAGCCTAATGCAAGGATCAGTGGCTGATTTCACGGCTCGAACTCGTGACCTATAGGTCAGGCCACACTGAGACAACTTGGTCTAAAGCTCCCCTTACTAAGAGAAATACATACGTGAAATGATGCTAACTACCACAACCAAAAAGACCAAGAAACATTTTTCCATCTCTATACAACAACAACAACATGTGGGAGTATTTTCAAAATTTAAATAGCCAAGCGTCTTTGGTATATTATAATATCCGGCATGTATCATCCTTTCTCTTGGTTTTGGGTAAGTGGCATAAGTCAAGTATCAAGTGGAAGAGGAGACATAACACTTGAAGGTTTTTGACAAGTAGATGAACGCTTGTCATTTTCTTACACAATTCTTACAACTACAAATACCCACTTCCTATACCATCCGAAGACACCAACAAATATTTTGTTCTCTCATGATTGCTAATGATTAGTAATCATCACTACAAGCCTTCTCATTTTTAATTACGCATAGCCTTTTGTGTGTTCCAATTTCTTTTATAACCTGTGTTTATTTTCTCATTCCAAACTTGCTGGTATTATTTAATTTTGCTGATACTTGTATCCTCTAAATAAATAAAGATTGACTTGTTTAATCCTGAGGAAACATTTCACATTGCTGAAATAGTTTCTTAGGACAGTGCCTAGCACGACTCAAGTCAACCCGTGTATCCGCTCACAAATAATATTATTGCAGTATAATTATCGTTATTTTTCGGTGTCATTTCCCTACACAACAAACACATTATAATCCCATAAATAGGATCTGGGGAGGATAGCGTGTACGCAGACCTTACCCCTACCTTCAAGAAGGTAGAGGGGATGTTTCCGGTAGACCCTCGACTTAGAAAAACCAACAATCAAGACAATGAAACGGGAAATACCGAAAGAAGAATAGGTTGATAGCACAATTATGTGAGCAGATGCCCTCCTTATAGCATACCAAAGTGGGCTACTGCTTTTTGAAGCTTGATAAGGTGTAGGATATCTGTACAAATATGACTTGAATGGAGTTACTTCCCCCTGTGGTTAATGAAAAAAAACGTCAAATCTTAAACATTATAGGTATGAGGCATAAGCACTTGAGATGTTTGAATCAGATATGAATAAGGAAGAACCGGTCTTAAGCAAAATTATGGTTATTGCAATAATTCTGCATATAGAAGGAAACAACACTATGTTAAACATATGAACTTGAGCAGTGCTTGAGAACTTTACCATATACGGCATATATTCTATCTCATGATTCCCGGCTGACCAAATCCAAGGTTGATATGCTGCACTTTGTTCAACAAAGCGGCCCCATGTATCCCAACGGATACCAACATCACCATACTTATATCTGTCCGCGTAAGAGAGATCTCCTACAAATAAGACGCTCTTCGCTCCACTATTCATGTAATGCTGAAGAGTTGAAAGAGAATTATATGTTTGTCCTAGATCACCTGAAAGAAGAGTTGCTTCATTGGATTGTTGAATTCTTATTGTCATAACTATTAGTAATCTTTCAGACTGATAAAAACAACAACAAATCCAGTGAGTTCCCACAAGTGGGGTTTGGGGAGGGTAGTGTATATGCAGACCTTACCCGTACCGTGAAGGGCAGAGGTTGTTTTTGATAGACCCTCGGCTAAAGACAATATAAACATCATAATGCGGTAAAGTACAACAATCTTTCAGAAAGCGGATAAAGGTAACGGAATATAAACTACTTACCTATGATTCCAAATTTGTATGAAGCATCTGGATCAACCTTTGGAGGAGTTTCAAACCAGAACTTTCGAGCAGAGTCACCATCTCCAATTTCATAGTAATACTTCGTGTCATACTGAAAGGTGTTGCGGAAGCCAAATGTATATAGTGTGAATGAGTCACAACTACTATACCAAAAATTATGACAACCACTAAATAATAAACAAGACAATAAGACAACAATAAAAGAACACCAGAATTTACGAGGTTCGGCCAATTTTGCCTACTTCCTCGGACACAATCAATATTTTATTCCACTCTAAAATTACAAGTGAAATAATACTAAAGAGAGAAGATACAAATGCCTTAAGAAGATAAAAGGCAAATGAGAGGTGTATATAAATCCTAAACATTAGGCCTCCTTTTATAGGGTGAAATTCTCATTCAAAATTGTCATCCACCGATGTGGTACTTTTGCCAATTTCAACAAATCTCCACCTTGGCAAAATTCCACATCTTCAATTTTCTCTCAATAACAAATTTTGGTTGTGTCTTCATCTTCAATCTTTAGTGTTCAACAATGTTGATCAAATCCAAACAATGTTGAAACTTGACCGCAGTCACCACTTTTGTCAGCATATCAGCAGGGTTCTCCGTAGTATGAATTTTCTTCACCGTGACTCCACCTTCTTCTATGATTTCTCGTACGAAATGATACCGAACATCAATGTGCTTCGTCCTTGCATGATAAACTTGGTTCTTCGCTAATTGAATAGCACTTTGACTATCACAAAAAATTGTAATATTTTTTTGTTCAATACCAAGCTCTTTTAGCAACCCCTGAAGCCAAATTGCCTCCTTCACAGCCTCCGTAATAGCCATGTACTCTGCCTCTGTTGTAGACAAAGCAACTGTTGACTGCAAAGTAGACTTCCAACTAACTGGTGCCTTTGCAAAAGTAAACACATAACCAGTAGTTGACCTTCGTTTGTCCAGATCACCCGCAAAATCTGAGTCACAATATCCAACTACAGACCGATTGCCTTCCTGCTCAAAAACTAACCCAACATCTACAGTACTATGAATATACCGTAGAATCCATTTCACAGCTTGCCAATGCTCCTTTCCTGGATTATGCATATATCTGCTAATAACTCCAACGGCTTGTGAAATGTCAGGTCTCGTACAAACCATTGCATACATCAAGCTACCAACAACATTTGCGTATGGTACCCTTGACATATACTCCTGTTCAGTTTCATCCTTTGGCGACATAGTAGTACTTAGCTTAAAATGGGGAGCAAGTGGCGTACTAATTGGCTTAGTCTTCTTATCTATGCCAAAACGCTTTAGTACTCTCTTCAAATATTCTTTCTGAGATAAACAGAGTTTCTTTGTACGTCTATCTCTTATTATCTCCATGCCAAGAATTTTCTTTGCCTCACCCAGATCCTTCATCTCGAACTCCTCCTTCAGTTGAATCTTCAACTTATCAATTTCTTCCGAATTCTTGGAAGTTATCAACATATCATCAACATATAGGAGAAGATATACAAAGGAACCATCATTAAGTTTGCGCAAATACACACAATGATCGTATTTGCTTCTCTTGTACCCTTGCCGCAACATAAACTTGTCAAATCGCTTGTACCATTGTCTAGAAGATTGTTTCAATCCGTACAACGATTTTTCAAGTTTGCATACTATATTTTCTTTTCCAGCAACTTTGAATCCTTCTGGCTGAGTCATGTAGATTTCCTCCTCCAAGTTTCCATGTAAAAACGCAGTTTTTACATCCATCTGAACTAGTTCCAAATCCAACTGTGCTACCAAAGCCAACATAATTCTAATGGAGGAATGTTTTACAACTGGAGAAAATACTTCATTGTAATCAATTCCCTCCTTTTGAGCATATCCTTTGGCCACCAATCTTGCTTTGTAGCGAACATCTTCTTGGTTAGGAAATCCTTCTTTCTTTGCAAATACCCATTTGCACCCAATTGCTTTCTTTCCCTTCGGGAGATTGGCCAATTTCCATGTATGATTCTGATGAAGGGACTGCATTTCTTCATTCATGGCAATCCTCCACTTATCTTCTTCTGAACTTTGGATTGCGTCTTTATAAGTGGTAGGAACACCATCAGCTACAATTGAGGTTGCACAAGCAACCGTCTCTATAAGACGAACAGGTTTCGTTATTGTCCTTTTTGGCCTGCTGGTTGCTATTGATTCAAGTTGTTGTCGAGGTTCCTGAGTTGGAATCTCCCTTTCTACTGGCTCTTCTTCCAGAGGGTAATCTTCATGAGTTTCCTCCTCTGCTTCTTGTGTAGGAAAAATAAATTTTCCCTCAAACTCCACCTGCTTTGATGCACCACCAGTTTGTTTGACATCTTCAACTGTCATCTTATTTGTTATGGTAGATTCATCAAAGGTAACATCTCTGCTGAATATAATATTCCTTGTCTCTGGACACCATAAGCGGTATCCTTTGACTCCAGAAGTAATCCCCATAAATATAGCCTTCTTTGCTCTCGGATCCAATTTTGACTCTTTCACATGATAGTATGCAATTGAGCCAAACACGTGCAAAGAATCATAATCTACAGCAGGTTTTCCATACCATTTTTCAAATGGTGTCTTGCCATCAATAGCAGCAGATGGTAGACGATTAATGAGGTGGCATGCATATGTAATTGCCTCAGCCCAAAATTCTTTGCCCAAGCCAGCATTGGACAACATACACCGTACCTTCTCCAGTAAAGTCCGGTTCATACGTTCTGCCACTCCATTCTGTTGTGGTGTATTTCTGACAGTGAAGTGTCGGACGATGCCATCATTTTCACAGACCTTATTGAAATGATCATTTTTGTATTCACCTCCATTGTCTGTGCGAATACACTTGATCCTCCTGCCTGTTTGATTCTCCACCATCGTTTTCCATTTGAGAAAAATTCCCAACACTTCATCTTTCCTCTTCATTGTATACACCCACACTCTTCGGGAAAAATCATCAACAAAGGTTACAAAATAGTGCTTCCCACCCAATGAAGGTGTTTTGGAAGCACCCCAAACATCAGAGTGTACATAATCCAAAATGCCTTTAGTATTATGGATCGCTATACCAAATTTAACCCTTGTCTGTTTCCCTTTGACACAATGCTCGCAAAACTCCAAGTTGCAAGTCTTTACGCCTTTTAACAATCCTTGATTAGATAAAGCTTTCAAGGATTTTCCTCCAGCATGTCCCAAGCGCATGTGCCATAGCCTGGTTGCTTCTGCCTCTTTGTCATCACTGGATGTCACTGTTGCTGTCCCAATAACTGTGCTACCACGATAGCAGTACATGTTATTGTTCTTCCGATTGGCCTTCATTACCACTAGTGCACCGGAGCATATTCTCATCACTCCATTTTCTGCAATGATTTTGAACCCTTTTGATTCTAGGGCTCCCACAGAGATGAGATTCTTCTTCAAACCCGGTACATATCGAACATCTGTTAATGTTCTGATCATTCCATCATGGCTCCTTAATCTTATTGAACCAATGCCATATGAGGTAAGAGGGCTGTTATCCGCTGTGTGGATGACTCCATATTCTCCTTCTTGAAAATTCACGAACCAGTCCTTGTTGGGACACATATGGTAGCTACAAGCCGAGTCCATCAACCATATGTCTGATGATGTTGATAACTCTGTTGTAACTAATGAGAAGTCTGAATCATCACAATCAGCTACATTTGAATCCATAATGGCCTTTCCATTGTTATGTCTGGCCTTATTCTTCAACTTCGGACAGTCTTTCTTCCAGTGCCCCTTTTCTCGACAAAAGGCACATTCATCTTTGCTGGGTCTAGATCTCGACTTGGATCTTCCCTTCTTAGTCCTCGTTTGATTTTGAGGACGACCCCTCACAATTAGTGCTTCTTCTTCTCCGCCCTTCTGTTTTTCTCCCTTTCTTTGTTCATAGCTGTACAAAGCCGAACAAACTTCTCTGAGAGAAATTTCGTCATTTCCATGGAGTAGAGTAGTTTCAAGGTGCTCGTACTCATTAGGAAGTGACCCCAATAACATCAAGGCCAAGTCACCATCATCAAAAGTTGCATCCATATTTTGCAAATCTGTGACCAACTTATTGAAACTGGTGATATGTTCATTCATTGTGGTACCAGGAACATAGGTAAAGCGAAACAGTCTCTTCTTCATGTACAATTTATTTTGACTGTTTTTCTTCAAAAATTTATCCTCCAGTGCTTTCCATAATTTACTTGCAGAAGTTTCCTTTGTGTATGGATATTTCTGCTCTCTAGCAAGGTAGGATCGAATGGTACCGCAAGCAACACGATTGATAATTTTCCAATCTTCTTCTCCAATAACATCTGGCTTCTTTTCTTCAATGGCAAGATCTAGCCCTTGTTGAAAAAGAACATCTAGAACCTCGCCTTGCCACATCCCAAAATGTCCTGACCCGTCAAAAATTTCTACCGCAAATTTCGCATTTGACACAATTCTTGTCATAAGCGAAGATGCCAACGATGACGTATTATTGACACTTGATGTAGATTCTTCTTGTTTACTGTCTCCCATTTTGACACAAATATTATTTAGTAGCTGACGACACAAATCAAGATTATTTCCTTTCTGGTGTGGAAGATCAGACTAAGCTGCAACCACAGAGCATACTCAGATAGAACCTTGACTCAGTTACCAAGATAGATCTTTTCTGATGTGGAAGATCAGACTATGCTGCAACCACAGAGCATACTTAGACAGTACCTTGGCTCTGATACCAATTGTTGCGGAAGCCAAATGTATATAGTGTGAATGAGTCACAACTACTATACCAAAAATTATGACAACCACTAAATAATAAACAAGACAATAAGACAACAATAAAAGAACACCAGAATTTACGAGGTTCGGCCAATTTTGCCTACTTCCTCGGACACAATCAATATTTTATTCCACTCTAAAATTACAAGTGAAATAATACTAAAGAGAGAAGATACAAATGCCTTAAGAAGATAAAAGGCAAATGAGAGGTGTATATAAATCCTAAACATTAGGCCTCCTTTTATAGGGTGAAATTCTCATTCAAAATTGTCATCCACCGATGTGGTACTTTTGCCAATTTCAACAAAAGGAACGTAAAAATAATTTGTCAAACTAGATAGAAAATGGAGGATAGCATTCAAGACATCATGGAACAACACTGTCAGCATAGTTTATATTCAAATTCTAAATGTTAACTTTCTTCAAACACTACAATCTCAAAACATTAGTCAACTTAACTTTCTTAATCTTTATGCCGGGTCAATTTAATCTCATAAAATTAAAGAGGAAAAATATTAAGGAACTAAGAAAAGTGATCAAACTACCAACTTTACAGCAATGAAATACTAACAGGCAGCAAATTTAGTAGTCCCTTTGTGTTTATTAAATGTATACGAGAAAAAAACTCAACCATATACTTTTTGCTAATATAGTTGTGTGATGTATAAAAAAGGGCAGCCCGGTGCACAAGCATCCCGCGTTCACGCAGGATCCAGGGAAGGGCCGCACTGCAAGGGTATGATGTAGACAGCCTACCCTAATGCAAGCACTAGTGGCTGCTTCCACGGCTCGAAACCATGACCAATAGGTCACACGGAGACAGTTGTGTGATGAATATGACCCTTAATTGAAGAGATGACATCGTGATTCTTTCGTCTTCCAAAACTATAAAAGCGATAATTCTAATTACCTGAAGGCCATCAAGAAAGCACTGATGTATATAGCCAGACGTGTAGTTGTAAAATGTGTAATTTGTTACTGAACCCTCAGCTGTAAACTCATATTTTCCTTCAGATAATCCGTAACGTACTTGACTAGGCCCCGGTTTATCAGGTGTAATCCATGAAATTAGAACAGCCTTCCCTTCATAATCAGCCTGTGTGATATGCACCTATTGTAGAATGAAGTAATTATTAGCATTTTAGAACTTTAGCATGAAAAAAACCTGCACTTTATATACAGTAGTCAAAAAGCGAACCTGGAATTCTATCTTCTTATTATCTTTGAACATATGAGCAGAAACAGAACATTGCACTTGAAGATTATGATTATAGTTGATGTTACAATGTTGTTTATCATCATGTAATTTCTCATTCTTTTGGATAATGTTTATAGGCAACTTTGCAATTTGAAGACCAAATACTATCTATTCAATTTACTCATGGTTTGAAAGCATTCAATTATGTAATACTAATTGACTTTGAAATTATTCTACCTAAAAGTTATATATGCTGCTCATATCCTTCAAAAATGCTGTCAGGTGTGTGTCAGATCCTTCAAAAATTCGGCAGCATTTTGGAGGATTCGAGCAACATAGCCTAGAAATCTGTCTAAATACTTCAGGGGTTCCAATTTCTATGCAATTTCTATACCATTACTAATTCGGTTTCATTGTAAACAACAACAACAACAACCCAGTGGAATCCCACAAGTAGGGTCTGAGGAGGGTAGTGTGTACGCAAACCTTACCCCTATCCGGGTAGGTAGACCGACTGTTTTCGATAGACCCTCGGCTCAAAGAAAATGAAAGGAAATCATGCTACTCGAATTGAATTATCTCGAGTTCTTGAACAGGTTACAAAAAGAAAATTACACGCACTCAAAATTATGTCAAAGTTAAAGTGACTTACTTGTTGTGGAGCATTATAACCCTTAGGAACAGCAAAGACTTCATTGTCAAGAGGAATATCGACAGATGGCCACTCATTACGAATAAATGAACTCGTTAAACCAGCATTCCCGTTGTCTATCAGTATAAAGACGGACAACGAAAAGATGAGATGAAGCAACATTGACTCCTCAAAGGTAGTTCTCGATATGATTATCAGTGAGACAAGAATCCAGTAACGCCAATTACTGATTCACTGCAACCAGAAATAACCAATGTAGTATATAATCAGAAGCAGAACTTTAGAAGGCAAATCTTATACTTTTTTTTTTTTTACTTTTTAAACGAATCGGAGCGACAAAGGGCTGAATCTTAATGGATCGTGGCAGCAAGGCCACTCTGTCACTTATAATACCCCGTCGCGTATTAGGCAAATCTTATACTAAAGAAGAAAAAACTAAAGTATACGATTAGATGAACATATATCTATGTCTATAGAAAAAAGCATAATCGATCAAATCCGTCGATGTTCTATGAGGAAACGAGGGTGATACTAGAACTCAAGCCCTATCGAGCATATTAATGGAATCCGATACATATATCAGTTAATAAAAAGAATAGAAGAAGCTTGTACTGTGTCACTTAAGTTATATAGGAATTCCAGAGACCAACATTTATTTCCATTTCAGAGGATATTCCAGTTTTGGACATATAATTACTTGATTCCTCAGATTACTAGAAGAAAAAAAAAACAAAAAAACATGTCATATTCATAAGATTCTTTAGTCATTGTCTATATGAAAACTAACTTAGTGAATTCTTATGAACATACTCATTACCCTATTCCTCTTCTTCCTATTTCTGATCAAAGTCCCTCCTCTACCTATTGAAACAACTAACAAAAGAATGTAAAAGGAAAAAAGAAGAAATGACATACATGAAATAGAATTTTAATGACATCACAAGCACATGTTTAAAGTTTACTCATTCTTATCTATAACAAATATCTATGCAATAAGGTCACTCTATAACGGAATAAAAATAGTGGTTAATATGCTATTACATATTAAATTATACTAATAGTATGCATTTTTTTGAATATATAAGTTAAATCCAAGAATGTGCATTAGAACAATAAGAAAGTGATATAAAAGAGTTTACCTGGAAATTAAGCTGAAATAAGTAGCTAGAGAGTGAAATATTATTGGCAAGTTGTTGTAGCTGTGTGGAGTTGTTGGTATTAGCATTCAGTGTATTGCTTGTTTGATGACTAAGCTTTGAGTATAAGTAATAAATGATGAGTAGGAAACGTAAAAATAGCAACAGGAAATGGCGCAAGATTGGATCAAGATATGTTGTCTCAGTCAATAATTATAATTATGGGACTATAGTTATGGGTTTGTTTATTATCAACTTATCATGATAGATTATAGATAGCGTTATGAGAATGTCAGAACAATCTTTCACGTGCCTTGGAAGTTTTTTTATTTCTTTGTTTATTTGTTACAGTATTTTTTAATGTTACCCATGCCAACTAATAAAAAGGGCAGCCCGGTAAGCCCCAGCTATGCGCGAGGTCCGGGAAAGGGCCGGACCACAAGGGTCTATCGTACGCAGTCAACTTTACCAGTTACGCATGCGAACGAATATGTGACCTAAAGTAATTTTTGAATCATATTTGCCATTATATTGAAATCTTTCCTAGTATCAAAGTATTTATAATATATATATATATATATATATATATATATATTGCATCTATCTAGCTCAGCCCCCGACCGTGGTGTCCGGATAAACTTGAGGTTAGAATAAATTATTTAACTCTTTTTTGTGGCAAAAGAAAAAATTGGTAGGTCGGCTGAAAATAATTATTCGCTTGCCAAAAGCTGTATAAAATATGTATATTTTTGTGTATAATACACATATATATATACAAAAAATATAGTAGTCTATTTTATCGGCTATTATTTTTTAGAGCGGCTAAAAATATATCTCCTTTTTTTTTGTTCACTTTCTTAGAATATGAATCTTGATATTCTATAGTTTTTACTAGCTACAGTCAAACCTCTCTATAACAGTCTCGTTTGTTCCGAATATTTTTGAATGTTATAGCGAAGTGTTGTTATAAATAACATATATTATAACAAAACATGAAAATTGGTTTCGCAAAAACTTAGCTTTTATAGGAAAGCGTTAATGGGATTCTCGTAGTTCGATTGAATACACCCTTTGTAAAGTAAGTTTGGTGGGAAGTTTCCTAACGTGGTTTCTTCAGTGAAGTACTCTGACAATATAGTTTTCTCTTGTAAGCAACCATTTGTTTCCTGGAGATAGTTTAATTATATTTTATGTATTAATTTAAATTTTGTCTTCATTAAATCTCATTTTACTATATACCGTTGGCGGATTTAATATGTAAACAGTGAGTGCACAAGGATTCAATAATTTTGGACTTCGAACTATATATATCGAAGCTTATTTAAAGAGAAATTATAATATGCATTTTTTAATAGAAACGCCAATTTAGCTTTAAATCTTGAATCTACCTTTTTTTTTTTTTTTTTTTTGGTTTCTCACCCGGTATTCGGTACCCGAATTAGAACCCGACTATATCCGGATTCAAGCCGCGTAGGACCCATTCGGGAGTAACGCTCATAAGAAAAATCAAATTATGGTGGATGTCTACTCTTCCTCCATGATCTTCTCAAATGCTTAATGACATATTCAATGACATATTTTTCTTCACTTTTCATGCCTATATAAAGGTCTTGTAATAGATAAGAAAATACACACAATTGAAGAAGAAAATCTCTTCCTTCTCTCTATCTCTATTTCTTGTTCATGTTTTACTAAATTGCTTTTATTTCATAATAAAATATCTTGTTCATGTTTTACTAAATTGCTTTTATTTTATAACACGTTATCAGCACGAATTGCTCATTTCATGATCTTCTACGTCAAGACTATGTAAATTATAAGCAGACAATGAGATCAAGTACAATGAAAAATGTCTTGGATGATAATACAAAGATAAGTTTTACATCCATCTAAACCCATTCATACTTTCATATCTTTGCATTAACTTTATGTGCAGTATTTAGTTAAAATATTTTTTTTAATTGTATCCACTGAAATAAAGAACTAGAAAGGTATGTCTTTATTTGCTACATCTCTTATAGGATAAATATAATATTCCAATGTATATATATGTTCTTACCTTTTACATACTATGATAGATAATTATTAAGGTAATTTAATAATAGTATTTTTACCATCACATGATGTATTTCATTGAAAGCAAAATTATCAAATATGTAGGCGATTTTACAGTACCTTGCAAATTTGGCATTGGAATATACAATCAATATAAACTCATTATAGTTATAATTTATAATAGTCACAGTTATGCATTAAGCCTTAAATATTTTTGCTGGAAACATAAGGCTCATTCCTCCGTATTGGATTTTTTTGGTGAAGTTCTTATATTCTTTGAAATATAAGTAGTTATAGGTTATCTGCACCTTTCCCCTAATTAATTTATTAAAATGTAAAAGTGATTGTATCATTTTAAAAAAATGGCATATATCCTAACTAGCATTTTTGTTGCAGAGGAACTGTTTCAAGATTGAAATAGTTATATATGTCTTCTTGAAAGTTAATTTACTTATGCCTATAATTATGAAGTAATAATATTTTAAAGGCTCGAGTGCGAGTCCTAGTGAATTTTGGCCTATTATGCCAAAGATTGAGGGTAAGACGATGGCTTCAAGTCCCAACATACTATGTTGATGAAAAGACGTTGGATTCAAGTTCCAACACATTATGACCTAGCATGTCTTTATATGGGTAAGGCATTGGGTTTGAGTCCTAATGCACCATATTGATAATAATAATAACTAAATATATATATATATATATATATATATATATTTCATGAAAAAGCATGAAGCTTGTCCCACTTGATTTGCTCCATTCTTGAAGTGAATATGATAGCAATGCATGATAAGTCTAAATAAATACAAGTGGTTGAAAAATGAATGTGGGCGTGCGAAAGGCCAAAATAATAATAGTTATCACTATGGTAATTATAAAAAGGGAGAACAAGACAATGTTTACCATCAAATGGGTATAAAAAATAAAATAAAGCACATTGTATGATTATACTCTATTCTTTGAAGAGAATGTGACTTGTGATAAACATTGAGAATGCATACTCATTCTTGAAAGTGAATGTGAAAATATATATGTGATAAGGATTATGCATAATAATGTACTTGTGCATGGTTGGATAAATACTATAACTCACCTCTAAGGGAGGTTTGAGACAAAGAAAGATAATGAATATTATTGTGTAGTTACATGAATATATCATTGGTCGTATACATGTGATACGCCAAATATTTTATCAAGCCTTATGAAAGTTATTAAAAGCAAAATTAAAGCAAGAAATTATTTTGCTTATGAGGATTTTGAACATGACAATTATTATGAGATGATTCTTTTTGTGAAGGAGATATTCATTATATGGATGGTGTGACAAAAGATCTTGTAGTACAAAAGTAGTTAAGAGATCTGAAAGAACTAATTTGTTACTACCCGAATGAATGAAATTGTTCATGACATTAATCTTGTAGTAAGTCTCAAAAGAAACATTTTGATTTACGAATATATTAGCCAAAGTGGTTGGCATATTGAGACTATAAATGAAAAGAAGATTAAATATCTTTATATTACTATAATCATACTGGGTAAATATGAAATGTTACCTGTCTTTTCTTCTATTTGTACTACACAAGTATAAGCATGATGATGCAATCACAAGCCACAAGTAAACTAGAGGTTTACTGAAATAAATATTAGTTGGCATGACCGGTTGACCATCTCGGTTCAATTATGATGCGAAAAATTAATTGAGAATTACATTGGCATAAATTGAAGAAATATAAGATTCTTCAAGAATTCTCTTCTGCTGCTTATTCTCATGATATACCAGTTAAAGTTGGGATTGAATCCCTTGATTTATGGAACGAATAAAAGGTGATAAATATATGGGCCCAGTCACCTTTCATGTGGACCGTTTACTATTATATGATTTTAATAGATGCATCTATTTTATGGTCACATGTGCATTTGTTATCAACTTGCAGTTTGGCTTTTGCAAGATTGATTTCTCAAATTATTAGAGCACAGTTCCAGAATATAAATTATGATGATTTATCTTGATAATACTGGTTTAAATCCAAGTTGGTTTAGCAGAAATTGTATGCCTCCAATTATATCTAAACCATTGGTTATGAGAACAAAATTGCCAAAATAAATTTTGGTAATTGATGTATTATTTAATATACAACAGCACTTGAACGCATCTAGCCAAGTTATGATAAGTTCTCCCTATCACAATCGGTTCAGGGTCAGAAACCAAATAATTTCCATCTAGAAATATGAATGTGCTATATGATTTAATTGTTCCACCACAATGCACAAAGATGGATCCCCAAATAAGGCTAGTGATATTTGTTGGTGATCCTAACAATAGGGGGAGAAAATGGGCAGCTGAAAAAGTAATGCATGTAATGAATTATTATGAGTACATCTAGATGCTCGTGCGAGAAAATGTGAACTTGAAGTTCAAGTGATAATTCATTTGCAAAATATTTCCAGGCGTATTTGCTGACCCAAAACTAAATATCATATTCAGCTGCTAATGCTCCAAATAAAATAAAGTTCATAATGAATAGAGTCTATGGCATGCATGAAGCATAATAGACTAATCGATTCCAAAAATAAAACTCCTTGAAGAAGGAGAGGAGCAAATGTTCAAGATGATCATAATAAGGAGGCAAGTGCTCTAGAAGAGCACCACGACATAACACTTTATAAGACCTCATGGGAGAGGCTCAGGTACCTGAAGATAATAAGATAAAGAGATCTCAATAAGTTATGTCTTTATTGAGTAATAATAGAACCGATATAAAATGATCGTTGACGATATTGTTAATATAATGTAGCGCTCAATATTATTAATATCGACGAGGATCTTGAGCTCAAATCTGTCATGAAATTTGAACAGATAAATGATTGGCCAAATAAAAAAATACTCAATGAAAATTAATTTCACCTTAAAAATATGAAGTTGGATGGATAGTCCCAACATCTGAAAGTATAAAGCCAGTGGAGGTATAAATGTGTTCTTGTGCGAAAAAAAAGGTCAAGTCGATAAACATAAAGACGACTTGTGTCACAAGAAAATTTGTAAATATCCTGGCATTGATTATATAGAGACATGTTCTCCTGTGGTGGATGTCGCCATTTCAGGTTTTAATCTGATAATACAAGAAAAACGTGATATGCGTATAATGGAAATCATTGAAGGATTTAAATTGTTCTGAAGCATATTAAGGTTTCCAAGAAATTTATTAAATAAAGCTTCAAAAATCCTTATACGGATTGAAACAATCAGGGCGCATGTGGTATAATCGCCTGAGTGAGTACCTGTTGAAAGAAGGGTACAAGAATGATTCAATTTGTCCTTGTGTCTTTATAAAAAGATCTGGATCTAAATTTGTTATAATCACCATGTATGTTGATGATTTAAATATCATTGGAACTCCTAAGGAGCTTCCTAAAGCAGTAGACTAATTAAAGAAAGAATTTGAAATGAAAGATCTCGAAAAGATAAAATTTTGTCTTGGTCTACAAATTGAGTATATGAAAGATGGAATTTTTGTCCATCAACTAGCATACACTAAAATGATTTTAAAGTGATTATATATGGATAAAGCACATCCATTCCGACCTCATGAAAATAATGAAGAGCTTCTTGGTCCCGAAGTACCATATCTTAGTGCAATTGGTGCACTAATATATCTTTCTAACATTACAAGGTCTGACATAACTTTTTCAGTTAATGTCTTAACAAGATATAACTATGCTCCTATAAGGAGACATTAGAATGGAATCAAACACATATTGCAGTATCTAAAAGGGACTACTGATATGGGATTATTTTATGGCAATGATTGCAGTCCTGATCTTGTTGGTTATGCCGATACTGGGTATTTATATGACCCACACAAGGCTCGATCTCAAATATGCTATGTGTTTACATATGGAGACACTGACATATCTTGGCGATCGACTAAACAATCAATCGTGGCTACTTCATTTAATCATGTTGAGATAATTGCTATTTATGAAGCAAGTCGAGAATGTGTATGGTTGAGGTCTATAATACATCTTATTCGAGACAAATGTGGTTTGAAGTGTGACAAACTACCCACAATTTTGTATGAAGACAATGCAGTATGCATAGCCCAATTGAAAGGAGGATTCATAAAGGAGATAGGACAAAGTAAATTTCACCAAAGTTATTTTTCACAATGATCTTCAAAAGAATGGTGATATCAATGTACAACAGATCCGTTCAAGTGATAATATGGCTGATCTGTTCACCAAATCTCTACCGACGTCAACCTTCAAGAAACTAGTGTACAAGATTGGGATGCGAAGGCTCAAGGATGTGAATTGATGCTCTCATCAGGGGGAGTTAATACGCGTTGTACTCTTTTTCCCTTACAAGGTTTTGTCCCACTGGGTTTTTCTTGCAAGGTTTTTAACGAGGCAACCAAAAGGCGTATTTCTAAACATGTGTACTCTTTTTCCTTCACTAGGATTTTTTTTCCCATAGGAGTTTTTTCCTAATAAGGTTTTAACGAGGCACATTATCTATGGACATCCAAGGGGAGTGTTATAAGAAAAATCAAATTATGGTGGATGTCTACTCTTCCTCCATGATCTTCTCAAATGCTTAATGACATATTCAATGATATATTTCTATGCTTAATGACATATTCAATGACATATTTTTCTTCACTTTTCATGCCTATATAAAGGCATTGTAATAGATAAGAAAATACACACAATTGAAGAAGAAAATCTCTTCCTTCTCTCTATCTCTATTTCTTGTTCATGTTTTACTAAATTGCTTTTATTTCATAACAAAATGTCTTGTTCATGTTTTACTAAATTGCTTTTATTTTATAACAGTTTTCTCTTTTAAGCAACCATTTGTTTCCCGGAGATAGTTTAATTATATTTTATGTATTAATTTAAATTTTGTCTTCATTAAATCTCATTTTACTATATACCGTTGGCGGATTTAATATGTAAACAGTGAGTGCACATGGATTCAATAATTTTGGACTTCGAACTATATATATCGAAGCTTATTTAAAGAGAAATTATAATATGCATTTTTTAATAGAAACGCCAATTTAGCTTTAAATCTTGAATCTACTCTTTTTTTTCTTTTTTTTTTTGGTTTCTTACCCGGTGTCCGGTACCCGCATTGGAGCCCGACTATATCTAGATTCAAACCGCGTAGGGCCCATTCGGGAGTAATGCTCCCTACCAAAGATTTTTCCATACCTAAGAATCTACCTCTCACTTGATCATCAAAAGGCATTCTCAAAATCTTCCTAATTAAACTTAAAAATTAAGGGAAAGGCCAATATTTATAGATAACAAGTTGAGGAAATTGAATTTAATTGTCGCCTTTGCTAATTTATTCCTGATGGTCACCTTAGTTAAAAAAAGATTCTGCAATTTCATAAATTACAAAAAAAAAAAAAAAAAAACGAAAAAAATAAATTAAAGTTTAATAAAAATTCTGCAATTCCTCATTCCCTTTCCGTGTTTTTCCATTTCTCTACAAACATATGTAAACCCTCAATTTCTCCTCAAAAATATTTTATACATGTTACAACAAAACAACAACATCCCGGACTCCCGGTAGAATCTCACTAATGGGGTCTTACGTTATAAAAATATTCAATTGCCAAAATACAAGGACAGTTTATGACTTGGTCCAATTTTCAGTAATTGGTATTTACATAGAAAACATCAATGTTTTAATAACCGAAAAATCCCACCGTGACATGCACCTAACTCACACATCACACATTGTGCTATTACCACAAAGTCAAAGCATTGGTGGCTAATAAAGATACATATAACTAACAATGATTTAATTGTAAATCTTATGTTAAAAGCACATTTCAACATTACTTTGAAGTTTGATTGCCTCTCGTGAGAGTATTTCAATCACATTAAATACCATTAGGAACAATATAACAGAATATTTGAAGATAAAAAATTAGGCCATATAAATTACATAAAATTGAACTTCAGTTCATGTCAAATACATAGAACAATCAGTTTCCATTAATCATCTGGGAAACCAAGATATCTATTAATAAGTTTAGCAACTGGTTTTGCATCACCTGGTTGATATGGAACAAGAGACCCGAGATCCATATCCGAGATAGTCTTGTATAACGTTTGTGGACGAGCACAATACAAATGCTTTCTCTCAGCCAGTTCTTCTGCGAGCTCGCTTTGATGGTTGTCCATTAGATCCTCATTGACTACAACTATTAACGGTTTGCCCAGCCGTAATGTCTCAAATATGCTCCCTGAACCTGCAGCACATCGAATGTGTGGTTACATAACCTTACCTGTTTAATCCATTTTCTACGGTCTGTAGTTGGTCTGAATCAAAGTTCTCAAAGCATGCACGGCTTATTTTGATGGTGGTGGTTTCTGGACCAGCTTGAGCGTACCTCGACTATTTCACTGGATACCTGCTACCTCCTACCAGCAGTAACTCTGTCCCCTACGGCTTACGGATGGGAAGAAATCAGCTATTGACCTAAAAGAATGCACGTTGAAGTTCTACAATGACCAGTTATTTCCCTATCTTCACAACATGCCACCTCAAAACAAAGTGCAGAAACTTTCACCAATCACGTCTTCTGAGAATCTGAGGCCACTAGCAGCGGTAAACATTTGCAAAGAACTGAGCAGAGGTTGATGTTAAATCCCATCATGAGATAGTCGGCTTAAGGGAAACGGTTTCCACACCTTAGGAAGTTTGATTTCTCCTACGTTTCTAAGTAAGTTATCATGAGCATTGGAACAGCATGGAAATGTTCAATTGTCTCAACGAGAGAAAGCTAGCTAACTCTGGGTTTTGGCATCTGCAACTAACATGTTCGTTATTTCTTTTGTATTGCTTCGTATAACACTACAACTATTATCTGGATCTATGAACTAATTCCCTAGTCAGAGCAAATATATAGCCATTTCAATCCAACAACGATATATAGCTATCTGCTCTGATCTGGTTAGAGGGGGGAGTAAAGGAAGAAAAATAAAGGAGACTGTGAAAGCCAAAGATAGAAGAAAGTAACAAAGAAATATACTAAAATGTATAAAGCTACATTTGTCGTCAACCATGAATTACCTGCATGGCTGATAACAAGTGATGCTGACTTCAAGTAGTCAGCTATGCTTGATGAAAATGTGAAGTAGTCCAGAGCTGGGGAACCATTATCAGCAGTCGACTGGAAAAATTACAGCAAGATATAAAAGACCAGGGACAAATGAGAATTTAGCAGGCAAACGAATGGTCAGTGATAGAGTAAATTTTGCACAGGTAGTTAGATATACATGTGAGTGAGCGAGTGTGTGCAAGAGTTCAGTAGAAGGCTCAAAAGCGGTTTCATATAAGATTGAAATAAAGCTTAACAAAAAAAGCCAGTCCATTGGAAAGGAAACTTTGGCCATCACAGTCGAAGTGATAAACAGCATGAAGCCAACAAGCACATATTATACAGGTATTTACCTAATTACTTGCAGCCAATCAGTTCAAATCCAAACATCAAACAATATGGTCCTTAAGTTTAATAAGATGCTAGCACCCAAAAGAACCCAAATGTAATGCCACGTCACACTTTCCCAATCTATCCTTTGTATTGTCCTTCATAGAGAAAATTGAGACTCGGTAACCACATGTATGATCTCAACTTCTTAAATACTTAATTTCACTAAATCCATTTTCAGTGACTACACAGATTAAAGCTACATATCCAAGCATATCCGAACAGAAATTCTTCACCAGAACCTTCAATTTGCAGAGCAGGCCTACCCATAATTTGCACACATATAACTTCTTCTGCTGTGATGTGCAAAATTTATTGTTGGACAGAGTTAAGATCCCGTAGCTCAGAATTTTCAAGACAAGTTATGCTTTCCTTTTTTCTGAAGATCTAAATTACCATTTAAAAAACATATCATCGTCCTTGGTCCACTCTCAGTCTTGCATCTGAGAAGAACCCTAAACTTTCTTCGCAGCAAGAAAAAAAGAAAAAAAAACAGAGATTATTTCCATAATCCTGGTAAAACCAGTAATTCTGCATCATTCTCAACTATCGCTAACTCATACTACTCCGTTCCATTTCACGTGGCACTACTTTCTTATTAGTCCGTTCTAAAAAGAATGAAATTTTTCTATATTTGGAAACCATTTAACTTTAAATTTCTAATTTTTCCCTTGATGACATGGTTTTATAGCCACAAAAATCTCATGGCATGTTTAAGACCACGCCTTTTAGCTGATTGATGAGTGTCAAAGATAGACGTGTCACACCACATGAAGAAAGCTGTCAAGCATTGAATGAAGGGAGGGTGGCTCGGGCAAGGTTGTCGGAGCATGTCCAGCAAGCTTCAAAGGTCTTTCTTTATACTTAAATCTCTGTGCCTTGTCAAACTATATCACAACAATAACAACAAGAAGCCCAGTGAAATCTCACTGGGTCTGGGGAGGGTAAAGTGTACGCAAACCTTATCCCTATCTAATGAAGATAGAGAGGTTGTTTCCGAAAGATACTCGGCTTAAAAGAAGTGAAAATGAAGCAATAAACAAATAGTTGCAACAACAAGGTAATTAGATATGGGCACATATGGAGATACGTGCAACAACAAATATCTAAGAATACGAAACTATAAAAATAGATTCAGTCTTGCCGGAAATAGTGACACAATGTGAAATAGCAGGGGGCTAGGCATAGAAAAATACAAGACTAGTACTAATACTACTGGGATGCCTAGACGAAACACTAGACTGCCTGCCAACCCACAACCCTAAGTCTCGACCTCCACACCCTCTTATCAAGGGTAATGTCCTCCGCACCACGTCCTGCCTAATCACCTCACCCCATTACTTCTTAGGCCTCCCTCTACCCCTCCTCAGACCCGCCATGGTCAACCTCTCACACCTCCTAACCGGGCCATCAGGGTCTCTCCTCTTCACATGCCCGAACCATCTCAGCCTCGATTCCTACAACTTATCTTCTATAGGAGCCACACCCACCTTGTCCCTAATATACTCGTTCTTAATCTTATCTCTCCTGGTATGCCCACACATCCATCTCAACATACTCATTTCCTCTAATGTCAAAATATATCACATAAATTAAAATGGGAGGGAGTAGTTCTTTCACATAATTAGCCAACTCAAGTTTTTTTTTTTTTTCCCTCCTTTTTGCTAAAATCAAGGAGATAGGAGACAACTTCTTTTTGGATCTAAAACTAGAGCAGAAACCGAAAAGCTGAAACTTTTACTACAAATGTATTTACAGGAAAAAACAAATATACATAGAAATGTAAAATTACCTTTGTGGGAATGTACGATCCACGCCCCATTTGAATCAAAATATCAGTGTAACCTTTCTTGAATAATTCATTCTTAACTTCTGCGGTATCCACTGCTCTTACTAATGCATCAAAACAAGTTGTTCCTACCGTCACAAAAACTAATCTCTTCTCCACCGTTTGGTGATTTTCAAGATTCATTTAAGAACACTACAATTAACAAATGAAATATATTAGAATAATTATTAAAGATTGAATTTTTACTGCTCAAATGCAAGGTATATATCAGGATAACTATTAAAGATTAATTTTTTACTACTCAAATGCAATTAACATTTGGTAAATATAATAATAACTATCAAAGATTGAATTTTTACAGCTCAAATGCAATTAACATATGGTATAAATTAGAAATTAGAATAACTATTAAAGATTGAGTTTTTACTGCTCAAATGCAATTAACAAATGGTATAAATTAGAATAACTATTAAACATTTAATTTTTACTGCTCAAATGCAATTAACATATGTTATAAATTAGATTAACTATTAAAGATTGAGTTTTTACTGCTCAAATGCAATTAACATATGGTATATATTAGAATAACTATCAAACATTGATTTTTTACTGCTCAAATGCAATTAACTTATGGTATATATTAGAATAACTATTAAACATTGAATTTCTACTGCTCAAATGCAATTTAGTGTAACATCACAATTTCAAGATAATATTAACCTGTAATAATCACAATGAAATATGGAAGAAAAACAGTACTATAATCCAATTTTTTTCTCTAAAATTGGAGATTATTGTAAAAAAAAAAAAAAAAGGTAAAATTTTGTAAAGAGTATGATGTAGAAACTCACAATTTGATTTCGTCGGAGAAACTGAACGGTGAAGAGAAGCTGAAACCGTTTGGTGTCCATTTGATGTTTATTTGGGCCTGCGGGGCCATGGACTTTTAAGTTATAGAAGAATTAGAAAGAATTAACCCAAATAGCGGTGAATGTATAATATATGCATAATTTATGTATTATATGTGTATAGTTATGTATAATTTATATATATGGCTAGAAAAAGTAAACAATGAATATAATCGACTATTTGTGTAAAGATCCCGTAGTTATATCGGCTCTAATTTTTTAAAAATAATTAACCCAAATAGCCGCTCATTCAACCATTTATACTAAAAATAGCTTATATGTGTATAATATATGTATAATTCATATATATTATGTATATAATTGGGTATAATTATTGTATAATCTAAATACATCAGATAGAGAAATAAACAGTGAATACGATCTGCTATTTGTGCAAAGATCTTTTTATTTTTATTTTCAGAAGGCTTCATATTTCCTTTTTGATTTGATTCATAGAGTATATCAAATAAATTGTATATTTGTATATATAATTTTATACAAATTAATCTAAGGTGAGAAATTAGTTAAAAATCTCAAAAATCTTATACATGAAAAATCTCTACATGTGCTATATACAACCGGCCTAGAAGAGATTAGACGCAATGAAACTCGGTATCTTACTTTTAATCAACTTATTTTTAATATTTATCTAACCTTAGTCATTTTAAACTTCGTTTTTAAAGGAACCTGCATTATAATAGTAATAACAGTTCTGTTTTTTTTCTAATAAGTAGTAAGAAAAGTATGCCGTATACCGCCTTCATATGTATCATTAGGAGTGAATTTGTTTGCCAAGGGCTTTATTTTTCCATAGCGCTATTTAATCTTGGTCTTATTGAACCGTTCATATTGCCTATATTTACCTATTTCTAAGTCGTCTCCTCAAGACGTGTGTCGTCATGAAGATAATCAACATGATGATCTTCTCTTTTAGCATCATTGTTATTACCAGCAACAAGCTCAGCATCAGTCGGTATCGGAGGATGAGTGAAAAATAAAGAATACTCGTTAGTTAAACTGTTTATTGAAGTATCATCTGCATTGTCCTGAACCAAATGAGCTACATACTGAATATCATCTTAAAAATCATACTCCCCTCCTCCAACATTAAAAATATCAATGAGAAAAACTATCATCAATCCTATGAAGTCTACCCTCAAGATCAATCGAAGCAGGAGGGGAAGAGTGGGCGGTGTAGAAAGTGAAGACAAATCAAGCTCATTAGTTGACCCGTGTGTGAAGTACCAGGTGGATTCTTCTAAGTCAGAGGAGCTAAATTCTGAAGATCACTCTCATCCCACTGGTCACGGAGCATTTGAATGAAGAGATACATAGAATCCCGATGCTAATTGTTTTTTCTTTTCTTTCTATGCTTTTATATTCTCTCCATACTGATCTGTAAAATTAATGGAAGGAGTTGTTCCACTCCTCGACTTTCTTATGATTTTATCTTTGCTTGAACTTCCATCAACTGAATGCCCAGCTGGACATTGTACCTTCATTCATTCTAGAGTTCTTTTCTTTCTAAACGTATGCAAATGAAAGTGTCAGCATGTTTTTCCAAGTTGCAAATGAGACCTTTTAAAATCCTCGTTATTTTGGAACCGTTTATTATAAAAAGTATGCTCAAACTACAAAGAGATCAAACCATGTTTAGCATTAATGTGAATCTAGGAAAAAAACTAGAAAAAAAAAGTTTATCATTAACCTTAAATTTCTCTTCCAATAAAAATTCAGCTGATTTAGTTGTATCGTGGCTGAATGATTTCATAAGCTTAGTCCACCCCAGCACAGGGAACCTAATTTACATCTAAAAATTATCGTCGAGCAATGACTTTGTTATTTTGAGGAGGTGCTCCATCTCAAATATCTACAAAGAAAAGCAACAAAAAAAAAAAGTAATATGTACAATAAAATAGACACATACAATACAAAGGAGAAAACACCCAAAATAATCACTTATTTGTTATTGGAGCCTCCACATAATATATATAAGAGATTATCTTAAGTCTCAAAAAGATAATTTTTTTACCGAACTTGCACGGAATTTTTCACCCTTTTGTATTTGCAAACACCTGAACCTCATGCAAAACTATTTATGATGTTGCTATCCATGTGCTCCAATGTGTATGAAAAATCTAATATTACCTCAAAATTTTGACAATCCAAGGCAAACTATATAACCTATAATATTAAGGTAATACGCGCTAATAATTTATATTTTTTTTTCATCTTCAGGAAAAGATTCAAATTTCTTCTGTTGCATTTCTGTTGCATAAAGAGAATCTGACACTTTCTCTCCTCCATTCAAGGTACAATAACAACAACAACAATAACAACAACCCAGTGGAATCCAACAAATGGGGTCTGGGGAGGATAGTGTGTACGCAAACCATCTACTAGATTCTAAAATGTGATTTCCATGTTCAATTTTTGCACGTGTAGATGACTCTAACTAGCATGGAATTAAGATATAATTGTAACACATTGACAGAAAAATAAGAAATGTTCAACTAAATAATAGAGGTCAAGAAGCTACTACCAATTCGAATTTTTGGCACATGATTTGAATTGCGACACTTGATTATTAAGTTGTCCGTTTGAGGACGTTTAAATGTAGGGGCGGAGGTAATAGCCGAGCTATGGGTTCGGTCGAACCTAAAAGTTTTTGCTCAAATAATGCATTTTGTGTTAAGAAATTTATTAAATATGTACAAATATTAAATTATAACCCAGTCATTAACACTTGAAGCAAAGTTATCGTTCTAAAATTCAGAACTCATAAAGTAAAAATCAGGCTTTGCCTTTGATTAAATATAACAATTTGCTCTCATTGGTGTCTCGATCACCCATAGCAAGAACACACATTAACGGGGCAGGGCAAAATCTTGGAAAGATGCTAAATGGGTTAAGGCAAGGCAGGTTAAATCTTTAGCAAGTTAAGCCTTACCTTGCCCTGCCTCCCACCGTCTTATTTACATCCATAGCAATGGCGGAGCTAGGGGCGAAAGAGGGTTCATCCGAATCTCCTTCGCTGATAATTTACAATGTGTATATAAGGTTAAATTTTTTTAAATGTATATATGAGATGTTGAATACCCTTGGCTTCTCTTATGTTTAATTTTTTATTTTTTTAATCCCCTTCATAAAAATTCTAGCTCCGCCACTGATCCGTAATCGCAGTATCAAACTTCTTAGTAAAAATTAAGCTCAAAGCAAGATTATAAGGGGTGGACACAAGGAAAAAGAGTCACAAGTAGGAAAATAGCAAGAATTGGTCTTGAAAAGAAACCAAACAATATATTCAACACTGATAATATCAACTTTTGCAGGACAAGTGAAACTTCTTCAATTCTGAAGCAATCTCAAACAGGTCCTAAAAGACAAGTAATCTTAATACTAAAAGAATGTATTCAACACTCCAACAAAGAAACTTCTCCTCTTTTTTTTTTTGCCCTTTTTTTCCAACTAACCAAGGATCAGAATTTGTCTAGATAATCTAACATACTATAAATGAGCGCCAAATGATTCTGGCCAAAGAATGAAGATCATTGAACCTAATTTACATAATATCCTACTAGAACAAACCTTAGACCTTGTAGTGAAAGAGAAACAGAATCTATCTGGTTAAATTAAGCTTGAAAATGAAGATGTGAACGCGTAAGGAATGTTCGCAAGAGGACCCCTCTGGCATGCGAGCTCGTGAATGTCCTTCACAATGTCAAAAACTGCATCAGGTTGTGCGAGTTTTAGTGCTTTTTCTGACATTGTTTTGAGTTCATCACTCTTAGTGCTAAACCACTCTGCAACAATTCGGGCTGTTTCCCTAGGACTTCGTGTGAAAACACCGGCTCCATTGTCCACAACGTATGGAACGTTTCCCTTTTCCTACAAATACACAACAAAAAATGATCAGTAAATTAAACAATGTCATATCAGCAGCCACTACGATAGCTATAGCAGTCGATAGATAAACTTCTTGATTTCACTAACTTGTCCAGGAATGTAGTCATTGAGAATAATTGGAAGCCCTCTGATTAATGCTTCTGCAATTGTACCAGGTCCAGCCTACAAGCGAAAATAACTGAATTTTAATCCCGCTATATGGCCAATGCACAAAAAAAATTACACAGGCAATGCTAAAAGAGGACTGCATCTAACGTACCTTTGTGATAATACAGTCGCATGCACCCATCCATTTCTCCATCTGCTTCTGAAATCCTTTAATCTAGACAGCAAGAAGAAAAAAGTATCAAATATTTTTGCATTGTTAAGTAAACATGAGGTGTAATATAGTTTCAAAAGGCATTCATACTCCAACAATCTAATTCTTTTTACCTTGACCGGGATGTTCCATTCGAGTGATTGTAATGTGGATGCTAGCTCTTCATTACGTCCACATATGACAATCATTTGACCAATAGGTTTTTCCATTTCTTTATCAAAAAGAGCTTCTCCGAGAGCCTTTGCAGTTTTTTTCACGGGTCCCATCCCTTCACCTCCACCCATCAGCAACACTGCGGGCAACGTAGGATCCATCTCAAGCTCTACTCTGAGGTCATCCTATAGCAAGTATTAAGAAAACAATATAAAATAAATGACGTGCGGATTCAAAGGAGTAAAGCTCTTTTGTAAATTGACAGAAAATTTCACCTTGGAAAGAACTGCCCTACAAAAAGAGGGACGAATAGGCAACCCAAAAACGCGTATTTGAGATTCTTCCAATCCATCTAGCAAAGCCCTCTTTGCTACCTCCTCAGCGGGGCAATACAATCGATTGACTCCAGGGTGAAACCTATCCTTAAAAAGAGTTTTAACAGTTAGACCGAATATATGACATGAGAATAGTGCTAGTTAAAACTCCAAATTAAGTTACTGAATAATTTACCATGTACGGTGGCAAGTACTGAGATCTGTAATAACTGTGACAAAGATTACTTTCTTTTGTAGGCCTTGCCATTTTAGAACCCACAAAGGAATATGTTGCATAAGAGGATGAACACTAATGATTATGTCTGGCTTATACTCCATCAAACCAGCTTCTACCTCCCTTCAATTTTTACAAAGCAACAATTAGTAAATCTCATTAATGGTAAGATACCAACTAGAAATTTAGTAAGCGAATAGAAGAAGATTCATCCAAATGCCGAGGAATACTATATTGATCCAATATCTTTGCATAACATTAAAAAGTCCACTCTTGCGTAAAATTTAAGCAACCGACACAGCAATCATTTTTAATATCTGAGTAATGAACAAATGAGACAAGTTGCTATTTGTAAAATGAGAATATATTTAGTATTAAAAGAAATGATTAAAGAGTATTGAATGCATTCAAAAATAAATATTACTATTAAAAAAAAAGAAGATGAAGTTGTAGTTATCTTTTTTACTTGCACTTTTTTTTTGGGTAATGGTGATAATATGAGTTGAGCTAAATGAAAGGAATGAGGATTTATATCGCTGAACCCGACTTGTTTGGGACAGAGGCCTAGTTGTTGTTATTAAAAAAAGATGAATTTTTAGTGCAAACCTAACTGGCGTATAGAGGAGTATCAAAGGAAAATCATTTATAAAACAAAGAAGTCATTGGGGTATTACGCCAAAAGAAAATCGTTATTGACCATTCAAAGTTATCAAATTTCTACAGCTTTGGAAGAAAGGTAAAACCAAAGAAGGAAATATACTTGGCATAGAAGGCAGCAATGGCAGCAAGATAAGAAGAGTGTATCCAGCGAGGGGACGTGCTGTGAAATGCAACCCTCCAAAGCTGCACATGTTTAACCATGAACTTATATTGTTGCTCCATGCTATTCAATGGCCAACCAGTGTATTCCTTCCAAACATCCTTCACAAATATCTGTTAAGAATAAAACATATCAATACAACATTAAATCTAAATATGAAGTCGCGGTAGGCCTATACAGCAAAGACTATAGGATGTGATTAAATGAAATAGCACCTAAGCATGCACTTTTTGTTAAACCTAACCAAGTCAAAAATTTATCCTAGAAAAGTAGTTAAGCTAGCAGAAGAAAGATGGCAACCAGATGGGATCTCCATAAACATGATAATTATGTAAGTCAAAGCAACAGGAACATAGTTTTGGGTTGATTTTGGAGACACTAGCCAAAAGGAAATAACACAAATTGGAGGTCAAACTTATATTCTACTCAACATCCTTTAACTTTCAAGAGCTAATCAGAACTGCAAAGCAGAATGCGACATAAAAAAAGGGCAGCCTGGTGCACTAAGCTCCCGCTATGCGTAGGGTCCAGGGAAGGGCCAGACCACAAGAGTCTATTGTACGTAGCCTTACCCTGCATTTCTGCAAGAGGGCTGTTTCTACGGCTCGAACCCGTAATCTCCCGGTCACATGACAACAACTTTATCAGTTACGCCAAGGCTCTCCTTAGAGCGGAATATGACATCAAGTTACAAAAATACATAATTCCTCAAAGTTATGCCATCAAGTTTTAAATTTGAGGATTATGACAATAGACTCAATAATGCACATAGGACCACATGAATTGACATTTCATTTCTAAGCAAGGGCAAAATTTCCAAACAAAAAATGCAACAAACAAAGTAATTCAGATCAAATAGCTAGAAAACCAGATAAGATAAAACTTTACATTATACTCATCCCCAAATTCCAAATGGAAAGCATCGCGAATCGCCTCAGCTGAAGCTCTATGGCCACCTCCTGTGTCACTCATCAAAATAAGCACATTTTTGGTCCTTTCAGCACCAATTTGCACCATTTCCATTGTATCATATTCTTCATCTTGAAATTCATTATTGCACCTCTTTGTGCTGCTCCCTACAAACCCATAAACCCCAACTCTTTCCAACACATTGCTTATTGGATTCCTAGCAGAAATCACCTCCATTACCACCTCCTTTTCTCAATGTCAATTCTTGAAATCTGTATATGCAAATTGGTATAAGGTTCCAATTTTTATTCTTTTTCTTGGAAATGTATATCAAAATTAAACACCAACTCAGATAAAGAATTGAAATTCACCACCCCTTTGACCTAAAAAAGTTGGTATAAAGTTCAAATTTTAATTTTTTTTTTAAGGGAAATGTATATCAAAATTAAACACCAACCCAGGTAAAATAATCAAATTTCCAAGGAAATGATGAATTCACCACCCCTCTGACCTGCCGGAAAATGGGTATTCCGGCAAGATCAAAGAGTTGGTGAAAAAAGAAGAGAAAATGGCAATGAAAATGCAAAAAGGGTTTAAGAAATTTCAAGAAAATGGAAGAATTGGACACCCTTTAAAGGGTCTTTAAAGAGTACAAAGTATGGAGAAATGGGGTTGTTTTTTTTTTCTGTTAATGAAAGGACAGACAAGAGAGAGATGTGGAGAATGGTGCTATTTTTAGATACTCGAATTATGCCATTTGGGACATATTTGGTGGCAGTGTGTAGAGGAATTTATTGGCGTTGCATTCGCAAAAACAAATAATTTGAACATTGATTTTACCATATTTTTATTGGTCGATACTCGATATTAATGTTTTTTTCCCTTGTTATTAGAGACACTATTTCTACCGTCAAAGATTGCGGTAAGATAAATATGATCTCTTGCCTCTTAATTAGAAGTATCGGATTAGTTTTCGGAATATAAAAATTCTTGTAGGGAGTATTTCTCCTTTTAATCGTTACGCGATGTGAATCTAGATTAGTCAGATCCCCAAAGCAAGTATCAAATATCGAGTGGAACAAAAAAAAAAGGACATTATTTTCTTATTAGTGTGTTCCAAAAATTAATACGTTTTTAAATTTAAAAATAATTTATTTTTAAACCTCTTATTTTACCCTTAAATAGAAGTTTTTAAAGTCACACACATATTATGTTATGTTTAAGATTACGAGTTTAAAATTTTTTAAAGCCACACAAACATTATGACATATTTAACATCATAATCTTAAAAATTATTCTTTCTTTTATGAATTTTATGTCGAGTTAAACTGCGTATCATAAATTGGAACGGAGGTGGTATTATATTTTTGCAGTGGTGTGTAATGGAATTTTTAAAATTAGACATTGTCTCCTAAACAGTTGTTAAGCCCATGCAAGTTGGTGTTCACCATTTGCTTTGACAGGTGTGTGCATTCATTTTCAATGAATTATTCATAATCTTCCTATAAATGGTATAGTTTTCATGGGCCATAGCCAAGTCTATTGAGTTGTATTTTTCTAATTTAAGTTTTCTAACTCCTATTTCTTAAACTATATATTCAATATAAGAAGCAAAAATTGATTAATTTGAAAAAAAAAGTATGTATATTTTATACTCAGACAATAGAAGCAAATTGCGTAGAACTAGAAAAAAAAACATGCTGATTTCTGTTCAACAAATTTTAACGTATACTCATCCTATTAATCAGACCTCCTATAACACCAGTTTCTTTTTTACGATAATATAGAGATTTAAAACGTGCACTCCAATATTTTGTATTTTTGCAAATAACGGACAAAAACATGAAAATATAAGAAAGTTCAATATATTGCAGGATGTTCTATGTGTGTAACACACACATGCATAGTACACTACTTTAAGTTTCAGACTCATATACATTTTCGATCCGTCCAATTTATTTAGTGAACACGCAATGAGTTTATCTTAATTTAGTAGCTTTGCCTTAAACTCTATTATTGAGTAAATTTTATGGATGATCATCTAACTTTGTGTTAATTACCCAAAAGTCACTTTTCTTTCTTTTGTTACGTAAAAGTTATTTAACTTTGTGTTTTGTCACGACTCGAAATCCACTTAGTCGTGATGTCACCTAACCCAACCCGTCAGGTAAGCCAATTAACCACTAACCAATTCTAATAACTAATAAAGCAATTAAGTAAAGAAATATCTGAATCTGATACATTCCCCAAGGACTGGTAGTACAAATCATGAGCTTCTTAGAATAGAGTTTACAAAGGTGAAATGAAGTAAATACATCATATGTTTGAAGAGTACATAAACAGAGTTTATAGATCTAAGGCTACCATGAACAAGAGGCAGCTACAACCGGAACGCAGGTACATCTTCAATTTCGGCTCCCGTCGATCACATCGACGCCATCAGTCAATATCTGCACGCAAGGTGCATAAGTATAGTATGAGTACAACCGACCCCATGTACTCAATACGTAACAAACCTAACCTTAGGTTGAAAGTAGTGACAAGCTAGAATAAAGGTCGGGTCCAATACCAATATCCTACAACAATTCATAACAGCATAGTACAAGTAATAAAAGGAGTATCTCGGAAATAAAATGCTCAGCTCGTTCACAGTTCCAGAAAATTAGGCATGCTTTTCAAGTATTTCAGTGAAAACTTAAATCTTTTACCGAAATTTGCCAAAAATATGAGTAAGTTTGAAAACTGTGATTTTTCCCAAAAATCCTTTCAACAATAAATAAGATGTTTCATTTTCCTTTCAGATAGCATGTGCAAGATGTCTCTCTATGCCCATATGTCAAAATGTATGAGAAGTCATAAATGGCATGATACTATACAACATGAGAAAAAATGCATCTCTATGCCTATATTTTAAGTGTGTATGCCAAATACGATGCAAATCAGTGTGTAACGACCCGACTTGTCATTATAAGTAATTACTCTCCTCTCTACTATTTGAAGTCTCGAATAGTTTCATATGATATATTATGACTTGTATGCCAAGTTTGAGGTCAATCAGACTTGATTTGTTATATTTCGACATCGATTCTTCAAGAATACGTGGTATCATATTAAGCAAATGAGATCCAAATTCAGTTTTAATTGAAGCATTAGATCCGTATTAAAATTACGGATCCATATAAAAAAGAATCATCGAATTCAGACATAGTATAAGAGAGTTATGCCCATTTTCGTATCGGAAAAGATTTTCTGTCGCCGCGAGCGCCCAAGGTAGCATAGGGTGCTAGCCCTGGCGCTGGGATGTTTAAGGGTACTGAAAATAGTGCCACAGGCAGCGCCCGACGCTACCTGTGACGCTCGAAAACACCAAAGGCTCTATAAACGAGGTTTTTGGCCATTTTTGACATAAAAATAGTTGGGGAGCTCGGTTTGGACGATTTTTGGGCGATTTTTACGGGTAAACATTGTGGTAAGTGTTCCTTATCCTATATTGATTATATTTCATGATTCCATACTCATTTACATCATGAATCCGTGAATTTATGGAAGAAAAATCAGATTTTTGTAAAATCTTCCAAAAATATAAAATGAAGATTTGAAGGTCAATTTGATAAAATTGGTATGGGTGAACTCGTAATTGAATAGGTTGTCGAATTTTGTGAGTTTTGTCGGATTTCGAGATGTGGGTCCTACGGACGATTTTTGAGTTAAATTTTGAATTTTATTGGAAAATTAGTATTTTCATATGGAATTAATTCCTACGATTCGTGTTGAGTATACTGAATTGTTTGTGACTAGATTTGGAGCTTTCAGACATGAATTCACGAGGCAAAGGTTTATTGGAATCTTGAAATTGGTTGTGAAACGGGGTAAGTATCTTGCCTAACCTCGAGTGGGGGAATTACCCCTTCGGCATTGAGTCTTATATGGAAATTGTGTAATTGAAAACCATGTACACGAGGTGACGAGTACATACTTGGTTTATATGTGCAAATTATATCGGTTGAAATTCGTAGACGCCCTTAAGTATTAAGTTGGAAAAATTAATGTAACTTATTAAATCCCTTATTTGTCATGCCTCATTCCTTGTTTGCAGAGGTTGTTTTTATATGATAATTTGGTGTGATTGCCACTTGACTTTTATGTGTACTCTTTGTTTGTTTGAGTTGCCATTTTTATGGAAAATACTTTAATTATTGATTTTTACTTACAGATAATTTAAATGGAAAATTTAATTAATAAGATGAATAAATCTATTTATTCCCTTAAGTTGTGATTTAAAAGAGGTGTTGTTCCAGGATGAATTACTTGTCAATTCATTTTATTGAAAATTTGGTATTGAATTATAAAGGCCGTAAATCATATTGAGGCAAAGTGCCAAATTGTGAAATATTATTCGGTTGAGTTGTTCATTCCCGAACATTTTGTTAAGATGTTGTGCACATTATGATCGAGTCGTGGCTCCTTATTGTGGAAAAATAATGTGTGTAAGAATTGAGCACTTGATGTGCAATTTATGATATGTTGTAAGATTTGAGCACTTGATGTGCAATTTATGATATTTTGTAAGATTGGAGCACTTGATGTGCAATTCGTGATATGTTGTAAGATTTGAGCACTTGATATGCAATTTGTGATATGTTGTAATATTTGAGCACTTGATATGCAATTTGTGATGTGTGGTAAGATTTGAGCACTTGATGTGCAGTTTGTGATATGCTGTGATATGTGAGCACTTGAGGTGCAAGTTGTATTATGCTGTGATATTTGGGCACTTGAGGTGCAATTTGTGAAATATTGTGATATTGATACGCATGCGGTGAGATAAGGGTGGCTTGGAACGCTTGGCTAGTAGGAAAACTACTAGAAGCCATGCGGTGATATAAGGTCAGGGTGTTGAAACGCATGCGGTGAGATAAGGGTGGCTTGAAACACGTGGCTAGTAGGGGAACTACTAGAAGTCATACGGTGTGATAAGGGTGGCTGAAACGCGGGATGCTATTTTGGAAAAAATAATTTTTAAAGAATAATATGTGAAGGCTCCCGCGGTGATATAATGAAAGATTGTGAATTTATTTATGATTTGGGACTACGAGGTAGTACCTCGGGAGTGCCCTTTTGTTGATATCTCTCTATGGCTGCACTTGCCTTTGATTATCTTGTTTTTCCGTAATTTGTAAAT
This sequence comes from Nicotiana tomentosiformis, assembly GCF_000390325.3. Taxonomy (NCBI): domain Eukaryota; kingdom Viridiplantae; phylum Streptophyta; class Magnoliopsida; order Solanales; family Solanaceae; genus Nicotiana; species Nicotiana tomentosiformis. The sequence continues at coordinate 3,052,902 of NC_090817.1, read as the reverse complement.
TCTTGTGTTTTCCTTGATGTATTGTGTTGACCTTGACTTTTTCGTACGAGACTTTGAGGATTTGTATTTTTGGGTTGTAATTGTTTTTTATGATTGAGATGTTTTAAATAAAAGAAAAATTTCTAGTATGTTTAAATTAATAAATTCTATATCTAAATCAGTAGTTTATCTGATGCTTTATTTTAATGGAAATGTTATTTTTCCTCACTCAAACGATTTCTTAAATAAACTTATCTTTTTGTTGATTTCTTACTTGATTTAAAGATTTTAAATTTACTTTATTAAAAATAAATTGATCCTGCGGATCTTATATATATTGATATTTTGGTACGTGAGTTGTCCGTACAGTTATGAAAATAATATGGGCATGAGGTGTCGGGAAAAATATGATGATTTTATTATTGACACGTGAGTTATCGATGTGATGGTGATAGAAATATGGGCATGAGGTATCGTGGAAAATATGAAAGTGGGCCGAGACCCGTAATTTTTATGATTGTGAAATGAGGTGTCACATGATGACTTTTACTTGAAAATATATTTATTGGAAAGAAGTATATTCGAAAGATATTTATCTTAAAGAATAATATGTGAAGGATTTATATTTGAAGGACTTGACTTATTGATTGTACTTGTGTTCCTTATTCGCTTGAGTAATAATTATGATGTTCTTGTTGCCTTGTTGTTATATCACTAGTTGAGTTTGTTGTTATCATTGCTAGTTGTTTTCTAGTACTATTATATACTGCTATATTGCACAGGTTATTTGACTAGTGAGTGTCTTGACTGTACCTCGTCTCTACTCCACTGAGGTTAGTCTTGATACTTACTGGGGTACCGACCGTGGTGTACTCATACTACACTTCTGCATATTTTCATGCAGAGCTAGGTATTGGAGGTATCGGACACGAATAGAGTTAGAGTGTGATCGCAAGGATTCGAGGTAGAGCTGCTTGGTCGTCGCAGTCCCTTGGAGTCTGTTCATTTCATTGTACTGTTAATTTTTAATCATACAATATTGTATATTTGGTCCCCGTGATCATTCTATATATTCAGTTAGAGTTCGTGACTCAGTATTACTAGTCTTGGGAAGGTGTTATAATTATTTTCGTTGTTTGTTTCATTTATTAAAAAAAATAAAAAGGGCATGAATTGTAATTAAAATCGGCTTACTTAGTCTTAGAGACTAAGTGCCATCACGACGCCTGTGGTAAGATTTTGGGTCGTGACACAGTGATAAAGACCATATGCGTACTCTCAGAGTATGAATTCACTCAGTCCTCCCAGTCACTCAGTCCTCCCAATCACTCAGTCCTCACAGTCACTCAGTCTTCCCAGTCACTCGGCACTCGCACTCACACTCAGTAGGTACCTGCGCTCACTGGGGGTGTGTACAGACTGCGAAGGGGCTCCTACAACCCAAGCGCTATAATCTGCATGGACAACTCACGTGCTATAGTATCAATATCTGGATCCACACGGACAACTCACGTGCTGCACGGACAACTCACGTGCTATAGTATAATATCTGGATCTGCACGGACAACTCACGTGCTATAATATAGTATCTCACAATCAAGACCTCGGCCTCATTAGTCATCAATCTCTCTAGTCTCTCAGGCTCTCAATTTCATGAAATATCAGCCCAAAATAATGATGTGATGTATCAATATGTAGCAACAGAGACTGAAGTATGATATGAAATGAATGAACATGACTGAGTATGAAATTGCAATGTAAGCAAATAACTCAACAGCAGTAACGACCTCAATGGATCTCAACAGAGTAAGTACGTAGCCTAGACATGGTTTCTAACATGAATCACAGCTCAATAGCTCTAGTATGTAAATTGCATGGTTACATATATGATCAGGTAGCTAAACAGTACCACAAAAATACCGGAATTATAACTTACACGATTCACGCCCACACGCCCGTCACCTAGTATGTACGTCACCTCAACACCAATCATATAATACGTAATTCGGGGTTTCATACCCTCAGCATAAAGTTTAGAAGTGTTACTTACCTCGAATAAGCCAATTCTAATACCGAGCAAGCCACACGATGCTCCAAAAATGCCATCTAGCACATAACGACCTCCGAACGACTCAAAACTAGCCAAAAACAACTCAAATACATCAAATAAAGCCCAAGAAAACAATTCCAAATGAAAAAGGTCGAATCTTTAATCAAAAGCCCAAAATCGGCCAAAATGTCCAACCTGGGACCGCACCTCGGAACCCGACAAAACTCAAAAAATCTGACAACCCATTCAATTACGAGTCCAACCATACCAATTTCACTCAAATCTGACTCTGAATCGATGTTCAAAACTCAATAATTAACTTTATGAAACTTTAGGCTAAAACCCCCAAATTTCTCTTTTGGAACCCTCAATCAAATGTCGAAAATGAAGATAGATTCATGATATAAAATCAAAAATGACTAGAGAACACTTACTCTAGTTCATATGGTGAAAATTGCCTCAAGAATCGCCTCAATCCGAGCTCCATAGCTCCAAAAATGCAAAAATAGCTGAAACCCCCAAAATAGAGTACTTTATACTTCTGCCCAAGCATCTTCTTACGCGAACGCGGGAAGTCCATCGCGTTCTCAATGAACAAAAATACACTGCCACCAAAATCACTACACGTTCGCGATACACCCCACGCAAATGTGATGACCACCGATGCAAAGCTTCGCGAACGCGACTCACCTTTCGCGATCGCGTTGAAGAATTCTCCAACTCCCAGCTGCCAAACCTCAACACTACGCGAATGCATATCGATGGACTCGGACGCGAAGACAAAAATCTTTAAACCAGTGCGAACGTGACCTCAAAAGTGCGAACACGAAGAACAAATAGCTCCACTGACCAAATACCTTTTGCGATCGCGGCTACACCTTCGCGATCGCGAAGAACGCCAGAAGCAACAGGTAATAATAGAAAAACCAGCAATGCAAAGCCATTTGAAATGATCTGAACTACGTCCGAAATTCAACCAGCCCCTTGGGACCCCGTTCGAATATACTAACAAGTTCTATAACACAATACGGACCTACTCGAGGCCTCAAAACACACATAACAACATCAAAACAATGAATCACACCTCAAATCTAAATCTACAAACTTTGAACTTTTCAACTTCAATAACTCGTGCCGAAACATAGCAAATCAACCTGGAGTGAACCTAAATTTTGCACACAAGTCCCAAATGACAAAACGAAACTATTCCAATTCCCATAATCACAATACGAATCATATATCAAAAAGTCTACTCCCGGTCAAACTTTCCAAAAATCTAACTTCCGTTATTTCAAGCCAAATTCTACTACGGGCCTCCAAATCACAATCCGGACGTGCTCCTAAGTCCAAAAGCAACCAATGGACATACCGGAACCATCAAAACTCCGTTCCGGGTTCAAATTCACAAAAAAGTCAAAATTGATCAACTCTTCCAATTTAAAGCTTCAACAATGAAATCCATTCTTCCAATTCGATTCCGAATAACCTGAAAATCAAAACTGACGATTCACATAAGTCATAATACATCATACATAGCTACTCATGCCCGTAAACTACCGAGCGAAGTGCAAATGCTCAAAATGACCGGTTGGGTTGTTACATTCTCCCCCACTTAAATATACGTTCGTCCTCGAACGTGTCCAGAGTTTTTCTCAAAGTCATCAAACTGCCGTGTTACCTTACCATGCACATACCAGGGGGTGATCTCACGTCACCCTATCCCATATAGGTCTGATAACATAACATAACTGAGATTTCCTTAATTCAACTTATCCCATAAGCCTTAGAATCCAATTTCCAACATCCGAAACTTTCTATAAGATCAGAATCTCGCATCAACACTCTGTATAAGTCTGAACAAGCTGTATCAAGCCATATCCATAACCCAAGATATAATCACATGATATATCGCATACTCAAATACTCATAGCAATGATTTCTAATCACAGCAGCTGCCCCAAATAACCCAATTCCGGTAATAAACCTCATGTCAAACCAAACCTCGTCCTAAAACCTTCGTACACTGCCGATGATGAAAGAAACACGTAGAACTCATAACCATTCATCAGATCAACCAGTCATGAAATTCCCTCTCCTTCGACATGAACTATAGCAAATTTCTAAGCCGACTCTCGATATTATCCTTCCAACCATACTGTAATCAATTCTGATAGCATCCATTCTAGGTTCAATGTCCTCACCTCATCCAACATGACCACTCTAGTGACATGACACATCAATACAATCTAAAGCCAGAACCCGTGCACTAATGAGCAACATTCCAAATATACTCAATCATGGAAAAATGACTTAGGTGAGAGAACTGTCCCACAAGCTAAACAAGTACCACCACAACGCAATGCTAAGAACATATCACACATCGTATAACCAAAACACACTAATCTAACACAAAGGATCATATCTCAACATAACTCCGCTGCAATGCAAAACCCCATCCAAACACTGGTCCATATGAAATACCTCAGCCACCATGCTCAAAATCAATAACCACGTGCAATTCGACATCAAGTACCCAAAGTGCATTACCATAACCACGGAGAAGCCAATCACACAAAGCCACCCAAAACTCGAAAGGACATAACCAATACACAATCAATCATGCAATATCCAAATACTCATTTCGCTCAAATTCTGCTATAAGGCCCAAATAGAACAGCACCATGTGTGCCTAAAACCAACACCAACAAATCACAACTCCTCGTAGCATAGAAGAGTAACTCATAGATAACTTCAGAACACGAATAAGCTCAGTAACAACCGAATGTCACATTCCTCAACAATAGTATTATGGAGCCAACCAGTCTGACCCGGTGTAGAATACACATACTTATTGGGCTTATCAATGAACCCGAAATTAACTCTGAACACCCATAATAAATAAATAAATAACCCTCCAAAGGTCCACATTGACTGAATCATAACACTTACTATCATCTGGCTAGCTCTGGCCATAACTTCACAGCCCACAACCACGAAACAATCTGCTCCTGAAAACTCCCGGGTTACAAATTCATAGAACACACGGATCACCATTTCTGATTCCATCTCCACCGCCTGGATGTCTAACACATCTCTCATATACGATCATCCCACGAGGAATACTTCTAAAATTATTTCGTGCCACCTAGCAAAATTTGAACATCAGCAGTGGATCAACCAGGAGAGTGTCGCAGTACTAGTGAAGTATCCATAAATCAAAATACGTTGCCCCTTATGAAATGTATACTCTCATCAAGCCATACCAAATAGTATTATCAATTACCTAGTCATCTGAAACCGTCCATGCTGCCTAAGAATTTTATGACCTTTCCTTCAAAACTGAACTGTGATCTCGCTCACGTAAATCTCAATCCCACACAACACACTGCATATACCATGGCATCATATGAAAAATACGAGGACTTCATAGTTCACTCCGAGTCAAAAGAAACTACATACTCAATTAGCCAAGGACCTTCCATTTGATCACTATACACCACATGCTCCTCACGCCAGTGGGGAATATACTTCTCGAACCGTGGTAGAAACCATTGAGAACCCTTCGAAGTTCATTTGCACATAACCAAGCTATCAGAACCGAATCTCTTTAACTCAACCCAGCCACGCAGGTCGCCAAAACCCAAGAGCATTGCCACGAAACACCTGTAGAGACTAGCCACATCATAAGTACCCAAAGAACCGATTATATCCATTACTGTGTTGATCCAACCTACTACCAAGTTGTCCTAAATATCCGAGTTCTTTTTGAAATTCCTTCAAATTGATAGTTCTCCTCACCATAATACCACGATCCTCAACAAAAACTCACCATACAAGAGACCCTAGTATAAAACCACAACACCCTAAGGCCCATAAGCCACCGACTTCCCTCTTAAGCACCCCAAAGTTCCACAACCGAGATACCTACTCTAAAGAGGCCTTATGTGAACCTAAAATTATTTCCTTCACCTTCTTGATACTAAAATGCATAATCCACAATGATATAAAAATGCCACAAGTCTTGACACCGTCCAATACAAATATCATATCCTAGCCATATACCAATCCGAAATTCTCAATTGCTATAATTCTTGAATCCATTAGAACCATTCTCGAGAGTCATCGACTCTGCTCAAATCTCCATTGCACTGCCCCAAACGGGCCAAACGGCTGGTGCCCCATTGGCACGATGACGCCCAAAGGAGTAACCCCACCTTAACACGACCAAACAAATTCCTACTCCATGCATACTACATCTTTCACGAATAACCGCTCAATCATTCTATGATTCCCATATACCCAAAGAGTGTAATATAACCCGTATCCAAAACTCCCCTTACTCGAGTCATCCTTAATCTCAACCCCTGCAGTCATAACTGATTCACCAGTATACCTCAAATCGAAACCAATACAACATATAATTGTGCAATCAACTCGTCGATAGCAGACTCCCCCACTTGGCTCAAAGCCATTGAACAAAATAGTCGATTACATTACGATACCCATACTCTATTACTGCCAAAATCCTGCACTAAAATTCAACTAAATCCTTCGTAAGCTCATGTAACACAAACCATATAATACCTCAATTCATCTGCAAATCTCACATTCATCCTCGTGATAGTCAGGTCAACTGTTACAACCGTTCCAAACTCAAATCGCACAAACATACCCCGCTGAAAGAAAAGAAAGCCTCCACACAACATTATAAAAATCACACATCTGTAGATTACCTCGTAGGTTATAACCCACTTGCTTAGCCTCAAACTGACATCTCTTGATACCCTTTCATAGCCATAACTACTAAGCAATCATTTAATCTCCCTGAGTTTGATCTCGACAATTAGACATAAGAACCTATTTTGTTCCAGCATTAAGCAACAGAAAGGATCCTTCAATGCACTCATACTCGAGACTGTACGTCACATCAAAACAAAAATCAAGCACCCAATGGCCCATCCTTTACATTTCAGGGAAACAATTCTCGTCGTATTCCAATCATCTTAACACATCCCGCAGTCACATCATACTCATCACAAAGCCATTCTACCACTTGTCGAGCCATAAATTCCACTCATAGGAACACTACCGGACGTACAAATCCAAAAGGACATGCTCACACAATCAAAATCTCCGTGCTTAAGCTACAGTCAAAACCCAGCCTCCAGTCCTCCAGACTGGCCCATCATCAGCACACAGAAATCACATCTCGCACCTCGTTCATAGAATCACAAACCGGTGATGCACAGGTGATATAGAACGCTCATGTGCGCATGCGAATGCGTGGAAGGAATTCAAAGAGTTATGTCTCAAGCTGAATCAATTCTGCACGATAAGGAAAGAAAGATGGGAAGTATATATCCTAAATTCCCTGTAGCCTCTCGAATATAGGTATGGACATCATCATACCGATCCGCAAGACTCTACTAGACACTTGCTCATGAGATAAAGTTACTTTCAGGTTGGCAGTCTGTGTGACTCTGTCACGACCCAAAATCCACCTAGTCGTGATGGCACCTAACCCAACCCGTCAGGTAAGCCAATTAATCACCAACCAATTCTAATAACAATTAATAAAGCAATTAAGTAAAGAAATATCTGAATCTGATACATAATTAAGTAAAAAAATATCTGAATCTGATACATTCCCCAAGGACTGGTAGTACAAATCATGAGCTTCTTAGCATAGAGTTTACAAAGCTGAAATGAAGTAAATACATCATCTGTTTGAAGAGTACATAAACAGAGTTTTATAAATCTAAGACTACCATGAACAAGAGGCAGCTACAACGGGAACGCATGTACATCTTCAATTTCGGCTCTTGTCGATCACAACAATGCCAACAATTAATATCTGCATGCAAGGTGCAGAAGTATAGTGTGAGTACAACCAACCCCATGTACCTAATAAGTAACAAACTTAAAAATAGGTTGAAAGTAGTGACAAGCTAGAACAAAGGTCGGGTCCAATACCAATATCCCACAACAATTCATAACAACATAGTACAATTAATAAAAGGAGTATCTCAGAAATAAAATGCTCAGCTTGTTCACAGTTCGAGAAAATTAGGCATGCTTTTCAAGTATTTCAGTGAAAACTCAAATCTTTTCCTGAAATTTACCAAAACTATGAGTAAGTTTGAAAACTGTGATTTTTCCCAAAAAGTCCTTTCAACAATAAATAAGATGTTTCATTTTCCTTTCAGATTGCATGTGTAAGATGTCTCTCTATGCCCATATGTCAAAATGTGTGAGAAGTCATAAATGACATGATACTATACAACATGAGGAAAAATGCATCTCTATGCCTATATTTCAAGTGTGCATGCCAAATGCGATGCAAATCAGTGATAAAGACCATATGCGAACTCTAAGAGTATCAATTCACTCAGTCCTCCCAGTCACTCAGTCCTCCCAATCACTCAGTCCTCATAGTCACTCAGTCATCCCAGTCACTCGGCACTCGCACTCGCACTCAGTAGGTACCTGCGCTCACTGGGGTGTGTACAGACTCCGGAGGGGCTCCTACAACCCAAGCGCTATAATCTGCATGGACAACTCACGTGCTATGTTATCAATATATGGATCCACACGGACAACTCCGTGCTGCACGAACAACTCACGTACTATAGTATAACATCTGGATCCGCACGGATAACTCACGTGCTATAATATATTATATCACAATCAGGCCCTCGGCCTCACTCAGTCATCAATTTATCCATTCTCTCGGGCTCTCAATGTCATGAAATATCAGCCCAAAATAATGATGTGATGTATCAATATGTAGCAAGAGAGACTGAGGTATGATATGAAATGAATGAACATGATTAAGTATGAAATTGCAATGTAAGCAAATAACTCAACAGCAGTAACTACCTCAATGGGTCCCAATAGAGTAAGCACGTAGCCTAGACATGGTTTCTAACATGAATCACAGCTCAATAGCTCTAGTACGTAAATTGCATGGTTGCACATATGACCAGGTAGCTAAACACTACCACAAAAACAACAGAATTACAACTTACACGGTTCACGCCTACACGCCCGTCACCTAGTATGTGCGTCACCTTAACACCAATCATATAACACGTAATTCGGGGTTTATACCCTCAGCACAAAGTTTAGAAGTGTTACTTACCTCAAACAAGCAAATTCCAATACCGAGCAAGTCAAGCGATGCTCCAAAAATGCCATCTAGCGCGTAACGACATCCGAACGGCTAAAAAACTAGCCAAAAGCAACTCAAGGACATCAAATAAAGCCCAAGGAAACATTTCCAAATGAAAAAGGTCGAATCTTTAATCAAAAACTCAAAATCGGCCAAAACGTCCAACCCGGGCCCACACCTAGGAGCCCTACAAAACTCACAAAATCTGACAATCCATTCAATTACGAGTCCAACCATACCAATTTCACTCAAATCCGACTCCGAATCGATATTCAAAACACAAAAATTAACTTTATGAAACTTTAGGCTAAAACCCCCAAATTACTCTTTTGGAACAAATGTCGAAAACGAAGATAGATTCATGATATAAAATCAAAAGTGAGTAGAGAACACTTATTCCAGTTCTCATGGTGAAAATTGCCTCAAGAATCGTCTCAATCCGAGCTCCATAGCTCCAAAAATGCAAAAATGGCCGAAACCCCCGAAATAGAGTACTTTATACTTCTACCCACGCATCTTCTTACGCGAACGCGGGAAGTCCATCGCGTTCGCGATGAAGAAAAATACACTACCACCAAAAGCACTGCGTGCTCGCGATACACCCCACACGAACGCGATGACCACTGATGTAAAGATTCGCGAACACGACTCACCTTTCGTGATCGCGTTGAAGAATTATCCAACTCCCAGCTGCCAAACCTCAACACTACGCGGACGCATAGCAATAGACTCAGACGCGAAGACAAAAATCTTCATCCCAGTGCGAACACGACCTCAGAAGTACGAACGCGAAGAACAAATAGCTCCACTGACCAAATACCTTTCGCGATCGCGGCTACACCTTCGCGATCGCGAAGAACGCCAGAAGCAACAGGTAACAACAGAAAAACCAGCAATGCAAAGCCATTTGAAATGATCTCAACTACATCCGAAATTCAACCGAGCCGCTAGGGACCCCGTCCGAACATACAAACATGTTCTATAACACAATACAGACCTACTCGAGGCCTCAAAACACACATAACAACATCAAAACAACGAATCACACCTCAAATCGATATCTACAAACTTTAAACTTTTCAACTTCAATAACTCGTGCCGAAACATAGCAAATCAACCCGGAATGAATCCAAATTTTGCACACAAGTCCCAAATGACAAAACGAAGCTATTCCAATTCCCATAATCACAATCCGAATCTAATATCAAAAAGTTCACTCCCGGTCAAACTTTCCAAAAATCCAACTTCCGCCATTGCAAGCCACATTCTACTACGGACCTCCAAATCACAATCCTTACGTGCTAAGTCCAAAAGAACCCAATGAACCTACCGGAACTATCAAAAATTCGTTCTCTAAATTCACAAAAAGTCAAACTTGGTCAACTCTCTAAATTTAAAGCTTCAACAATGAAATCCATTCTTCCAATTCGATTTCGAATAACCTGAAAATCAAAACCGACGATTCACATAAGTTATAATACATCATATGGAGCTACTCATTCCCGTAAACTACCGAGCGAAGTACAAATACTCAAAACGACCGGTTGGGTCGTTACATTTTCATTACCCAAAAATTACTTTTTTTCTTTTGTTACACAAAAAAATTATTTTACTATACTCTAATTATCACAATAATCACTTTGACCAGATTTTACAAACCTTTCACCTGAAAAGTCTATTATGCCCTTTATATTATAAATCCTCATACTTATGTAATACCTTCTATATTATATGGTATATAATATAATTTTACCCAGATATTTTACTTATAAATAAAATAACTTAATATTATTTTATTTATTATTTTTATGATATATTCATACATTTAAATTTTTTCTTAATATTAATTTTCAAGATATATAAGTAACATTACCGTGAACAAATCTCAAGTCCAGATTCTTAATCATGCTTAATGAAATATGTTTAATAAAAATTAAAACAATCAAAGCTTATTGATAAAATGACCCGGCCGGTCGTTTTGAGAGTTGTAGCTTCGTTCCCCTATTTGCTACTTATTTTATTCTTTATAGCTGTTATGTGACTTGTCGTGGTAGTCGGTTCAGGTCCGGTGAGGTTTTAAAATGAATTGAGACACCTAGTCTCCAAGATAAAAACTTTAGTTGAAAGGGTTCACCGGATGTTGACTTATGTGTAAACGAACCCGGAATAGAGTTTTGATGATTCCAATAGCTCCATATGATAATTTTAGACTTAGGAACGTGTCCGAAAAATTATTTCGAAGCATGTAGCTAAATTAGGCTTGAAATGGCGAAAATAGGAAGTTTATGTTTGGAAGTTTGACCGGGGAGTTGCCTTTTTAATATCGGGGTCAGAATCCAGTTCTGAAAATTTTTATAGGCTCGTTATGTCATTTATGACTTGTGTGCAAAATTTGAGGTCAATCGAACTTGATTTGATAGGTTTCGGCATCGAATGTAGAAGTTGGAATATCTTAGTTTTGTTAAGCTTGAATTGGGGTATGATTCGTGATTTTAGCATTGTTTGATGTGATTTGAGACTTCGACTAAGTTCGTATGATATTTTAGAACTTGTTGGTGTATTTGGTTGAGGTCCAGGGGGCCTCGGGTGAATTTTGAATGGTTAATGGATCAAATTTGGACGTAGTACAATTGAAACTTGTTGTTGTCTACTGATGCAATCACACCTGCGGAAATTGGCTCGTGGGCGCGAGCTCGTAGAAGCGAGGTGGGCATCGCAAAAGCATGAAGTCTACAGAAGCGGACAGAACCTCGCAATAGCGAGTCCGCAGAAGCGACACCATGATCGCAGATGCAGAGGAAGGGGAGGCTAGGCAAAATCGCAGAAGCGATCCCGCAGAAACGAAGGCAGTCACAACAGCGGAAGCTTCACCGCAAAAGCAGGACCGCATATGCGGTTAAAATTTCCGCAGAAGCGGAACCTTTGGTCAGTGTACAAAAATAGAGGGGGTCCGAGATTTTTCCATTTTTGGACATTCCAAACACGAGTTGAGGCGATTTTTCAGAGAGAATTCAAGGGAAATCTTGAGGTAAGTCACTTATGATCATTGTTAGTAAATAATATTAAATTATCATCAATTATTCCGACTAGATTACGTATTTTTGAGGTGTAATTCGAGAATTTCGGCCTAGGGATTTCAAAATAAAAAATTTAGATTTGAAGGTCGAGTTGATGTCGGAATTTGGTAATTTTGGTATGGTTGGACTCGTGGTTGAACATGCGTTCATATTTTATAAATTTTGTCGGGTTCCGATGCATGGGCCCCATTGGCGATTTTTGAGTGAAATTTCGGATTTTGTTAGAAAAAATAGTATTTTCATATGGAATTGATTTCGATAATTTGTATTGATTGAATCGAAATAATTGTGATTAGATACGAGGCTTTCAGAGGCCAATTCGCGAGGTAAAGGCATAGCAGAGTAAAGAATTACACAATTTGAGGTAAGTTACTTGTCTAACCTTGTGTGGGGGAAATTCCCAAAAGGATTGGTATTGTTATGAAAGTTGTGATATGTTGAAAGCCCTGTACACGAGGTGATGAGTGTGTACACAGGCTAAATGTAAAAATTCTAGTTTTATATTGGGTAGATCTTTGTCACATATTAATTAAATTATTTTATCCTGTTATACTCATCATCATTGGTCGGTTTTATATTTTTAAATTTGCCTTACCTTTTCCTGCTAATTGCTTTACCTGTTCAATTGAAGCTCTGTTTCTTTTATTCTGTGCTCATTATTTGAAAGTTGAATTTCTTAATTGAATTATTATTAATATGAAGTATTTGATATTTAAAATTAGGTATTGAGCTAAATTGTTAAATTTGTGAAGTATTATTATTGTTGAGTTATTCACTCTCGAATATTTTGTTGAGATTTTTGTATACATGATGATTGAGCCGTGAGCTCTTTATTGTGAAAAATAATGTTGTTGATTTATTTGGCAAATTGAAATAATTGGACACTTGAGGTGCGAATTATGATATATCGTGATATTTATACGCATGCAGTGGTATTAGGTCTGGGTGTTGAAACACATAAGGTGAGATAAGGGGGGCTTGATACGCGTGGCTAGTAGGGGAACTACTAAAAGCCATGCGGTGTGATAAGGGTGGCTAAAATACGGGATGCTATTTCGGAAAAAAATGATTTCTTTAAAACTAAATGTGAAGGTTCCCGCGGTAATATAAAAAAAAATAAATATTGTGAATTTTTTTATGATTTGGTACTACGAGGCGGTACCTCGGGAGTGCCCTTGTTAATATTCTTCTATTGGTATACATGTCTTGATTGTTCTATTTTTTCCCTGAATATGTAAATTATTTATTTTTCTTCCGTGATATATTAATTGCCCTTATTCTGTGCAGATAAATTTGACATACTCCTTACTTGATTCACTTCCATTGTCATTATTATTATTATTATTATTATTATATTATTAAACTGTTCGCCTTGTCTTTTATTATTTCCAATATGGCCCTGACCTGACCTCGTCACTACTCTACCGAGGTTAGGCTTGGTACTTACTAGGTACCGCTGTGGTGTACTCATACTACGCTTCTGCACATCTTTTTGTGCAAATCCAGATACTTCCTACTAGACCGGTTATCAGTTAGCTTGTATGTACGCGGAGACTTCAAGGTACATCTGCCAGCGTCCACAGACCTCAGAGTCCCACTCTATCTTTATTATGTTATTTTCCTTATCTACATTAGACTCTGATGTTTAGAGATACTTAGTATTTCTCTTAGAAGCTTGTGACTTATTCCTACCGGGTTTTGGGACTTGTAACTTTTTTGAATTGCAGTTTTTAATTACTACATATGTTGAGATTTGAGTTTCAGTTTTAGATTCTGTTATTCTGCATAATTGATAGACTTACCTAGTATTAGGGACTAGGTGCCATCACGACATCCTACGGAGGAAATTTTGGGGTCGTGACAAGTTGGTATCAGAGCTCTAGGTTCATAGGTGTTATGAGTCACAAACACGTTTAGTAGAGTCTCGCAGATCGGTTTAGAGACGTCTATACTTATCATCGGGAGGCTATGGAACTGTTAGGAAAATGTTCACTTCTTTGATTCCTTTTCGTGCACATTGTTGACTTCGAAATTCTAAAACATTGTCTTTCTATTCTCTCACGGATGGTGAGGACACGTACAACTGGATTCGATGATCAGACACACGCACCCCCTGTTGGAGCCGCAATAGGCAGAGGCCGAGGACGTCCACATGGTGCAGCCAGAGCACCTGCACGAGCTGCTGTAGAGGAACCACCAGTAGCTCTAGTTGGAGAACACGCACCTGTGACGCCTGTTACTACCATTGCACTTCAGGAGACTCTTGCCTAGTTTTTGAGCATGTTGAGCACTCTAGCTCAGGCAGGGTTGATTCCACTTGCTCCTGCCACATCTCAGGCCGGGGGAGTAGCATAGACTCCCGCCGCCCGTACCCTTGAGCCACGGGCCCAAGTTGACCATTCCCAGAGGTTATACCGGTGCAGCCAGTTGTCCCAGTTCGGCCCGAGGTGAGGGCAGCAGTTTTGGAAGGGGAGTAGCTCAGGCTCGAGAGTTATAAGAATTACCACCCTCCTATCTTAAGGAGTGCCATCATATCCTCTGTACTATGGGTATTGTGGAGACTAGTGGGGTTTCTTTTATGGCATTCCAGATTAGAGGAACGGCCTACTAGTAGTGGCGAGTATACGAGTTGGATAGTCCGACTGAGGCAGATTCACTCACTTGGACTCGGTTTTCAGATATGTTCTTGAGGGAGTATGTTCCTCAGAGTCTCAAAGAAGCATGTCGCGCAGAGTTTGAGTAGTTGTGCCAGGACGCTATGATAATATCAGAGTATGCAGTCCGGTTCAGTGATCTATCTAGGTATGCACCTGCCCTGGTTGCTTCTGTCAGAGAGTGTGTCCATCGATTTATTGAGGGGCTCCACCCTAGAATCATATTCAGTATGGCATGAGAGCTGGAGATGGACATCACATACCAACAGGTGGTGGTAATCGCCAGGAGATTGGAGGGTATGCGAACCCGGGAGAGAGAAGAGAGGGAAGCTAAGAGGCCTCGAGATTCTGGCACATATAATAGTTCTCGTGCCCCACCTGCAGCCTGTCATGGTAGAGGCTATGTGAGCCATCCTATTCATTCAGCACTTCCGGCTTCCAACGGTATTTCGACTACTCCCAGACCTCAGGTTCCATATTATGCACCGCCAATGTCTACTGTATATCCTGCATGGGGGTGCTTTCAGCGATCAGTCCAGCCGATCAGGCCCAAGCCAGTCCCAGCAGCCACGTCCTTCGAGGTCTTATTTTATGTGTGGTGACACTCGTCATATAATGAGGGATTTCCCCAAACTTATGAGGGGTGAACCTCCACAGATTTCTCAGACCCTACCTGTTCCACAGGGCCTACAGACTTCTCAAGCCATGATTACTGTACCAGTTGCCACTCCACCTGCACCGCCAGCTAGAGGTGGAGGTAAGACATATAGAGGTCTCCCTAGAGGGGGAGGCCAGGGCAGATATTATGCCCTTCCTACTAGGACAGAGGTAGTTGCATCCGATTTTGTTATCATAGGTATTGTTCCGGTCTGTCATAGAGAGGCATCAGTCTTATTTGATCCAAGTTTCACTTACTCTTATGTGTCATCTTATTTTGCCCCATATTTGGGCGTATCCTGTGATTCTTTGAGTTCTTTTATTTGTGTATCTACACCCGTGGGTGATTTTATTATTGTTGACCGCGTGCATCAGTTGTGTTTGATTGTTATTAGTGGTTTTGAGACTAGAGTTGAGTTATTATTACTCAGTATGGTGGATTTCGATATTATTTTGGACATGGACTGGTTGTCACCCTATCACACTATCCTTGATTGTTACGCCAAGACGATGACATTGGCTATGCCAAGTCTACCATGGCTAGAGAGGATAGGTACCTTAGATTATGTTCCTAGCAGGGTTATTTCATTTCTTAAGGCTCAACGAATGGTTGAGAAGGGGTGTGATGCGTATCTGGCCTATATGAGAGATGTTTGTGTTGATACTCCTACCATCGAGTCAGTTCCGATAGTAAGGAAATTTCCAGATGTATTTCCAGCGGATCTTCCGGGTATACCACCTGATAGGGATATTGACTTTGGCATTGATTTGTTACCGGGCACTCAACCCATTTCTATTCCACCATATCGTATGGCCCCATCAAAATTGAAGGAATTAAAAGAGTAGTTACAGGAGTTGCTTGATAAGGGTTTTGTTCGGCCCAGTGTATCGCCTTGAGGTGCTCCAGTCTTATTTGTAAAGAAGAAAGATGGTTCCATGCACATGTGTATTGATTATCAATAATTGAACAAGGTTACATTGAAGAACAGGTACCCATTGCCTCGCATTGATGACCTATTTGATCAACTTCAAGGTGCCAGGGTGTTCTCTAAGATTGAATTGCATTCAGTCTATCATCAGTTGAAGATTCAGGAGCCAGATATATCAAAGACTGCTTTCGGGACTTGGTATGGTCATTATGAATTCCTTGTAATGTCATTTGGGCTGACCAACACCCCAGCATCATTTATGCATTTGATGAACAATGTATTTCAGCCCTATCTTTACTTATTCATCATTGTGTTTATTGACGACATTCTGGTGTACTCCCGGAGCTGAGAGGATCATGAGCAGCACCTGAGGACTGTGCGTCAGACTTTGAGAGAAAGAAGTTATATGCAAAATTTTCAAAGTGAGAATCCTCGCTAGATTCAGTGGAATTCTTGGGTTATATAATTTCGTGCGAGGGGATGGAGATAGATCCGAAGAAGATTAAGGCAGTACAGAGTTGGTTCAGACCGTCCTCAGCTACGGAGATCTAGAGTTTTCTTGGCTAGGCAGGGTATAATCGCCGATTTGTAGAGGGTTTCTCTTCTATTGCTGCACCTATGACCAAATTGACCCAGAAAGGTTCTCCGTTCGGGTGGATCGAGGAATATGAGAAGAGCTTTCAAAAGCTCAAGACAATTTTGACTACAACCCCAATATTGGTGTTGCCTACAGGTTCAAGGTCTTATACTGTGTATTGTGATACGTCGCATATTGGTCTCGGCATAGTGTTGATACAAGACGGTAGGGTGATGGCCTATGCATTTAGATAGTTAAAGGTACATGAGAAGAACTATCATATTCACGATCTTGAATTAGCATCTATTATTCATGCCTTGAAGATCTGGTGATACTACTAGTATGGTGTCCCTTGTGAGGTCTATACTGATCATCGGAGTCTGCAGCATCTATTTAAACAGAAGGATCTTAACTTGCGGCAGCGAAGGTGGTTGGAGTTGCTTAAGGATTATTATATCACCATTCTCTATCATTCCGGGAAGGCCAATATAGTGGCCGATGCCTTGAGTCATAAGGTGGAGAGTTTGGGCATCTTAGCATAAGGCGGAGAGTTTGGATATTTCTGAGCCGAGCTGAATTTTGGCTTGTATGGTTTCTCAGTCTTCTCTTTATGATCATATCTGGAGCGTCAATGTGATGACCCCCATTTGCTTGTCCTTAAGGACATAGTTCAGTACGGTGATGCCAAGGAAGTCACTATTGGGGATGACGGTGTATTGCAGATACATGGCAGGCTGTGTGTGCCTAATATAGATGTATTGCATGAGTTGATTCCCCAGGAGGCTCACAGTTCGCGATACTCCATTCATCCAGATGCTACGAAAGTGTATCAGGACTTGAGGCAGCACTATTGGTGGAGGCGGATGAAGAAAGACATAGTAGAATATATAGCTCGTTGCCTAAATTGTCAGCATGTGAAGTATGAGCATTAGCGACCGGGTGGATTGCTTCAGAAGTTAGAGATTCCATAATGGAAATGGGAGCGGATCACGATGGATTTTGTTGTTGGTCTCCCATGGACTCAGATGAAGTTCGATGTAGTTTGGGTGATTATGAATATATTGACCAAGTTAGCTCATTTCATTCATGTGATTACTACTTACTCTTCAGAGCAGCTGGTTCAGGTTTACATTCGCGCGATTGTCATGCTTCATGGCATACCGGTATCTATCATCTATGACCGGGGTACGTAGTTTATATCATGGTTTTGGAGAGCCGTACAACGTGAGTTGGGTACTCGTGTGGAGTTGAGTACATCATTTCACCCTCAGATGGATGGACAGTCTGAGCGTACTATTCAAATATTGGAATATATGCTTCGTGCGTGTGTAATGGATTTTAGGGATGCTTGGGATCTGTTCTTGCCACTTGCGGAGTTTGCTTACAACAACAACTACCGATCGAGCATTCATATGGCTCCGTATGAGGCCTTATATGGGAGGCGGTTTCAGTCTCTAGTGGGTTGGTTCGAGCCGGGGGAGGCTAGGCTATTTGATATAGACCTGGTTCAGGATGCTTTGGAAAGGGTTAAATTGATACATGATCGACTTCATACAACCCAGTCTAGACAGAAGAGTTATGCGGATCAGAAGGTTCGTGATGTTGCATTCATGGTTGGTGAGCGGGTCTTGCTCCGAGTTTCGCCCATGAAGGGTGTTATGAGATTCAGGAAGTAGGGCAAGTTGATCCCTAGGAATATCTGGCCTTTTGAGATTCTCGAGAGAGTTGGAGAGGTGGCTTATATACTTGCACTACCACCTAGTCTCACTGCAGTTCATCCAGTGTTCCATGTTTCCATGCTCCAGAAGTATCACTGCGATCCATCTCATATGTTAAACTTCAGCTCAGTCCAATTGGATAAGGATCTATCTTATGTTGAGGAGCCAGTGGCTATTTTGGACAGACAAGTTAGAAAGTTGAGATGGAAGAGCATTGCTTCGGTAAATGTTCAGTGGAGGGGTCATCCGGACAAGGAGGCGACATGGGATATCGAGCATGATATGCGCAACCATTATCCTCATCTTTTCACCACTTTAGGTATGTCTCGATACTCGCTCGAGGACTAACGTTTGTTTAAGAGGGGGAGGATGTAACGACCCAGCCGGTTATTTTAAGAGTTGTAGCCCGTTCACCCATTTACTGCTGATTTTTTACTTTATAGTTGTTATGTAACTTGCCGGGGTAGTCGGTTCAGGTCTGGTGAGGTTTTAAAATGAATTGAGACATTTAGTCTCCAAGATGAAAACTTAAGTTGAAAAGGTTGATCGGATGTTGACTTACATGTAAATGACCACGGAATAGAGTTTTAATAATTCCAATAGCTCTGTATGGTGATTTTAGACTCAGGAGCGTGTCCGAAAAATATTTTGATGCCTGTAGCTAAATTAGGCTTGAAATGGCGAAAATAGGAAGTTTAAGTTTAGAAGTTTTATCGGGGATTTAACTTTTTGATATCCGGGTCAGAATCTAGTTCTAAATATTTTCATAGGTCCGTTATGTCATTTATGACTTGTGTGCAAAATTTGAGGTCAATCGAACTTGATTTGATAGGTTTCGACATCGAATGTAGAAGTTGGAATTTCTTAGTTTCGTTAAGCTTGAATTGGGGTATGATTCGTGTTTTTAGCATTGTTTGATGTGATTTGAGGCTTTGAATAAGTTCGTACGATGTTTTAGGACTTGTTGGTGTATTTGGTTGAGGTTTATGAGGTCTCGGGTGAGTTTCAGATGGTTAACATATCAAATTTGGACTTAGAACAATTGAAACTTGTTGCTACCTACTGATGCAATTGCACCTGCGGAAATTGGCTCACAGGTGCGAGCTCGCAGAAGTGAGATGGGCATCACAGAAGCATGAAGTTCGCAGAAGCGGACAAAACCTTACAATAGCGAGTCCACAGAAGCGACACCATGGTCGCAGATACGGAGGAAAGGGAGGCTGGGAAAAACCGCAGAAGCGAGCCTGCAGAAGCGGACTCCTTGTCTGCAGAAGCAAAGGCAGTCGCAGAAGCGAAAGTTTCATTGCAAAAGCGGGACCGCATATGCGGTTAAAATTTCTGCAGAAGCGGAACCCCTGGTCAGTGTACAAAAAAGAGAGGGGGTCCGAGGTTTTTCCATTTTTGGACATTCCACACACGGGTTGAGGCAATGTTTCAGAGAGAATTCACGGAATATCTTGAGGTAAGTCACTTATGATCATTATTAGTCAATAATATTGAATTTGCATCGATTATTCTGGCTAGATTACTTGTTTTTGAGGTGTAATTCGAGGATTTGAGCCTAGAGATTTCAAAATAAGAAATTTAGATTTGAAGGTCGAGTTGATGTCGGAATTTGATAATTTTGGTATGGTTGGACTCGTGGTTGAATGGACGTTCATATTTTATAACTTTTGTCGGGTTCTGAGACATGGGCTCTGCTGATGATGTTTTAGTGGAATTTTGGATTTTTTTAGAAAAATTAGTATTTTTATATGGAATTAATTCTGATAATTTGTATTGATTGAATCAAAATAATTGTGATTAGATATGAGGCTTTCGTATGCCAATTCGCGAGGCAACAACATAACGGTGTAAATAATTACACGGTTTGAGGTAAGTGCCTTATTTAACCTTGTGTGGAAAAAATTTTCCTTAGGATTGGTATTATTATGAAAATGGTGATGTGTTGAAAGCCGTGCATGCGAGGTGACGAGTGTGTACACAGGTTAAATGTGGATCTAATTTTAAATTGGGTAGATATCTATCACATATTAATTAAATTATTTTATCATGTTATAATCATCATCATTGGTCTGTTTTATATTTTTAAATTTGTCTTACCTTTTCCTGTTAATTGCTTTACCTGTTCAGTTGAAGCTCTGTTTCTTTTATTCTGTGCTCATTATTTGAAAGTTAAATTTCTTAATTGAGTTATTATTAATATGAAGTATTTGACATATAAAATTTGGTATTGAGACAAAGTGTTAAATTTGTGAAGTATTATTATTGTTGAGTTATTCACTCTCGAATATTTTGTTAAGATTTTTGTATATATGGTGATTGAGCCGTGAGTTCCTTATTGTGTAAAATAATATTGTTGTTGATTTATTTGGAAAATTGAAATAATTGGGCACTTGAGGTGCGAATTGTGATATATCCTGATATTGATACACATGCGGTGGTATAAGATCTGGGTATTGAAATGCATAGGGTGAGATAAGGGGGGCATGATACGCGTAACTAGTAGGGAAACTACTAGAAGTCATGCGGTGTGATAAGGGTGGCTAAAACGCAGGATGCTATTTCGGAAAAAATAATTTCTTTAAAACTAAATGTGAAGGCTCCCGTGATGATATAAAGAAAAAGAAATATTGTGAATTTATTTATGATTTGGGACTACGAGGCGATAACTTGGGAGTGCCCTTGTTGTTATTCTTCTATTGGTATACTTGTCTTGATTGTTCAGTTTTTTCCCTGAATATGTAAATTTTTTGTTTTTCTTTTGTGATGTATTAATTGCCCTTATTCTGTGCAGTTAAATTTGACATACTCCTTACTTGATTCACTTTCATTATCATTATTATTATTATTATTATTATTATTATTATTATTATTATTATTATTATTATTATTATTATTATTATTATTATTATTATTATATTGTTAAACTGTTCGCCATGTCTTTTATTATTTTCAGTAGGGTCTTGACCTGACCTCGTTACTACTCTACCGAGGTTAGGCTTGTCGCTTACTAGTAGGGCTGTGCATAATTTGGTAAATACCGAATTACCGTACCAAAACCAAAAAGTTTGGTATTCGGTATTCGATATTTTGGTATTCGGTATGGTATTTGGTTTATATTTTAAAAAATAATTGGTATTAGGTATGATATTTGATATTTTAAAATGAAATACCGAAATATCGATACCGTACCGAAATATATATTATATTACACAATATACATTTTATTAATTATAACTTAAATATAAAAAATCTAAAATTTTACTTTCCTTTATTCTCTAAGTTCATCAATTAACTCTAAGCAAGTAATAAGATATTTCTCTAAGTTTTCTCTCTCTATGTTGGTATTTGTTGGTTTTGGACAAAATTTTTGTCAACAAACGTTTTTAGTTTTGTACTTTTGAGTGCTTTAATTAAGAATATTAACATCTATGACTCTATGCAGTAGTTAGTATTCAAATCGAATAAACCGAAGTTACCGAACCAAATAAACCGAAAGAGAAAAACCAAACCATACCGAATTTAATAAGGTACGATATTGGTATAGCATTTTACGAAATCGAATATCGAAAATACCGAACCGAAATATCTAAATACCGTACCGTACCGATCGAAGAACACCCCTACTTACTAAGTACCGCTGTGGTATACTCATACTACGTTTCTGTATATCTTTTTGTGCAAATTCAGGTACTTCCTACCAGACTAGGTATCAGTGATCTAGTCTGTACGCGGAGACTTCAAGGTACATCTGCCATCGTCCGCAGACCTCAGAGTCCCCCTCTATCTTTATTATATTGTTTTCCTTATTTTCATTAGACTCTGATTTTTAGAGACACTTAATATTTCTCTTAGAAGCTTGTGACTTATTCCTATAGGGTTTTGAGAGTGCTAACTATTTTGAATTGCAGTTTTTAATTACTACATATGTTGAGATTTGAGTTTCAGTTTTAGATTCTGTTATTTCACATAATTGACAGGCTTACCTAGTATTAGGGATTATGTGCCATCATGATATCCTACGGAGAAAATTTGGGGTCGTGACAATTGATTTATCAGCCAAGCCATATCCATTAATTTAATAAATAAAATACTCATATTTAGCAAAATGACACATCATATTAGTACTTTTTAAAATAATATTTCATAGATAAAGTTTTAAAAAACTTAATATTAAATAGAAATATCTTTGAAACTTATTTTAAAATTTTTATTGACTATAAAAAACTATCATTTGTTAAACAAATATGTTTTTATTATTTTAAATAAATATTTAAAAAATATATATTTTGTTATAATTTTTATATTTAAAATATGTCATGTTTGAATATGGTTAAACAAATTGAGTGCCATGAAAAAAATTAAATGTATGGATATATTGTAAAAATAATAAATAAAATAATTTAAAGTTATTTTAATTATAAGTAAAATACCTAGGTACAAATATATAGTATATAATATAGGAGGTATTACATAAATGAGAGGATTTATAATATCAAGGATATAATAGAATTTTTAAGTAAAAGTATTATAAAATCTGACCAAGGTGACTTTTGTGATAAATAGAGTAAAGTAAAATAATTTTTGTGTAACAAAAAAAAAGAAAAATGACTTTTTGGTAATGAACACAAAGTTAAATGATTTTTACGTAACAAAAAGAAGAAAAGTGACTTTTGCGTAATGAACACAAAGTTGAATGACCACCCATAAAATTTACTCCTCTATTACATAAGTACAAATAATATATTTTGAATCAAATAAATTTGATGGGATGCGGTAGAATTTTGAATCCAAACGCATGAAATCTTGGATTCACCTTTGCTAGTTGAGTAGTAATCAGTTTCATAACAGCATGCTATTAAAGATACTCTTAAAACTTGTGGTATTTAATAGTATGTTATAACACTTAAATGATCAAAAGAGCATGATATTAAGGATAAAATGAAAATGTTAAAGTTAAAGAGTTTTCAATCATAGAAGTGCGTTATTGTCACGACCCAAACTAACCCTGTTGTGATGGCGCCTATCGTGGAACTAGGCAAGCTGACTCATTTCCAAAACAAACCGATATTTTCATTCCAAAGATAATCACAAGGCTATTTAGCGTAAAAACCTTCGTAAAGGAGTTCAAATCACAACAAAAGTGCGGAAAGGAAAAGCCCGACATCGGGGTGTCACTAGTCATGAGCATCTACTACCATTCGTCTGACAATATCAAGACTAACATAGTCTGGAATATAGCTAAATACAACTAAAGGAAGATAAGAGGGAGAAGAGCAGGGGCTGCGATCGCCAAGCAGCTACCTTGCTATCCCCGAGAAAATCTGCAATCAGAATAATCAACAACCGCTACCGTGTCCAGCTATACCTGGATCTGCACACAAGGTGCAGGGAGTAACGTGAGTACGCCAACTCAGTAAGTAACAACAATAAATAAAAAACTGAGCAGTAGTGACGAGCAACAAAGCCTAAAAAGTTCATAGCATGAAATCTCAATGAAATCTCAATAAATCACATGCTTTAAACATCAAGATTTGAATCAAAACATCTCGTTTAAACCCAGTTCAGTAAAATCATTTAAAGATATTTTTTCTGCAGTTTTCAAACAGAGGCTAAATGCAAAGGTGAGAAAAATGATGAAATCATAAACAGCCCCTCGGGCAAAATATCACTCATATACAGCCCCTCGGGCATACCTCACAGTCACTCATGTCTCTCGGGCATACCTCACAGTCACTCATGCTACTCGGGCATACTTCACAATTACTCATTCCTCCCAGTCACTCAGTACTCGGCACTCGCACTCAGTAGCTACCTATGCTCACTGGGGGTATGTACAAACTCCGGAGGGGCTCCTTCAGCCCAAGCGATATATCAAGCCAAATCATGGCATAAATCACTCAGGCCCTCGGCCTATATCAAACATGCTGCAGCGTGCAACTCGATCCCATAAATATCCTCACAAATTAGGCCCTCGACCTCACTCAATCATAAACCTCTCAAGCCACTCGGGCATTTCAGTAAAAACAGGGTACTCAGCCCAAAACAACATTTATATACATCAAAATAAAATGAGAAATACTGAGTTATGCAGTAAACAGGTACAACCATGACTAAGTATAAATTTTCTATCGAAAACAGTGAGAGAATAGTAAGAAAAGGCCCCTAAGGGTCCAAATAGCATTGGCACAAGGCCCAAACATGGCATCCAGCCCAATTTACAGAAACTCATTTCTAAAACATATAAGTATCATATAGTTTCAACAAAATATGCAACTTTACAGTTGCTACGGGACGGACCAAGTCACAATCCCCAGCAGTGCATGCCCACACGCCCGCCACCTAGCATGTTCGTCACTTCAAAATAGTAGAATGATACAAAATCTGGAGTTTCATATCCTAAGGACTAGATTTACAATCGTTACTTACCTCAAACGGGTCAAATATCTACCCCGCAATGCTCTTGCCCCTCGACTCAGCCTCCAAATACTCCAAATCTATTCACAATCAGTACAATACCATCAATATATGCTAATGGAATGAATTCCACAAGAAAAACTATCAAATTAGCCCAAAACCCGAAATTGGCTAAAATCCGGCCCCGGGCCCACGTCTCAAAATCCGTCAAAATTATCAAAACTAGATAGCCCATTCACTCACGAGTCTAACCATATCAAATTTACTCAAATCTGATAATAAAATCCTGTTCAAAGTCCCAAACATCCAACTTAAGAATTCTTCCTTATTTTCCCCAATTTTTTACCCCAAATCACAATTAAAAAAATCAAGAGATAATCATGGAATTTAACCAAAATCAAGTGAGAAACACTTACCCCAATCAACTCCCTGAAAATCCTTTCAACAATAGTCTAAATTCGTGGTCTCTAGCTCAAAATATGTAAATGAGTCCAAACCCTCGATTTTGGAATTTAACACTACAGTCGCGATCGCGGAAAAGTCCTCGCGATCGCGAAGAATATATTCGCTCCCTCAGAAATTTACTCTATGCGAACGCGTAACAACTCACGTGAACGCGATGCACTAACTTCTCACACCTACGCGATCGCAATTGCCCTCACGTGACCGCGAAGAGTAACACTCAAACTCCACTGCTGCCTCACTTCTTTTTTGCGAACGCGTCCTAGCCCACGCGAATGCGGATCACTGCTTCTCAAACCTATGCGATCGCATCCTAACACACGCGATCGCGTAGAGCAATTACCTCACCTCTTCACCAGCTCGATACCTTTACGCTAACGCAACACTGGCCACGCGTTCGCGAAGCACAACTTCATACACTCACGCGATCGCGTCCCAAACTCCGTGATCACATAGAACAATTTGCCTCTGCCCCAAATAAGCCTACGCGATCGCGGACCTGCCCATGCGATCGCGTATAAGGAAACCAGAAAGCTCATACCAGCTGATCAACCATTTTGCAAAGTCCAAAAACGATCTGTTAACCACCCAAAACTCACCCGAGTCCCCTGGGACCTCAACCAAACATACCGACCAATCCTAAAACACCATACGAACTTAGCCGAACCTTCGAATCACTCAAAACAACATCAAAACACCAAATTACCCTCGGATTCAAGCCTAAGAACTTCTAAACTTCCAAATTCGACAACCGATACCGAAACCAACCAAACCACATCCGAATGAACTCAAATTTTGCACACACATCACGAATGACACTACGAACTTGCTCCAACTTCCGGAATTTCATTTCGACACCAATATCAAATTTTCCACTGCCGACCGAAAATCGCCAAATTTCCAATTTCGCCAATTCAAGCCTAATTCTACCACGAACCTCCAAATTACATTCCCGACGCGCTCCTAAGTCCAAAATCACCTAACAGAGCTGATGGAACTATCAGAATTAAATTTCGATATTGTTTACACATAAGTCAACATCCGAATGACTTTCCCAACCTAAGGTTCTAAATAAGAGACTAAATGTCTCATTCCACTCCGAAACCACTCCGGACCCAAACCAACCAACTCGATACAACACAATACATCTAATTAACACACAAAGAAGTAGAAATGGGGAAAATGAGGCTATAACTCTCGAAACGACCGTCCGGGTCGTTACATCCTCCCCCTCTTAAACAACCATTCATCCTCGAACGAGTCTAGAAACATACCTGGAGTCTCGAATAGGCGTGGATATCCTCTCCACATCTCCCGCTCGGTCTCCTAGGTGGCCTCTTCCACAGGCTGCCCTCTCCACTGCACCTTCACTGAAGCTATGTCCTTTGACCTCAACCTTCGAATTTGCCGATCCAAAATAGCCACCGGCTCCACATCATAAGTTATATCACCCTCCAACTGAACCGTGCTGAAATCCAAAACATGGGACGAATCTCCAATATACTTTAGGATCATGGAAACATGAAACACTGAACCTTATAAGCCACCTCCCCAATCCTCTGAAGCACCTCAAAAGGCCCAATGAACCGGGGGCTCAACTTGCCCTTCTTCCCAAACCTCATAACACCCTTCATGGGTGATACCTTCAGCAAAACCTTCTCCCCAACCATAAAAGATACATCACGGACCCTCCTATCCGCATAGCTCTTCTGCCTAGACTGCGCCGTGCGAAGCCGCTCCTGAATCAATTTCACCTTATCTAATGCATCTTGGACCAAGTCTATACCCAATACCTTTTCCTCACCCGGATCAAACCATCCAATTGGAGATCTACACCTCCTCCCATATAAAGCCTCGTATGGAGCCATCTGAATACTCGACTGATAACTGTTGTTATATGCAAACTCCGCGAGTGGCAGAAACTGGTCCCATGAACCTCCAAAGTCAATGACACAAGCGCGCAACATGTCCTCCAATATCCGAATAGTGTGCTCGGACTGCCCGTCCATTTGAGGGTGAAAAGTTGTGCTCAACTTAACCTGAGTACCCAATTCTCGTTGCACTGCCCTCCAAAATTGCGATGTAAACTAAGTGCCCCCATCTGAAATGATAGAAACTGGGACACCATGCAGGCAAACAATCTCTCGGATATAAATCTCAGTCAACCGCTCCGAAGTGTAAGTAGTACCAACTGGAATGAAGTGCGCGGACTTGGTCAACCGATCCACAATAACCCAAATAACATCGAACTTCCTCGAAGTCCGTGGGAGCCCAACTACAAAGTCCATGGTGATCCGCTCCCACTTCCACTCTGGGATCTCTAATCTCTGAAGCAAGTCACCCGGTCTCTGATGTTCATACTTAACCTGCTGACAGTTAAGACACCGAGCTACAAACCCAACTATATACTTCTTCATCCGCCTCCACCAATAGTGTTGCCTCAAATCCTGGTACATGTTCGCGGCACCCGGATGGAATACCGCGAACTGTGGGCCTCCTCAAGAATCAACTCCCGAAGCCCATCTGCATTAGGCACACATATCCGACCCTACATCCTCAACACACCGTCATCACCAATAGTCACATCCCTAGCATCACCTCTCCGAACCCTATCCTGAAGAACGAGTAAGTGGGGGGTCATCATACCGATGCTCCCTAATACGGTCATAAAGAGAAGACTTGGAGACCACGCAAGCTAATATCCAACTAGGCTCCAAAATATCCAATCCGACAAGCTGGCCCACTAAGGCCTGAACATCCAATGCCAAAGGTCTCTCTGCTGCTGGAAGATATGCTAAACTCTCCAAACTCTCTGCCTAGCGATTCAAAGCATCGGCCACCACAGTGGCCTTCCCCGGATAGTACAAAATAGTGATATCATAGTCCTTAAGAAGCTCCAACCATCTCCGCTAACGCAAATTAAGATCCTTCTGCTTAAACAGATACTACAGACTCTGGTGATCAATATAAATCTCCCAATGAACCCCATATAAATAATGACGCCAAATCTTTAAGGCGTGAACAATGGATGCTAACTCAAGATCATGCACCAGATAATTCTTTTCATGGGTCTTCAACTGACGCGAGGCATAGGCAATCACCTACCCTCCTACATCAGAACACAACCAATGCCTATCCTTGAGGCATCACAATACACGGTGTAATAAACTGAAGCTGATGGCAAAACTAACACTGAAGCTATGGTCAAATCAGTCTTGAGCTTCTGAAAGCTCTTCTCACACTCGTCCGACCACCTGAATGGAGCACCATTTAGGGTCAATTTGGTCAAGGGCGATGCAATAGATGAAAATCCCTCCACAAAGCGACGATAATAACCCGCCAAACCAAGAAAGCTTCTAATCTCTGTGGCTGAGGAAGGTCTAGGCCAACTCTACACCGCCTCTATCTTCTTCGGATCCACTTGAATACCCTCGCTGGACACCACGTGTCCCAAGAATGCTACTGAACTGAGCCAAAACTCACACTTGGAGAACTTTGCATAAAGCTTCTCCTCCCTCAATCTCTGTAATACAATCCTTAAATGCTGAGCATGCTCTTCCTGGCTATGAGAGTACACCATGATGTCATCATTGAATACAACAACGAATGAGTCCAACTAGGGCTGGAATACACTGTTCATCAAATGCATGAATGTTGCTGGGGCATTGGTCAGCCTAAAAGACATCACTAAGAACTCATAATGGCTATATCGGGTCTTGAAAGCAGTCTTAAGAGTTTACGAATCCCGAATCTTCAGCCGGTGATAATCGGATCTCAAATCAATCTTGGAGAACACCCTCGCTCCCTGAAACTGGTCAAATAAATCATCAATACGAGGCAAAGGTTACTTGTTCTTGACTGTGAACTTGTTCAACTATCTGTAATCAATGCACATCCTCATGGAACCATCCTTCTTCTTTACAAATAGAACCAGTGCACCCCAAGGTGACACACTAGGCCGAATAAACCACTTATCGAGGAGTTCCTGAAGCTGCTCTTTCAATTCCTTCAACTCTGCCAATGCCATACGTTACAGTGGAATAGAAATGGGCTGAGTTCCCGACACCAAATCAATACCAAAGTCAATATCTCTGTCAGGCGGCATGCCCGACAGGTCTGCAGGAAACACATCCGGAAAATTATGTACCACTGGAACAGAATCAATGGCATGAGTCTCTGCACTAACATCCTTCACAAAAGCCAAATAAGATAGGCAACCCTTTTTAATCATACGCTGAGCCTTCAAATATGAAATCACCCTACTTGGTACATAATCTACAGAACCGCCCCACTCAATCCTCGAAATCCTAGCATAGCCAACGTCACTGTCTTAGCGTGACAATCTAGTACAACATGACATGGAGATAGCCAATTCATACCCAATATCACATCAAAGTCAACCATACTGAGCAACAAAAGGTTCACTTGAGTCTCCAGACCCCCAATAGTCACCACACATGACCGATATACGCGGTCGACAACAATAGTATCGCCCATAGGAGTAGATATATGTATAGATCAAACTAAAGACTTACAAGGCATATCCAGAAAATGGGCGAAATACGAGGAAACATATGAATATGTGGAACCAGAGTCAAATAATACTGAGGCATCTTTGTGACCAACTGAGACAATACCTGTAATCATAGCATCTAAAGCAATAGCATCTGGTTTGGAAAGGAGGGCATAGAAATGGGCCTGACCACCCCCTAATCTGCCTCCCCCTCTAGGGCGACCCCTAGCTGACTGACCTCTACCCCGAGCTGGCTGGGCGGGTGGTAGAGAAGCAACTGGTGCTGAAGTCGAAGGCTGACTCCTTTGCTGAGATAAATCACCTACATGACGACGAGGACACTGCCTCCACATATGCCGAAACTCCCCACACTCAAAACAACTCCATGGTGCTAGTGGCAGGAACTAAAAGGAGCCTCGAGCACCGGGATAACCAGTAGAGGAACTTGGCATAGAGGAGCCCTGAACTGGTGGAGCACGGGACGAACTCTGAGCTAGAAGGGCACTAAGTGATGAGTGGCCTTGATGAAAACTGTGAGAACCATGGCCAGATGATGCACCACGATGAAATGGCCGAGCTGACTGAGTCTGTCTAAAATGATGATCTCTACCGTGCTAAAACTGACCCCCAAAAGGAGCACCGCTGAATCCGCCCTGACCACGAGGCCTCTTGGCCTCCCTCTCAACCCTCTCCTAACCGTGAACCATCTCAATCTTCTGAGCAATGTCGACAACCTCATCAAAGGTAGCACCAAACACCCTCTCTCTGGTCATAAGCAACTGTAGCTGAAAAGTGAGACCATCAATAAACCTCATGATCCTCTCCTTGTCCGTGGGAACCAACGAGATCGCATGACGGACCAACTCGGAGAACTGCATCTCGTACTGTGTCACAGATATATCACTCTGGCGAAGCCGCTCAAACTGTCTGCGCAGCTCCTCTCTGCGGGATCAATGCACGAACTTCTCCAAAAAGACTACGGAGAACTGTTGCCAAGTAAGGGGTGTTGCGCCAATAGGCCTACGCCTCTCGTAAGTCTCCCCCATCTGAGTGCAGCCCCGGAGAACTGAAAAGTAGTGAATGGGACCCCACAAGTCTCCAGAATACCAGCAGTACAGAGTATCCTCTGACATCTGTCCAAGAAATCCTGAGCATCCTCTCTCTCTGTGTCACTAAAAGGTGGTGGCTGGAGTCTCTCAAACCTTTCCAACCTACGCTGATCATCATCAGGCATAGCAGGAACCACATAATCCTTTGCAGCTGCAACCGGCTGGGCTAGTGGTGCCCCCAGTGTCTGGTGTCCCTGAACAACCTGCTCGGGTGTGCGAGCGATGGGAGTCTGAGTGCCTGTGCCTCCCCCGGCCTGAGAAGTGGTTGCGACCGTCGAGATAGAAACCTCCTGAGCAAGGCTGGTACACGCTGTCAGAATCTGAGTTAGGGCCTCCTGAAGGCCTGGAATCACAATAGGCACAAACGATTCCCGAGCTGGTGCATCAACAACTGGAACCTGGTCCTGATCTGGGACAACTGGTGGATCTGCAGGTACTGCCCTAGCTACTGTATGGGCTGCACCTCTGCCCTTACCACTACCTCTACTGTGGCCTCGGCCTCTCGCGGTCCTAGCTGGTGGTACTGGTGGCTGGCCCTCCTGACCGGTAGCACGAGTCCTCACTATCTGTGAGAGAATGAAACAACATGTGTTTAGTTACTAGAATCAACAGATTCGCATGACAAGAATTCAAGAATGTGGAGTTTCCTAAAGGTTCTGCAGCCTCTCGAAGATAAGTACATACGTCTCCATACCGATCCGCAAGACCCTACTAAACCCGCTCATGCCTCGTGAGACCTATGTAACGTAGGCTCTGATACCAATCTGTCACGACCCAAACTAACCCTGTCGTGATGGCCCATATCGTGGAACTAGGCAAGCCGACTCATTTCCAAAACAAACCAATATTTTCATTCCAAAGATAATTACAAGGCTATTTAGCGTAAAAACCTTCGTAAAGGAGTTCAAATCACACAAAAGTGCGGAAAAGAAAAGCCCGACATCGAGGTGTCACTAGTCATGAGCATCTACTACCATTCGACTGACAATATCAAGACTAACATAGTCTGGAAAATAGCTAAATACAACTAAAGGATGATAAGAGGGAGAAGAGCAGGGGCTGCGATCATCAAGTAGCTACCTTGCTATCCCCGAGAAAATTTGCAACCGGAATAATCAACAACCGCTACCGTGTCCAGCTACACCTGGATCTGCTCACAAGGTGAAAGGAGTAACGTGAGTACGCCAACTCAGAAAGTAATAATAATAAATAAAATACTGAGCAGTAGTGACACAACAAAGCCTAAAAAGTTCATATCATGAAATCTCAATAAATACCACATGCTTTAAAAATCAGGATTTGAATCAAAACATCTCGTTTAAACCCAGTTCAGAAAAATCATTTAAAGATATTTTTTAGCAGTTTTCAAATATAGGCTAAATGCAAAGGTGAGAAAAATGATGAAATCATAAACAGCCCCTCGGGCAAATCTTACGGTCACGCATGCCTCTCGGGCATACTTCACAGTCACTCATGCCACTCGGGCATACCTCACAATCACTCATGCCTCCCAGTCACTCAGCACTCGGCACTCACACTCAGTAGGTACCTGCGCTCACTGGGATGTGTACAAACTCTGTAGGGGCTCCTTCAGCCCAAGCGCTATATCAAGCCAAATCATGGCATAAATCACTCAGGCCCTCGGCATATATCAAACATGCTGCGGCATGCAGCCCGATCTCATAAATATCCTCACAAATCATGCCCTCGGCCTCACTCAGTCATAAACCTCTCAAGCCACTCGGGCATTTCAGTAAATACAGGGTACTCAGCCCAAAACAACATTTATATGCATCAAAATAAAATGAGAAAAACTGAGTTATGCAGTAAATAGGTACAACCATGACTGAGTATAAATTTTCAATCGAAAACAGTGAGAGAATAGTAAGAAAAGCCCCCTAATGGTCCAAATAGCATAGGCACAAGGCCCAAACATGGCATCCAGCCCAATTTACAGAAACTCATTTCTAAAACATAAAAGTATCATATAGTTTCAACAAAATATGCAACTTTACAGTTTTTACAGGACGGACCAAGTCACAATCCCCAGCAATGCACGCCCACATGCCCGTCACCTAATATGTGCGTCACTTAAAAATAGTAGAATGATACAAAATCCGGGGTTTCATACCCTCAGGACTAGATTTACAATCATTACTTATCTCTAACAGGTCAAATCTCTACCCTGCAATCCTCTTGCCCCTCGACTCAGCCTCCAAATACTCCGAATCTATTCACAATCAGTACAATACCATCAATATATGCTAATAGAATGAATTCCACAAGAAAAACTATCAAATTAGCCCAAAATTCGAAATTGGCTAAAATCCGGCCCCCAGGCCCACGTCTCGAAATCCGTCAAAATTATCAAAACTAAATAGCCCATTCAATCACGAGTCTAACCATATCAAATTTACTCAAATCCGATAACAAAATCCCATTCAAAGCCCCAAAAATCCAACTCAAGAATTCTTCCTCAGTTTCCCCAATTTTTCACCCCAAATCACAATTTAGATGATACAAAATAAGATATAATCATGGAATTTAACCAAAATCAAGTGAGAAACACTTACCCCAATCAACTCCTAGAAAATCATTTCAAAAATCGTCTGAATCCGTGGTCTCTAGCTCAAAATATGTAAATGAGTTCAAACCCTCAATTTTGGAATTTAACACTGCTGCCTAGATTTTTCCTTAATCGCGATCGCGACGAACAAATTTGCTCCCTCAGAAATTTACTCTACGCTAACGCGTAACAACTCACGTGAACGTGATGCACTAACTGCTCACACCTACGCGATCGCAATTGCCCTCACGCGACCGCGAAGAGTAACACTCAAACTCCACTGCTGCCTCACTTCTTCTTCGCGAACTAGCCCTTGCGAACTAGCCCACGCGAATGAGGATTACTGCTTCTCAAACCTACACGATCGCATCCTAACACACGCGATCGCGTAGAGCAATCACTTTACCTCTTCACCAGCTCGATACCTCTACGCGAACGCAGCATTGGCCACGCGTTTGCGAAGCACAACTTCACACACTCACGCGATCGCGTCCCAAACTCTGCGATCGCATAGAACAACTTGCCTCTGCCCCAAATAAGCCTACCTGATCGCAGACCTGCCTACGCGATCGCGTATAAGGAAACCAAAACGCTCATACCAGCGGATCAACCATTTTGCAAAGTCCAAAAACGATCCGTTAACCACCCGAAACTCACCCGAGGCCCCCGGGACCTCAACCAAACATACCGACCAATCCTAAAATACCATACGAACTTAGTCGAACCTTTGAATCACTCAAAACAACATCAAAATACCAAATTACCCTCGTATTCAAGCCTAAGAACTTCTAAACTTCCAAATTCGATACCCGATGCCGAAACCAACCAAACTACATCCGAATGACCTCAAATTTTGCACACACGTCACAAATGACACTACAAACCTGCTCCAACTTCCGGAATTCTATTCCGACTCCAATATCAAAATTTTCACTGCCGACCGAAAATCGCCAAATTTCCAATTTCGCCAATTGAAGCATAATTCTACTACAAACCTCCAAATTACATTCCGGACGCGCTTCTAAGTCCAAAATCACCTAACGAAGCTAATTGAACTGTCAGAATTAAATTCCGAGATCATTTACACATAAGTCAACATCCGGTTGACTTTTCCAACCTAAGGTTCTAAATAAGAGACTAAGTGTCTCATTCCACTCCGAAACCACTCCGGACCCGAACCAACCAATCCGATATAACACAATACAACTAATTAACACATAAAGAAGCAGAAATGGGAGAAACAGGACTATAACTCTCGAAACGACCGGGCGGGTCGTTACAGTTTTTCTTTCTAAAACAAAAGATTATCATATAAATATGGAAAAGAATTACTCCTACTTTGGTCTTCAAGACATGTTTTGTCTAGAAACAGATACATTTAGAAAACAATCCAAAACAAGTCTCTCAAAATAAAACGAGAAAGACAGAATAATTGAAATAGGTTGTAATAAATCAGTTTTCTAACAATAGCAACTTATACTCATTGCTACACTAAGTAAGGATTTAATTCATATAATCTCTTGATTTACATTTAACATGAACTCAATTCTAAGATCAGAATACATTATAAATATTTACAAAGAAAGAAAACACCGAAAAGTTTATACATAAGCTAACTAATTCTTGATTCCTCGTCAGCTCCATTCCCTTACAATTAGTGTTGTTAAAGGCACTCTTAAGCCCTAAAGCGAGGCGCAAAATATGTTGGGTGCTTCACATTGCTCAGTGGGCGCTTCGCGTTGCTTAGTGGGCGCTTCAGTATCATCACCAATGCTCTAAGACATACTTTTCCTTGCCAATGAACATAATACAGAGGAGACGGCAATGAACAATTGATATTTAACTTTGTCGTAATTATTTTTAATTTCGTTGTCCTCATATTTTTTATTCATGTTTATAATTAATAATCATGGTCTACATATACATATTTGTATTTTTTTCTCCCTTTGCGCGTTTTTGCATTAAAGCCCACACTTTATTAGAGCCTTTTTACACTTTTCGTGTTTGATAACACTACTTATAATACATCCTGCCTTGGACTCGAACTATATATATATGCATGTATATATGTATATGCATGTATGTAGTTAGACTTTAGGAAAAATATATAAGATGCACCCCGAACTTATCCTGAAAAATCAGTTTCCAACTCAACCTTTACGGGCGTTCTTTTTCCACCCTATACTTGTCCAGACTGAATTTAATTCCTCCCTAAAAATACATAACCAAGCTTGTGGAGGGTTGTGTTCTCCAGGCTCCGTCACATGTCAATTTTTAATTTACTTTAGTATTTCAGTTATTGTTTTATTTTTTAATTATTTTTCAATCGCCCTCCACCCCAGTCACTGTTATTTTGAAACAAATATTGAATTTTCATGGAGTTATCACTATTTTCTCTCCTTCAACCATAACCATTAAAGATAACCAAATCAGTTGTTGCTAGCCTAAAGAATGAAGTTCGGGAGAACAAAGATGGAGAAGAAAGACCCACCAAAGCTCTTTGACTGAATATTGGCCGGAAAAATTATCCGATGAACTGACCGGCAGACACAATGAAGATGGCTAGAAAAAAACTCTCCAATGGTAATTTTATTTGATCTTTTCAGATGAGCTAATGAAAAGGAGGTTGGAAAAATATTGGAAGCATGGGTGAGGTGGGAAAGAAAATGATGGGGGTATATGAGGAAGGGAGATTAGGTGGTCCAGCAATGGTGGGAGTGTAGCACTGGCTGTGTATTTTGGGTTGGAGAAGAGGAGATAGAAGAAAGGATCGAGATAGAAACAATAAAATAAAAAGAAAAAATAAGATAAAGAAAGTGGGACCCATAAATAATTAAGTTAAATATGTAATGCATATGTGTATGATTTAGTATAATTACTGTTCTTTTCTTGGTTCTACTCGAGTTTGGGAGAGTGAAACCACTTTCTCTGTTATGTCACCATTTAGGGAGGAATTACATTTTGTCTGGACAAGTATAAGGTCGAAAACGAACGCCCGTAAAGGTTGAGTTGGAAACTAATTTTTCAGAATAAGTTCGGGATGCATCTTATGTATTATCCCTAGATTTTATCAAAACTTTTAGATATTGTATATATAATAGACTATCATTCACAGGTTTCCGAATCCTAGATTCGCGTATGAGATTTTCGATATTCAGGTACAAAAGCGCGCGAACCTACTCAATCATGCCAAGACAAATTGGGCAGGGTGGATTTCTTACATCCTTATGGCGTATTCAGTTTTCTTTCTTCCAAATAATCAGCAGGGTAAAGATGACTGCAAACTAAAACTGCCACAACAGAGGGTTCGCCTTATGTAGTCGAAAATGTAGGGGTCCGACCTAATATTGAGGACCAACCTATTGAACACCTTATGTAGTTGAAAATTTGCCTATTGAATATGACTTGGTGGCATTACAGGTCGCGCATCTCCTACCCAATTGAGCGTGTTTTGCTAGAAAGACTGGAGTTTTTGCCGGGAAAATTAATTTTTCCTCCATTTTTTCCCACACGCTTTAGTTTGTTTAGAATTTGTCATATATGTGTTAAATAGGCACATTTTCAACTACATATATAAAGTCACTATATCGGACCCCTAGCTTAGGTGTCTAAATGAACATTTTTGGGCATGGTTGTCTATGTATTCAGCCAAGTAGATTCAAAAGAAATATTAGAGAATCATTCAAGACTTGAACGAGAAATTTGATTTACAGGGTCACATTCTATTTCTATTAGAATTGTCTTTATATTTGAAGGAAACACAGGAACTCTGCCACCATAAGCAACTAAGAACTTGGCCACCCAGGTCTCCCTTAGCCGCACCTGCGGCTCTTCCTTCGCTCCTGCATCCTCGCACCTGCGGTTCCCACTCTACAGGTGCGGAAAGCACCAGTAGCAGCAACTTCAGTTGCACTTCTCCAACTCCAAACTTTCCGTTAACCACTCGGAATCACCCCAAGGCCCTCTGGACCACGCCCAAATATACCAACATATCCTATAACGTTATACAAACTTAGTAGAACCTTCGGATCACTCAAATCAACATCAAAACACCAAATTACGTCCGAATTCAAGCCTAAGAACTTCTAAACTTCTAAATTCCACAAACGATGCCAAAACCTACCAAACCACGTCCGGATGACCTCAAATTTTGCACACAAGTTAGAAATGACACTACAAACCTACTCCAACTTCTAGAAATCCAATCCGACCCCAATATCAAAATTTTCGATGCCGGCCAAATTTGCTAAAATTCTAATTTCCGCCAATTCAAGCATAATTCTACCACAGACCTCCAAATTACATTCCGGACGCGCTCCTAAGTCCAAAATTACCTAACGGGGCTAACGAAATCATTAAAATTCAAATCCAAGGTCGTTCACACATAAGTCAACATCCGGTCAACTTTTCCAACTTAAGCTCTCAACTAAGAGACTATGTGTCTCAATTCATTCCGAAACCACTCTGAACCCGAACCAACTACCCCAGTATATCATAATATAGCTGAAGAACACAAAAGAAGTAGAAATGGAAAAAATATGGCTATAACTCTCGAAACTACCAGCCGAGTCGTTACAACTACCCAGTAGGATTTTTTCCAACAATTCACTAAATCACTAAGACAAAAACAATATTTACAAAACTCTTTGTAAACCTAAGTATTACCTCTAACCCTTTGTGGCAACCAACCTCAGACTGTTGCGATAATTTCAAGTTAACTCTAACTTGAACACTACATTCAGAGTACCTAGTACAAATGCTTCTAAAGAAAGTTGAAAGGTACAACTCAAAAGCCCTACTAGAATTGAACTAGAATAAAGACAGACACTTGAAACTGGTTCTTCTATCTTGTTCATGTAGCTTCAGGTTCGCACACTTGAATCACATAAGAATTGCTTGCAAAATACCTTGCTATTTTGCTCTCAACTCTCGTTTAACTTCAGTGTTTGTGCGTACCTGTAATATGAGAATATCCTGCAATATATAGAGTTAGTAGAGTAGGAAATAACTAGAAGTCTAATGCTTTACTCTTCCTTGGTGGATATATTGAGTTAGGAAGAGTTCTAGTGTCACGACCCAAAATCCCACCATAGGCGTCGTGATGGCACTTAGTCTCTAAGACTAAGTAAGCCGATTATAATTACAATCCAAGCCATTTTTTTATACAAACTAACAGCGAAAATAATTACAAACAACCTTCCAAGACTGGTAATTGTAACGACCCAATCAGTCATTTTAAAAGTTGTAATCCCATTCCCCTATTTACTGCTCCTTACGTGCTTTATAACTGTTATGGAACTTGCCGAGGTAGTCGGTTCAGGTCCGGTGAGGTTTTGGAATGAATTGGAACATTTAGTTCCAAGGTTTAAAGCTTAAGTTCAAATAGTGACCGGATGTCGACTTATATGTAAACGACCCCAGAATAGAATTTTGATATTTCCAACAGCTCCGTATGATAATTTTGGACTTAGGAGCGTGTTCGAAATTTTATTTGGAAGCCCGTAGTTAAATTAGGCTTGAAATGGCTAAAATAGGAATTTAAGTTTGGAAGTTTGACCGGGGAGTTGACTTTTTGATATCAGGGTTGGAATCCAATTCCAAAAAATTTTATAGCTCCATTATGTCATTTATGACTTATGTGCAAAATTTGAGGTCAATCGGACTTGATTTGATAGGTTTCGACATCGAATCTAGAAGTTGGAAATTCTTAAGTTCCTTAAGCTTGAATTGGGGTATGATTCGTGGTTTTAGCATTGTTTTATGTGATTTGAGGTTTCAAATAAGTTCGTATGATGTTTTAGGACTTGTTGGTGTATTTGGTTGAGGTCCCGAGGGCCAGGATCGAGGGCCATGATCGAGGGTCAGGATCGAGGGCCAGGATCGAAGCCATGATCGAGGGCCAGGATCGAGGGCAGCCTAGACAGAACTTTAAGTTATAAAATAGGGGACTTCGTCCCATTTTCCATTTTTGATAAATTGGAGATTGGGGAGAGGCGATCTTTAGGAGATTTTCAGAGAAAACATCGGGGTAAGTGTTCTTAACTCAATTTTGGTTAGATTACTCGAATCCATGGTTGTTTTTATCATTTAATTGGAGAACTAAGTTGGAAAAGTTTGAAAACTCTCTTGGATAAATTTGAGGATTTGATGGCCGGATTGTTATCGAAATTCAGTAATTTTGGTATGGTTA
This sequence comes from Nicotiana tomentosiformis, assembly GCF_000390325.3. Lineage (NCBI taxonomy): Eukaryota > Viridiplantae > Streptophyta > Magnoliopsida > Solanales > Solanaceae > Nicotiana > Nicotiana tomentosiformis. Next base: position 3,012,830 of record NC_090817.1, on the reverse strand, counting down.
GACTCATGGTTGAATGGACGTTCATATTTTGTAACTTTCGCCGGATTCCGAGACGTGGGCCCACGAACGATTTTTGAGTTAATTTCGGATTTTATTGAAAAATGTAATAGTTTCTTATGAAATTAATTCCTATAATTTTTGTTGACTGTATTGAATTATTTTGGCTAGATTCGAGCCATTCAAAGTTGGATAATCGAAGAAAAGGCATACTAGTGGATTAAGTTGGGCAAGTCGAGATAAGTGACTTGTCTAACCTTGTGTGGGGGAAATTTCCCCTAGGATTTGTATTGATGTGAAAATTTTAATGTGTTGAAAGTCGTGTACACGAGGTGACGAGTGTGTACACGGGCTAAATATGGAAGATTATATTTTTAAATTGTGTAGATCATTGTTGCATATTAATTAAATTATTTTATTTTATTATACTCTTCATCATTGATCTGATTCTTTTATACTTTAAATTTGCTTGACTTTTTCTTGCTAATTATTTTACCTGTTTAGTTGACACTTGGTTTCTTTTATTCTGTGCATTATTTGAAGGTTGAATTTCTTTAATTTAAATATTATTAAAGTGAAATATTTGATATTTTAAATTTGGTATAGAGGTAACGTATAAAAAAAATTAAAATATTATTTTTGCTGAGTTATTTATTCTTGAATATTTTGTGAGATTGTTGTACTCATTGTGATTTAGTCATGAGCTCCCCGTTGTGGAAAATATTGTTGATGTTGTTTATTTTGGCATATTGAAATATTTGGACACTTGAGGTGCAAATTATGATATATTGTGATATTGATACAAATGCGGTGGTATAAGGTCTGGGTGTTGAAACGCATGCGGTGAGATAAGGGTGGCTTGATACGCGTGGCTAGTAGGGAAACTACTAGAAGTCATGCGGTGTGATAAGGGTGGCTAAAACGTGGGATACTATTTCGGAAAAAATATTTTTCATTAAAATTTAATGTGAAGGCTCCCGCGGTGATATGAGAAAATGAGATATTGTGAATTTATTTATGATTTGGGACTACGAGGCGGTACCTCAGGAGTATCCCTGTTGATATTATTTATGGCAGCAGTTACCTTTGATTATTATTGTGATTTTCCCAAAGTTGAAAATTCTGTTTGTTTTCGCGAGGTATTATTTTCCCTTATTCTGTGTAGTTAAAGGGTGACATACTATTTACTTGATTCATTTTCATTATCATTTATTGCTATTATATTGTTAAACATGTCACCATGTCTTTTATTATTCCAGTAGGGCCTAACCTGACCTCGTCACTACTCTGCCGAGGTTAGGCTTGGCACTTACTGGGTACCGCTGTGGTGTACTCATACGACGCTTATGCATATCTTTTTGTGCAGATCTAGGTATTCTTTATCAGACTATGTATCAGTGAGTTAAGCTGAACGTGGAGACTTCAAGGTATATCTGTCAGCGTCCGCAGACCTCAGAGTCCCCTTCTATCCTTATTATGTTGTTTTCCCTATTCACATTAGATTCTGATGTATGAAGATATTTGTACTACTTCTTTAGAGCTTGTGACTTATATTTCATCGGGTTTTGGGAATTTCTTTATGTACTGGGAGATTGAGATTTTTTTTTAAATTTTTTTAATTGATATTTTGATTATTCCGCATATTGATAGGCTTACCTAGTCTTAGAGACTAGGTGCCATCACGACATCCTACAGAGGGAAATTTGGGGTCGTGACAGTAATACTGAGTCACGAACTCTAACTGAATACATGAAATGATCTCAAGGATCGAATACTCAATATTGTTTGATTAATAATTAACAGTACAATAAAATGGAAAGACTCTAATGTACTGCGATGACGAAGCAACTCTACCTTGAATCCTTGCGATCACACTTTAACTCTATCCGAGTCCGATATCTCCAATACCTGGCTTTGCACAAAAATGTGCAGAAGTGTAGTATGAGTACACCACAGTCAGTATCCAGTAAGTATCAAGACTAACATCGGTGGAGTAGTGACGGGATATAGTCAAGACACTCACTAGTCTAATAACCTGTGCAATATAGTATAAAAAAATAATAGAAAAATAAATAGCAGTGATAGCAACAATAATCAACTAGTGATGTAAACAACAAGGCAACAAGAACTCCATAAATATTGCTCAAACGGGTATTGAACACAAATACAACCAATAATCAAGTCCTTCAAAGTATGCATCTTTCATCTATAAGTTTTTCAATAGAAATCTCTAGAATATAATCCTTTCCAATAAATATATTTCGAACATACTTCTTTCAATTAAATATTTTTCAAATATAATTCTTTCAAATAAATATCTTTCGAATATAGATCTTTCAAATATAATTCTTTCAAATAAATGTCCTTCGAATATAATTCTTTCAAATAATATTTTGAATATAATCCTTTCAAATAAAAGTCACCTTGTGACACCTCATCTCATAATCATAAAATACGGCTCTCAGCCCACTTTCATATTTTCACGGCGCCTCGTGCCAATATCTCTATCACAATCGTACGGACAACTCACGTGCCAATATCATCATCATATTTTTCCCGGCACCTCGTGCCCACATTTCATATCTGTTGCGGCGTGCAACCCAATCCCATAAAACATTAATCATACATGTTGCGGCGTGCAACCCAATCCCATATAACATAATCCGCCTGTCAATAGCCACATGCTCCCAATTTCAACATAGATCCGACTATTATCAAGTTTACCAAAATAACAAGACAAGTTGCACAAGATGTAAAAATAAACACAAGGAAAATCACAATATCGCATGAAAATTACCAACGCAATAACCCCACATCATCACATAAAAATTACCAACACAATAACTCCACATCATCACATATCATCCCTGACAATAGCCACCCTTATCTTTCCTATAGCCACCTTTATCACTCCTATAATAGCCTCCATTATCCCTCTGCCCTGACAATATCAATAGCCACCCATATCGCTCCGTATAATAGCCACCCATATCACTCCGCCCAGACAATATCCCAACACACATAACCACAGTGAAATGCCACCCTTATACCCACATAATATCAATAGTGAAATGCCACCCTTATATTCTCATAACTATAACTCAAATCACACAACAATTTACACGGAACATTATCACGACAATAAAACACAATCAATTCATATCACAATTTGCCTAATGACCACAACCAATTTCAATGATATAGTAAAATCAATAAATTTCTCAAAAATAGCCCAAGGCTCCATACAACATATATAAAATCTCAAAACAACAACAAAGATGGAAAAGTAACTCATCATAGGACAACGACTTCTTTAATCCAGATTTTAATAAATATAAATTAATGCCTCATTTTAAATATTTAATAATTATTTGCAGATAAGGATTAAATAATGAATTTAATTCCAAGAAAAATTTCAAATCAACAAGCACACGGAATTCACATAAAAATCTACGTGACAATAATATCAAATTATCATATAAAATAAAATTTCGACAAACAGGGAACGAGGCATGAGAATTCAAGGATTTACTAAGTTCCAATAATTTTCTAATTTAATACATAAGGGTGTCTACGAATTTTAACCGATATAATTTGCACATATACACCAAGTAAGTACTCATCACCTTGCGTACACAGCTTTCAATCACACAATTTCCACATAAGACTCAATGCCTAAGGGGTAATTTCCCTACTCAAGGTTAGGCAAAATACTTACCTCGTTTTGCAACCAAATTCAAGATTCCAATAAACCTTTGCCTCGCGAATTCGTGTTCGGACGCTTCAAATCTAGTTACAACAATTCAATATACTCAATACGAATCTTAGGAATTAATTCCATATGAAATTACTAATATTTCGTATTAAAATCCGAAATTCATTTTAAAAATCGACAGTGGGACCCACGTTTCAAATCCCGAAAAACTCATGAAATTCGAACACTCGTTCCGATATGAGTTCAACCATACAAAAATTATCGAATTTCGTGAATTTCCCTTCAAATCTTCAATTAAAGTCTTTAAAGATTTCTACCATTTTCAATCCAATGTTTACCCATTTGAACTCAACAATCTTTCCACAAACCTTATTGGTACAAGCATGTATAACTAATACTCTCACATCCAAGAATCATCTTACTAATTACCTATTTCTAGTTGGATTTCGAAATTGAAGGATTGGGGAAAGAAATTCTTACCTCTTTGAAGCTCTAGCAACCCTTTGATGCGATTTCAAGGTTTGATTCAAGGTAGAGTAGTGAAATCCTTAGTCTTTCCTTTCCTCTATCTAGAATCGCTCTCCCCTCTCTCTAAAACACCAGAAAATACCCAAAATATGAACCCTAAAATGAGTTAAATGAAATGGGGGTCGGGTTATAAAAAACTCTCCAAATTTTCGGATCGGGCTATAGACCAGGGTAGGCACGATCCGTAGCAAGCTAAATACCAGGTTTCGCGAGGGATACAACATGGTCTAGCACACTATAGACCTGGATTCGCAAGGGATATAGCACGGTTTAGCGCGCTACATACCTGGCTTCGCGAGGTCAAAATGATTTAACTCCCCAACACATTTTTCAACCCAATAAGTCTGAAAATATAATATATTAGCCTACCTTGGCACCACGAAACCTTAAATTTCTTGGCGAAAGTTTATGGGGCATTACATCTAGTTATGTTTAACTTCTAACTCCTCCCTTATCTAGGATAGAGTTCTCTTCGAGTAAGGAGTACTTATTCTTATCACTTATGCAACCTTCTGCGTTTAGGAGATATCAAATATAACCACTTAAGCTTATCTGCTTCACGTTTATGCCTTGTGCTCGAATATGCCCGTGTCTGTGTACATTGTGTATGGACCTGGTTCATGCTTGAATTCATTTGTCAATCATCAAAACAAACTTCACTTAGGCCAACAAATTCCCCATTTTTGATGATGACAAACTCTGTGCTTTTCATAAGCATAAGACCTATTTCAACTCAGCTCAACATCAACACAATGTTAGAACACTTACCATTTTAAAGCCACAAATTATCAAGAACCATGTTCATTAGGTTATAAACATCACAGTCCAAAGTAAGAATCACAACCTATCTTCTCCATTTTGGCATCATCGAAAAGTTGCATAATTATGTTAGATAACTAGATTTTAATAGATATCACTCACGGCCACTGGGGCTACTTCAAATGCAATCATGAAGTCAAGCATCATTTATCAATCTAATGATATTAGCTATCTAAGAAGCATCTACAAATCGTTAGAGAACAAAAATAGTTGATTATCATTGATACTAGTCATCCACAAAGCATAAAGAAAAATAAAGGCACTGGATCGTGAGCAAAAAGAACAACAAAAAATCCCATATGGGTCACTAGTTTATCTAACTAGGCTAGGAAAGTTTCAAGGCTAGGAAGGACCAGGTTCTTGGTTTATGTCTTGAAGAAGCTTCAACATATCATGAAAAATGCCTTCATTCTTCTCCTTCTCAGTTGCAAGCTCAGCCCTGAGAGCATCCCTCCCAGTTTCTACTTTAGCCAGCCTCTTCTTCAGCCTCTCAATCTCAGCATCCTTAGCCCCCACTCTCTTGCACCAAGGCTTTCACTTTGTTGTTCATAGGCACCTTCTTGGATGAACCAGGTTCTTTGGGAGCAGTGTGGACTTCATAGTCACATGCAGTCAAAGTGCTGGCCCCAAAGTGATATTTGCTTGTACTAACATCCCATTTATTGAGGGGTACCTTGAAGTGAGCAAGCACAACAGCGAGAATGAAACCATAGGGTATGGCATGAGTTTTGGTGCCAGTTAGAACCCTATCAAGAAGCTGGATAATAAATCTAGGCCAATTGATCTGCCTCCTAACAAGCTCGAAACACACACTTAATTTATGCTCGCTTATAGTATAATATAATATAATATCCACAGAGATTGGATTTAAACAGTATTATCGTAGTTTCTAACTTGATCACTATCCAAGATGATCAACAATTGAGATTTATATGATTTCTAACTAAAATTAACTAAGATCTAAAGTTATTGACTAATGACAATTGAAATAAGAAAGTTATCAGTAAGAGGAAATAGGGGTTGATAGGATAGATGTAAGATAATTATTTGGGATCTAACTCTAGATAATTCACTTCTAATATTTAAGTGAGTCTCTCGAATTCACTCAATTATCAATTCAACCATTTAGCAAAACTCCTCTCTTGGTTAAGTTTCAACCTAACAAGATAAACTAATTTAAGCACGTGAAGATATGCAAGAATGCACAGTGGATTGGTCTTTAGGAAAACCTCTTTTGATTATTCTCCTAACTAGGTTTAATCAATAATTCAACTAGCCTCTTTCGATTACTAAGAAGAATTTATGAACTCAACCAACAAAATAATGCAAATATGTCACAAGTTATGCCTCTCTCGATTACATGAACAAGTGAATATAGATGCAACAGTTAAATCATCCAAAAAATGCTTCACAACATAAAACTAGAGTTATAATCCACAAACAATCATCAATACACCAAATCCATTAAACCCTAAATGGAACTACTCCATAGATATAGAGCAATTCATCACAAATAAGTTTAAAGTAAAGGAAAACATAAATTCAATCCAAACTCGGGTCTTGAGTAAAGAAGGAATGATGAAATCCTTGTGCTCGTATTTTTCCAACTCCTTCTTCGCCTCCTTAGGTCGAATATGTGTCAAAAGTACAGAAAATAATATTTTTCCATGTATTTATACCAAGTAGGGTCGGCCCCAAACGAAATCACATTTTTCTAGCTGAAATAGGACATTTTCTCTGTAAACATTGCACAGGCGCGTCGCCATGCATTTAGTGGGGAAATCCAGAGAGCTCAACTTCTATCAGAAAACCAAAAATACATTGTTGCGTTGCACTATGCCTCGCATCATGCGTCGCACTAGTGCAAATTTCTCAGAATACGGCTCAAATCTTGCGTTTTGACGTCCAGACTTGGTCCTCGACCCCCAAACATGATCACGACGTAATCCCTTGGGTTTTTACTCAGACTTCAAAGCTCCAAATAGCTCGAATTAGCTCCACAACATCTACATCACTCGGAATCAATCTTACAAGGCATAAAACACATAATTAGTGCAAAACACTACAAATTAAAGCTCAAAACAAGTAAAGTACAGTGAATTAAAGTGCCATAAGCGACTAAAATATGGGATTATAGCCTACCATCACCTCCCACTATGCAGCCATTCCATAAGGACTAGGTCCATGAAGGTGGCAATGTGCCTTCTTTCCTTCCTAGGAAACACGACCTTGTTAACAAATTCAAACAACACTTTGTGGGCAGGCTTCATCTCACTTTGTACACAGCTTTGGGCTTTAGGGAAGGTTTTCTAGGCTTGGCCATTTTAGCTTTTTGTAATCATTGTACCCATCAACAGGTACTTCTAGAATCTCTCCCAATTCCTTGTCGTCGAAGAACACAGTCACCCCCTTCACCACACTGGTGACTGTCATTTTTGACCTCACAATTTACCATGAACTCTACAATCTCAAATCTGGAAAGCCTTCCATCCATCTGAAGGACCATGTCCTTCCAACCCTGCAGTTGTAGTTTTTCCAGCAGTATCACCATGCCTTCCTCCTCCAAGTCCCTGAGGAGCCTCCCCTTCAAGATGGTTCTTTTCCCAAACTTAACCATCTTGTCCTGCCCTTTATTAGATTCCTCTTCTTCTTCGCTTTCCTCTTCCTCCACTATTTGTACTTTCCTAGATTTTCTGGCAGACCTGGTTCTTTTTGCCAAGATAGAAGGCTCTGCATCAACAATCTTTGAAGGTGACTTTTTTTTGGAAGTCTTTCTTTTCTTTGCCTTTGGAGTCACAACCTCCATCTCCTCTGCCTTGTCTTCATCACAAAGAACCAGGTCTATCTTCTCAATCTCAATTGCCTCAACAGACTCACTCACCTTCTTCTTTCCCTTTGCAACAACTTTTCTTTTGCTCTCTTCCAAGGCCTTTTCAAGTTCAGCCTCACTTTGCTTCTTCTGACTCAGTGTAGCTCTTTCTCTTGTACGAGGAGTCACTACAGGGATAAAAGGAGAAACCTTTATTTTCTTGTTTGCCCTAGCAGTTCCAGGAATTTTAACTCCTGAACTCTTCTTCCTTTTTGGATTTTAACTGTCAGACACTCGAGGGGTTCCTGCACAAAAGGAACAGGTTCTTGGAACCTCTTCCTCAACCTAACCAACCCCTGAGCTGCGCTAGTATTACCAGACCCACTACCCTCTTCTTCTCTCCATTTTTCCTCCCTCTCACTAGCTTCCTGTCACAACCTGATTTCTAACCAAGTCATAACTGGCACTGAATGCCTTAACTTGACCGAGCGAACCATCTTGGCTTCTCTATTCTGTTCTATTTTTGTTATGCAATGCATCTCAACACAATTCGATATGATTTAAAGTAAATACTTTTCTGAATCTTCAAATGAAATAATATTCTAAAAGGAAATTCATTATGTTATCTTGAATAAATTGAAAAACAAATGTAATGCAAAGTGGACACCCATGACTCAGTTCTGACTCTGTCTATGAAGCCTCTAAGAAATACTGAAATAATAAGACAAAATTCTGGAATCAACGAACTCCACGAACTAAAATAGAGCTCACCAAATCTTCTAGTAATGAGAAGAGAATATACTAGCTCGTAGCTTGCTTACCTGCAAAATCTGTGCCTACATTGACATAGGTTAATGTAGGTTCCTATGAAGAGAACGTTAGTACACCACAGCGGTACTCAATAAGTAAAGCAATCCTCCCACTGTATGCATGATATAAGAAAATTCTAAAAGCTTTTGATGAAGTGTTGAAAAAAACAACTCATATATCTAGTATAAAGTTCTTCTTGATGTCATTCATATAAATTCTCTTCTTTTCTGAAAAATATAATAAAAAATTCAAATAGATAGATATATAAACTTTCTTGAAACAATCCTTGTAAATTTTCCAAAGCATTGTCTTTTCTTTTATTTTCTGGGGAGTTCCATTGATTATGACATTCTTTCTGATTCTGATTCTGAAAATGTCACCATATGATCGGTATGGTGGATGATCCTAGCCCGATCGCCTGGATCCCATTCCTGTGGTGCCTCACAATTTAAGGTTCTAGAATGCTCGCTTTCTTGTGCCTTACCATGGCACTTCTATTATAGTGTCTGAACCAATGGTATACTAATCTCCTACTCTAGCACGAGTAATTTCGGGGTAACATAAACCATTAGAGGCTATGAACCCTTCTCAGAGATCCAAGAAAACTCCCCAAAATGTTCTTCTGAGTAATTCTTGCATCACAAAACTTAAAACCATGATATATCTTCATAGTTCTCATCAAAACATTTCCATAAAATCTTGTAAAAGAAATTTTCAATACTGTTTATACATTAAAGAAACATGTGCAAGTCATGAATGCATGGGATATGATTTATGGAACAACAAACTATTTTTGAGTTATTAACCATAATAATAATCTAAGATATTTTCTACAATTCTAATGGATAATGTGAGTCCACTCGTTCCATTTAGAGCCCACATCAACACCTATACAGTCTAACAATAACTTATGGCATGATATTTGTGAGAAGACAACTTAAGTAAAAGCATTGTCTCTACTCACCTTAATTCCTTGCTTTTGAATAAATCTATACATAGTTAATTTAAAGATCAATACTAGAAGTTCCAAGATTTCCAAAATATAAAAACCCTAGGTTTGATTCTTCTCTCCTTCCAGGGTTCATCGTTAATCTAAGTTCTTGTAGTATTTTCTAGATGCAAATATCAACCATAAACCTCTTTAACAATTGTGGTTGAAAGCGGTTACGAAACTTACCTTGAATCACGAAACCCTAGGTTAGTGGAGAGACCTTGTTCTTGAGTTCTTGTTGAGAATCTAGTGGTTTTGAAATGGAATAGTGTTAGAATTGATGTTTGGAAGTAGTATTCTAACGCTAATCGCATTGAAAACTCACCTTAGGTAGTATGAGAACCCTTAGATGCCTTGAGGATGAGAGGGAAGGTTTAATCTTTAAAGAATGAGGCTATTTTCTCTCTCCCCATCCCTTTTCTTTCAATTCAAGCCTTCGGCGTCACAATCCGCGCCTAACGCCACCCAAAACTCCCCAAAAATTTTACTTCTGACTTTGGCATTTTAATTCGGGCCTGGAGCCCCCCTCCCCCCCGGGCACCCAAAACGTGACCCATTTATCTGACAAGATAGTCTTTAGTAAAACGCCTATAACTTTTTATAGGAACATTGTAACGACCCGACCGATCATATTGAGAATTTACGCTCCTTTCAACTATTTGAATTCTTGAATAACTTTATACAAGGTATTATGACTTGTGTGAATTATCGATTTTAGTTTTAAGGTATTTCGGAGTTAGCTTGGAAGAATGAATTTTCATGTTGGAAGCTTTAGTTGAAATAGTTGACCAGATATTGACTTATGTGTAAATGACCTTAGAATTTAATTTTGATGATTCCATTACCTTCGTATGGTGATTTTGGACTTAGAAACGTGTCCGGAAAATTATTTGGAGGTCCGTAGTGGAATTAGGCTTGAAATGGCGAAAGTCGAATTTTTGGGAAGTTTGACTAGGGAGTTGACTTTTTTATATCGGGGTCGGAATCCGATTCTGGAAATTAGAATAGGTCCGTAATGTGAAATGTGACTTGTGTTCAAAATTTGAGGTCAATCGGACGCGATTTGATAGGTTTCGGCGTCGTTTGTAGAATTTAAAAATTTTGAAGTTCATTAGGCTTGAATCCGTATGTAGTTCGTATTTTTGAAGTTGTTTGATACTTCGACTAAGCTCGTATGATATTTAGGACTTGTTGGTGTAATTGGTTGAGGTCTCGGGGGCCTCGGGTGACTTTCAGATGGTTAACGGATCAAATTCGGACTTAGAAGAAAAATTTGAAGTTTCTGCCTTCTGGTGCAATCGCACCTACGGAACTTGGCTCGCAGGTGCGACCACGCAGAAGCGCAATGGACATTGCAGAAGCGGAGGCTGGGGTGATGACTGTGGAACGCATATACGGAAGGCATCTCCCAAGTGCGGACATGCACCTGCACGTGAGGGGATCGCAGAAGCGATATTTTTCGCAAAAGCGGGGGAAAGATCCGTAGGATCAGTTGCGCAGAAGCGGTTCAAATTTCCGCAAGTGCAAAAACCCCTGGGCAGTACAAAAATAGAGGGGTTCCGAGATTTTGCCATTTTTGGGCATTTCAAGCTCGGGTTGGGCGATTTTGAGCGAGGTTTTCATGGAAAAACTTAAGGTAAGTCCCTTGTGATAATGTTTACTCCATAATATTGAATTATCATCGAATAATCCGACTAGATTACATATTTTTGAGGTGTAAATCGGGGATTTGAACTTAGGGATTTGAAAATTTGGAGGTCGAATTGAGGTCGGATTTTGGTAAAATTGGTATGGTTAAATTCGTGGTTGAATGGGCTTTCAGATTTTGTAACTTTTGTCGGGTTCCAAGACGTGGGCCCTACGGGCGATTTTTGAGCTAAATTTCGGATTTTTATGGAAAATTAGTATTTTCTTATGGATTAATTCCAATAAATTTTATTGACTAAAATGAATTATTGTGACTGGCTTCGAGGCATCCGTAGGCCGATATGCGAGGCAAAGGCATAGCAGAGTAAAGAATTTCACATTTTGAAGTAAGTAACAATTTTAAATCTGGTCGTGAGGGTATGAAACCCTGGATTTTTGTATCATGTGATTATTTTGGAGGTGACGCACATGCTAGGTGACGGGCATGTGGGCGTGCACCGAGGGGATTGTGACTTGGTCCGTCCCATGAAACTATAAAGTTGAATAACTTGTTGTTAGCTATATGCTCTTTATGTATTGAAGAAATTTGACTGTAAATCATGTTAGGAATCATGCTTAGGCTATGTGATAGTACTGTTGGGACCTGCAGAGGTCGCGTACTTTCTGAATTATTTGCTAATTGTTGTCTTGTACTCAGTCATGATTTTACTTGCGTATCATACCTCAGTCTTTCTTGATTTTGTTGATACACTATGTTATCTTTGTTTGGGCTGATCTTTGTGATTTACGAGATCCGAGAGACTAGGGAGGTTGAGGACTGAGTAAGGCCGAGGGCCTGTCGGTGTGGTAAGGATACTATGGCACGTGAGTTGTCAGTGCAGGATATTATAGCACGTGAGTTGTCCGTGCAACACGTGAGTTATCCATGCGGATTATGGTGCTTGGGCTTTAAGAGCCCCTTCGGAGTCTGTACACCCCAGTGAGCGCGGGTACCCATTGAGTGTGAGTGTTGAGGGCTGGGATCCCAGTGAGTGATTGTTGTCCTGAGAGGATGTACTTGCTTTTCATTTGTTATTGCACTTAGTTGCTATCTGTCATTGTTGTGAAATTCTCTGAAGATTTTATATCCGGATTATATGAACTTGAACTGTATAGAACTGATTTGACTTAAACTGCTGGATTTGAAAGCATGTCTTTTCTTTGTTAGAATTACTGAAAATGAACTATAACTGTGTAGCTCGTCACTATCTTCAGTTCCTTATTTATTATTGCTACTTACTGAGTTGGTTGTACTCATACTACACACTGCACTTCGTGTGCAGATCCAGGTATTTCCGGGCATAGCGGTTGTTGATTCTCTCGCATGGTGGATTTTTCGGAGATTCAGAGGTAGCTTCCATGTTTCACAGACCTTGTCTCTCCTTCCCTATCTCCTTGTTTAATGTAATTAGTCTTAGACTGTTATAGACCGTATTTTCCAGACTTGTATTCATACTAGATGCTCATGTACTCAGTGACACCAGATTTTGGGAGTATTTATATTTGTACTTGTGAGATTTCTTCCGTAAAATTTAATCATTCTCTTTTCAAATTTAAGAGAATATATGGTTTATTAAGATTGTCGGCTTGCCTAGTATTGAGATAGGCGTCATCACGACGAGTGAGATTTCGGGTCATGACAAACATCGAAATGATAAATGGTTTGAAGTGTTAGAAACTAGACTTCAAGGGATTTCATTTGATATATATCTCATATCTCAATTAATTATATATTGATATATATATATGTGCGTTGAAACTTAGGTCATGTACAGTTAAGGTCATTTCCATCCCTTAAATAATACCAATGGATTCCAATTTACTCCTATCCTCTTATAATCATCCATTCAACCTTCTAAACATAAGATTTATGTATTTTATGCCTTCATAACTTTTCTCACATCTTTGTGAACTTAGAGCTTGAGCGAGAACATAATACTTAGCAAAAGTATTTTTCCCGGGGCTTTACAATCTTCCCCCCTTGTATTACATTCGTCCTCGAATGTCGAATGTGTAACTTAAAGTAAAAACTCCTTCCATTAGCTCTTTGTATCTTTTGCATAGTTTACCTAAAACGCAAACTTTGGCCAACACTTTAAATTTCTTATAATTTCTATAGTGCCTCCTTTGGAATTAGAGCAACCACAACATTTTTAACATGTCAAATCTCAATTATTTATAGCCCATACGGCTATCCAACTACAACCCAAAATCCGGGCCACTCATGATAACACATAGCTATCAAAACTTGTGCGTATATAGATAAGAAAACTTTTCGAAGCTTGAAACACTTACATGCCTCTTCGTCAAATAAATGATGGTACTTTTTCTTCAAGTCCTCTTCGGCTTCCCATGTAGCCTTTTCTAAGCCTTTCTTTAGTCTATAATTCTTTGAGGATAACATAGAGCATGACTTTATGTATATAGATCTTTTGTGACCTTTAAGATAAATTATATAATATTAAAACCAATATAAGTTCCCTTGTATATCATATGAAGCTACCATACAAATATAATTTTACAATAACCTCCCGCATTTGTGATTCAACCTCTATGCTCGAATTAGCCACTCTTACTATTCTCGTTTGCGACATGACCGTACTCACTATTCCACTTCTCTTCTAATTCTTTCATCATTAAAAGACACATATAGGTTGGAAAATGCACCCTCTATTGTAGGTATGCTCATAAAAATCATAAAGTTACATCGGAAACATGACTCATATTTAAGCACTTCTTTCTTGATTTTTCTTTCTGACAAAAGGTTTAGGGGGATTGATACATTATCTCCCTTTTCTTCTTAGAGTAGATGTACTTTCCTTATAGATCCCACATTTATAATGTACCATATTTTTCGCAACCTCAATCTCAGGATGCCATTCTTCCACATAGGACTGTTGCTGACCTTTAATCGTTTATATTTAAAATTCCTTTTATCCATTTTGGGTCTTAGGATATCACTTATCTTATCAGGTTCGCTATATTAATTTGGCGAGTCGGCCATCTGCCCACTTGATTGTTACAAATAGAACTACTTCTGAACCTGTGACAATATCTAACTTTGTGAGTTACATGTTCTATGGATAGGCTATTATCCACCTCCATATGGCTTGTGACAAGTGGTGACACATAAACTCTAGAACATCCATGTATGTTCTTCGACTTCTCATCTTTTTTAATTTCTTGAAATTACCCAAAACATAGTGGTGCTCTTCTACCATCCTTGGGATTACTGTAATTTAACGTATGTCATGCCTCACTTATTGGCACCATTCTCAAGTTTATCACTTAATCCTCTGTACGATAGGAATATGTGAGGGATGCGACATCGCATAGCTTAGGCACACTAGTATCCTTTCTCTTCTGAAAAATATAATAAATAAATTCAAATAGATAGATATATAAACTTTCTTGAAACAATCCTTGTAAATTTTCCAAAGCATTTTCTTCTCTTTTCTTTTCTAAGGAGTTCCATTGATTCTGATATTCTTTCTAACTCTGATTCTAATTCTGATTTTGAAAGTGTCACCATATGATCAGTATGGTGGACGATCCTAGCTCGATCGCTTGGACCCCATTCCTGTGGTGCCTCACAGTTCAAGGTTCTAGTATGCTCGTGTTCTCGTGCCTTACCAGGGCACTTCTATCATAGTACCCGAACCAATAGTACACTAATCTCCTACTCTGGCATGAGTAGTTTCGGGGTAACATAAACCACTAGAGGCTATGAACCCTTCTTAGAGATCTAAGAAAACTCCCAAAATGTTCTTCTGAGTAATTCTTGCATCACAAAATTTAAAACAATGATATATCTTCATAGTTCTCATCAAAACAGTTCCATAAAATCATGTAAAAGAAATTTTCAATACAGTCTATGCATTAAAGAAATATATGCAAGTCATGAATGCATGAGACATGATTTATGGAACAACAGATAATTCTTGAGTTATTAACCATGATAATCATCTAAGATCTTTTCTACAATTCTAATGGATAATGTGAGTCCACTCATTCCATTTAGAGCCCACATTAATACCCTATACAGTCTAACAATTACTTATGGAATGATATTTGTGCTAAGACAAATTAAGTAAAAGCATTGTCTCTACTCACCTTGATTCCTTGATTTTGAATACCTCCGTTTGCTCCAATCAAATGGGTTCAAGTCACCGAACAAATCTATACATAGTTAATTTAAATATCAATAGTAGAAGTTCGAAAATTTCCAAAATATAAAAACCCTAGGTTTGATTCTTATCTCCTTCTAGGGTTCATAATTAATCTAAGTTCTTATAGTAGTTTATAGAAGCAAATATCAACCATAAACCTCTCTAACAATTGTGGTTGAAAGCGGTTACGAAACTTGCCTTGAATCCTGAAACCCTAGGTTAGTGCAGAGACCTTGTTCTTGAGTTCTTGTTGAGAATCTAGTGATTTTGAAATGGAATATTGTTAGAATTGATGTTTGGAAGTAGTATTCTAATGCTAATTGCATTGAAAGTTCACCTTAGGTAGTATGAGAACTCTTGGATGACTTGAGGATGAGAGAGGAGGTTTAATCTTTAAAGAATGAGGCTACTTTCTTTCTCCCAGTCCCCTTTATTTCAATTTCACACCTTCGGCGTCACGATCCGCGCCTATAGCCACCCAAAATGCCTGAAAAATTTTACTTCTGACTTTGGTGTTTTGATTCGCGCCTGGCACCCTCTTGGGCAACCAAAACGCGTCCCATTTTTCTGACAAGATAGTCTTTAGTAAAACACCTATAACGTTTTATAGGAACATCGAAATGATAATCGGTTTGAAATGTTAGAAACTAGACTTTAAGGGCTTTCTTATGATATATAGGAAAAATCTTAATTCATTATATATTGATAGATATGCTCATTGAAACCTAGATCATGTGCAGCTAAGGGTATTTTCATCCCTTAAACAACTCCAATGGATTCCAATTTACTCCTCTCCTCTTATAACCATCCATACAAACTTCTAAACATAAGATTTATGCATTTTATGCCTTCATAGATTTTCTCGCATATTTGTGAACTTAGAGATTGAGCGAGAACATAATACTTAGCAAAAACAAAATTTCCCGGGGCTTTACACTTCCTCACTCCACAACACCATAACTCTTGTTTCCTCAGTCAACTTAGCAGGAGTAGGTGAAGATCCAACCACTCCTTATTTTCCCTTTACCCTTGCACCACCTTGAGCACCCTCACTCTCTTTTTATTCTTACCACCAGTTCTTCCAGATTCAGTGGTTTCAACCCCAGCAATAGTTCCCACTAGAACAAACCCACTCTCCAGATTCTTAGCAACCCCCAGAAATTTTGTCAGATGTAATCTTAAGACCATATATTACCTGCTTTGTTTCAAATGAAACGGTTTCTTCCCCCTCAGTTGTAGAATTAAAGGAATATTCAGATTTATGGAGTTCTTCTGCCTGGCTTGCTTTCAATTATTCATTTATTTTCTTGATTTGTTCACTGCCAGCGACATTCTTGCGAGCAAGCCTCTTGATCCTTTATTTCTTAGAGATAGATGTAGTTGAGGGTGTGGTTGAATGTGTGGGTGTGGATATTTTGGTTGGTGATGAGGGATTTTCTGTCACGGCCCAAAATCCACTAAAGGTCACGATGGCGCCTAACACCGCCGTTAGGCAAGCTAACGGCGATCTATCAACTCACTTACTTATTTTAGTAATTGAAATAAAAAGCTTTCCTTAATTAAATCGTATGAAATAGATTTTTCAAAGTAAGTGAAAATATTTACACAACTACATTAACGAACAACCCGTAGGAACCCCCAAAACTATATGTCACAAGTACATGAGCATTTTTCTAAGGAGTACAATAATAATACAACAACTGTCCTGAAAGTAATAAGATAGAATAAAATAATTAGTACAATGGAGACTTAGTGGACTGTGATGCGTAGCCTGGAATACAGCTCACATAAAGTCTCCTCAACAGGTGTGCCTACACGCCAAGGGAATCATCAAACAAACATGTCAAACCCTGCACATTTAGTGCAGAAGTACAGCATGAGTACGTAAATGAACACGTACCCAGTAAGTATCTAGCCTAACCCCAGAGAAGTAGTGACGAGGGGTCGACATCGACACTTACTAAAGGTCCAATAAAACAATATAATAAAACATGAGCATATATGAAGCATACAGAAATGATGGGGTAAATCTGTAAGTTACATAATCTTCCAATTACTTCTTTTAAAGCATGAATTTCTAAATCTTGTGTTCTACCTTAACAACTCAGAAAATGTCAAGTGTTATTATCAAATAAATAAGGAATACCATGTAAAACGTCGAGCATTAGTGGAAGGTTTATCTCGTGAATATTCGGACTAATAGCGTTATGACGCACGATTTCCGCCGAGGTCGTTCGGCCCGATCCAGAATAATGTATACACTGTCGATGGTCGTGCGACACGAACCATAGATGCATCTATATACTGCCTAGGTGTTCGACCCGCTCCATAAGAAAAGGAAGGAAGTCATCGAATTATGGGACACGTGTTTACATTACAGCACATTAGCCTAAAATGAATATAAGTTTTACCATTTCCCAAGTAACTTGCCCACGACTCAAAATGTTAAGCCTTGGCCTAGTATACATATATTTATTTCTAAATCAATTTCATTTATAACATTAATTAATTAAGCCAGCAACATGAGTTCAAATAATTCAATACATAATAAGATCCTAAGTCTACCCGGAGATAAACATGATTTAGCAACATACGGACTCTCGTCACCTCGAGCATACGTAGCACCCACAACTAGTTGCACATAGCAATAAATATAGACAAGAGACTTACCTCGCTCCAAAATTTCATAACCGGCTCCTAAACCTCTCTAACACCTCGAATCAAAGCTCGTCGATACAAACTATTCAAACAGTGTGCACCGAATCAAAATGTATTCTAACACCTATAATTAATCATTTTAAACAATTCCCACGTGCCCTGATTCCGAAAATATTCGAAGATAAACTTTACCCATAACACCACGAACTCAAAATATATGATTTATTCTTAATTTCATGACCAATTTTATGGTCAAAATCCAAAAATACAAATTTTTAGGTTTTCTACCAAAATCCCAAATCACCCTTTGAAGCTCTCCAAAATCGCCCCAACCAAGTGAAAATGAAAGAAAATAGGCCAAATCCCATTTTTATAAAAACCTCACTGCCCAGCGACATTTCGCATATGTGGAACATGACCCACTTATGCGGCACAGAGACCGCTTTTGCGGCTCCCTCTTGACCCCTCAATCTCCGCATATGCGGCCCCTCCAACATTTGTACGCCTTTGCTTTTGTGGCTCCTCATGCGCAGGTGCGGTGCTGCTTCTGCGGAACTCGACTGCATCTGCGGTCCCAGCCTTCCCTAGCCAATCTGTTTCTGCGCTCAAGGACATCTCGCACCTGCGCCACTGCCCAGATCACCCAAAACCTCTCTTGCGACCCTCTTGGCCGCTCTGCGGCTCCGCACCTGCGGCCCAAACCCCGCATGTGCGGTCACACCATATGTCAGTTGCTTCAGCATTTCCCCCAAGCCCAAACTCGATCTGTTAACCATCTGGAATCCACCCGAGGCCCTCGGGACCTTGACCAAATATACCAACACGTCCGAAAATATGACACGGATTTAGTCAAAGCCTTAAACCACGTCAAACAACATCAAAATTATGAATCACGTCTCGAATCAACTTATAAATTTTCAAATTTCCAAATCCTATATCTTGTGCTGAAACGTACCAAATCAATCCGAAATGACTTCAAATTTTGCACACGGGTCATAAATGACATAACGAACCTATTCCAAGGCTCAGAATCCCAAATCAGACATCGATAACATCAAAATCCACTTCAAACCAAACTCATGAAATGCTTAAACCTTTAAAATGCCAATCTTCCATAATAAGGATCGAAACGCTCCCGGGTGATCCGATACTCAACCCGAACATACGCCCAAGTCTGAAATCATCATACGAACCTATTGGAACCTTCAAATCCCGATTTCGAGTTTGTTTACTCAAAAATCAAGCCTTAGCCAATTCTTCCAACTTAAAGCTCACGAAATTAGAATTTTTTTTTCAAATCAACTCTGAACTTCCCAAAGTTCAGTTACGACCATATGTACAAGTCATAATACCCAAAGTGAAGCTACTCAAGGCCTCAAATGATGAACGACGCGCTAGAGCTCAAAACGACCAGTCGGGTCGTTACATTCTCCCCCACTTAAACATACGTCCGTGCTCGAACGTGCTAAGGACTGCTCCGGAGTTGTCCAAAATTATCATTTAATACCTCGTTCACCTACCCGTGCCACCACATTCTAGTTGAACACATTGGCTCGAGCCAGACTGAAAATCCTCCCTATAACCTTAGCTAACAAGCTTTAGAACCAAGTTCCAACTTCCGAGTTTCTTTACAAGGCCTGATTCTAACACATGAACACCGTACCAATCACTACACACTGTACCAAAACATGATCATGCATCTATGCTAAAATCATACCATGCACCACATAAGTCGGTTGTCCATAATAACATCCCCTGACCACAATAGCTGAAATATCACGAATCTGATGCCCATAATACACCTCATGACACATGTAAGTCCTATTCCTACTCTCGCAATACTTTCACGATGAAAGAGATGTGTAGAAACTCATAACCACATGCCGAATCAATAATTCATGGAGTTTCTCCTCCTAACTAGAACCATTACCTCATTCTGAACTAAATAACGATATTTTCTCTTTAATGTACCTTATATAAATCTGATTGAACTAATTTTAGGTCCAATAATCTCGTCTCACCCAGTACAAACTTCTCTGGCAATAAGCCATCTCAGACACTGCCAAAAATCTTATATGACGCCCACAACGCGCCAACAAGCTACAACTCGAATGTGATACATAAGGAAACACGAACTCTAGAGGAGGACTACCCAGCCCGCGTAACGAATGAATCGACCGACTAGATGTTGTGAACCTACCTCAGGGATGAAAAGAAGGCACACAAAATATGTGTAAAGAGCTATGCTCAACATCTCATTGTTGCGGCATGCAACCTAATCCGACATGACACCACTTTGGCGTGCAACCCGATCCACATATCATGCCCGTTGAGGCGTACCACCCGATCCGCAAATAACAATCATGAAGAAAACACACATATCAAGTCGTAAAGCTTATACTTATGAAATGCCCGAATAACGGCCACAAGCATGCCTAGTGCACAACACAAATCCTGGGGAGACAGATAGCGCCATACACTACGAAACCCAAGCAAAACTAAGGTGCAATAAATGACTTGTATCTTGAGAGCCATCCTGCTCACATAACACCACTAACAACACGGGGCCTCAACACATGTGCGAATAATCAAGCCGTCTCACAAACTACATAGCACAATAGAGATTTACATGGAATAGATGACGGTGAGAATAATGCCCCATGCCCGACGACTCCTACGTAAACAATGCCTTGACGAACAAACATATCCGACCTGACGTAGAGTACACACTCACATTAGATCCACCAACAGACCTCACACCGATTCTGATCATACCATACAGGGCCAATAACCTTCCAAAGATCCACAATGTCCCTATTCATGACACATAAGAACAACCGTCAAATCCGAAACAACTTACACAGTCCACAACCCAAGGAATAGGGCTGCCTCTCAAGCATAAACTCTCGCATTTGTGATATTACCATAACCTCCATACTTGGTCTTAATCTTTAACAATCAAGTGACTAACATGCCACACTTATACAAATCTCCCAGTAGGGTACGCTCCCACGACCTTCCGATCAGGTAGCAAAGTCTGCAAATCTATACCACCAACCGTACTAATTCTGTTAGGTAAATCACAATCAGCAAATCAATACATAATGCCTCTTCCACATAACACCATTCTCAAGCGACACTAAGATAACGCCAACATACTCTAAACATCTTAATTCTTCCCTGATCATCCGATCTCGTGACATTCTTATCAACACCGAACCGCAATCTTGATCCTCAACTTTCAAATTCCCATGCCGCTCACTGCACCTATCATGCCGCTAAGTGAGAATACACGAATTCATCATAAATCCCGAACTACCAGTAGAATAAACACTTAATTGTCTAGAACCCTTTCACTTAGCTCATTTCAGAACAACCAATGCAGCATGCAATTGAATTCCCAAACCGCAGAAATACAAACCTCAAGTCGTGACCTAAATCGCCATGACTCTTTAGGAATCCATTTACATAACAAGTCTTTTTGAATGAAATACCTCCTCAATCAATCAAGTTATGGTGCATGTCAAGACCGCATGTACAACCACAAACCACATGTATAACGTCACACACCGAAGGGACTGATCATTGCCACGATTATGCTGATTCAACCATTACTAACCGACCCCACTTCTTTCAATTTACTTTTGATCTGACTTAGAAATATAATAGCTCCATTCACAACATAACGAACTCAACCCGCACTCATCTCGAGTGACACGAATTGCAAGACCACGTTGTCTCAATACCCATTAATCCTCACATACCTCCTTACGCGCACAATAGCATCTCCAACTGGTGCACTCATTCTGCAAGACCTTTCGCGCATCCGAAGCCATTTCTTCCTTTCCTCCAATACTGCACAGTATACCTGATGATAACATAGAACCTTCCAAGTCCCGTCCATCTATGAAAACTCGATCCTTAACCACACAACGAACCCAAAATCCTTAGGCACTGCACTTTAATTCTTGAACCCACTAGAACCGTTGTTGAGGACTACCCACTCTGACCTGATCCCGAATATCACCAAACTTCAATGCTCTGCTAGCACATGAACACACTCTTAAAGAAGCAACCAGCTGAATTCTTTTCCTTGTACATTACATCCATAAGAGGCATACACTCAGATTCTTCCCAAATCCTGCACCTCAATCGATAAGGCGAAGTATAGCATACAATCATTAGGTTCCTTGTTCGACTTGCTCCTGACATTTACTTTTCCTTAGTCATAAATAATCTACTAATACACCGATAACCAGAAACCGCACAAGTAGGCAACCATACGATCCAATCGTATATGGTGGGGTTCCCCCGCTTAGATTTAAGATACCATCACATAATGTAGAGCCCACAACGATTCCTCCATTCTCATTTACCATGATCCTGTACCGTTAACCCGCCAAATTCCTCGAAGTCTTTATTTAAGCTTTTCATGAACATTCTGAATAATCAGTCACAATCACATATTCAACCTCATACGGGGTAGCAAGTAGTATTCTACGCAAAAGTTTCCTCAACATCACACAACCGCTAACCTTCTCACAGGAGATAACCCACATGTGGAATTCCTTACCGACATCCCCCAACGGCGCTGCACTGGATACAACTACAATGTAATCAGTAAACCCTCCTAAGCCCATGCTTGTCCACCAGCTGCACAAGTCTGTTCCTTCCCCACTGACATCAACTGAAAGTTCAACAATACCTTCCAAACTCAAAGCTATGTTGCATCTATAACGATAATCAAAACTTCACACCCCTCTTTATTTCAAGCAGACTCCTCTCTGCCATGTTCAATCTTTCTCCACATAATAACCACTGTTCCAATTATAATCCGTGGACCTAGTCACTCCCACCATGCCTCCCAAATCGCTCTAATCTTCCTCAAGATACGTGGCTATCCTACCACAGAATACATACGCTACCTGCCGCTCCCACTTCAGTCAAACCCTTTCATTTAAGCAATTTCTCGTCCTCCGGTTCTCATACTTGACCTGCTAGTAATTCATCCTCCGTGAGACACCTCCCGCCATATCCTTCCTTATACCTCGCTATCCCAATGTTACCTCAAATCAAATCCATACTTGTAGCACTAAAACAAATGAATTGCTACCAACCTCCTAGAAGATCATCTTTCTCTATCCATCAATATTAGAAGTACCAATTCGATTCAGAACCGCTACACACCGCTATCTCTGACAATCGCTTCCTAAGCACCATTTCACAACGCTCTGTCCCTAAGGCCAAAATCAGAAAGGTCCATAACACCGGCGAGCCTTAACGCATTCCCAACAAGGACGATGATACCACATCATAAATGAGAATTCTACCATGCTCGAGAATACCAAATCTCATCGCTTCACCAACCAAACTTGGACATCTATAGTCCGATTGCCTTTCCTCTGCTGGAATTAAATGCTAAACCCCCGATATCATGCACTGATAAATCCTCTCTTCAAGTCATTCACTACCTCATCACATAAACGAGCACCCCACATTATATCGATATTGTGCGTTAATGACATGAACATCATAGAAATCTGGGCATAGCCTCAAAACTATCGGAAATACAACTAATGAACTGAAATGACAGAACATCCTTCCATAAGGCAACGATAATAGCCTACCCAAACACGCAGGGGAAAACGTCCTGCACCACGTCTGTGGTACTACTACAACTCCTCGACGCCAAATTAATAACAAGCACTTCACGTCGCATAAGATTGGATGGGAAGGAAATAAAGGCGCAAGCCTGAATGATATCAAATCGCACGATGAGGAATCAAGAAGGGAAGTGTTCTTAACAACCCTGTAGCCTCTTGAAGATAAGTACAGACATCTCTGTACCGATCCGCAAGCCTCTACTAGGCTTGCTCATGACTCGTAAAACCCAAATGAAACTAACGCTCTGATACTAAGCTGTCACGACCCAAAATCCGCTAAAGGTCACGATGGCGCCTAACACAGCCGTCAGGCAAGCCAACGGTGATCTATCAACTCACTTACTTATTTTAGTAATTAAAATCAAAATATCTCCTTAATTAAAATGTATGTAATAGATTTTTCAAAGTAAGTGAAAATATTTACACAACTACATCAACAAACAACCCGTAGGAACCCCCAAAACCCAGTGTCACAAGTACGTAAGCATTTTTCTAAGGAGTACAATAATAATACAACAGTTGTCCCGAATGTAATAAGATAGAATAAAATAATTAGTACAATGGAAACTCAGTGGACTGCGATGCGTAGCCTGGAATGCATCTTACATGGTCTCCTCAATAGGTGCACCTACGTGCCAAGGGAATCATTAAACGAACCTATCAAATCCTGCACATTTAGTAAGTGCAGCATGAGTACTTAAATCAATGCGTACCCAGTAAGTATCCATCATAACCCCGTAGAAGTAGTGACGAGGGGTCGACATCGACACTTACTAAAGGTCCAATAAAAGAATATAATAAAACATGAGAATATATGATGCATACAGAAATTATGGGGTACATCTGTAGGTTACATAATATTCCAATTACTTCTTTTAAAGCACAAATTTCTAAATCTTGTGTTCTACCTTAACATCTCCGAAAATGTAAAGTGTCATTATCAAATAAATAAGGAATACCATGTAAATCGTTGGGCATGAGTGGAAGGTTTATCTCATGAATATTCGGACTAATAGCGTTATGACACACGATTTCCGTCGAGGCGTTCGGCCCGATCCAGAATAATGTGTATATTGTCGAGGGCCGTGCGACACGAACCATAGATGCATCTATATACTGCCAAGGTGTTCGGTCCTCTCCACAATAAAAATAAGGAAGTCACCGAATTACGGGACACATGATTACATTACGACACATGAGCCTAAAATGAATATAATTTTTACCATTTCCCAAGTAACGCGCCCACAACTCAAAGTGTTAAGGCTTGGCCTGGTGTACATAAATTTATTTCTAAATCAATTTTATTTATAACTTCAATTAATTAAGTCGGCAACATGGGTTCAAATAATTCAAATATTACATAATAAGATCCTAAGTCTACCCGGACATAAACATGCTTTAGCTACGTACGGACTCTCGGCACCTAGTGCGTACGTAGCACCCATAACTAGTTGGACATAACAATAAATATCACCTAGGGGTAGTTTCCCCCTTACAAGGTTAGACAGGAGACTTACCTCGCTCCGAAGTTCCATAACCGGCTCCAAAGCCTCTCTAACACCTCGAACCAAAGCCCGTCGATCCAAACTATTCAAACAGTGTGCAACCCAATCAAAATGTATTATAATACCCATAATTAATCAATTTAAACAATTCCCAACCCCTCTCGAAAAGTGGATATAGCCAACCGTCGGGACCACGTGCCCGAATTTCAAATATTTTCGAAGATAAACTTTACCCATAACACCACGAACTCAAAATATATGATTTATTTCTAATTCAATGCCTAATTTCATGGTCAAAATCCAAATTTCTAGGTTTTCTACCAAAATCTCAAGTTTCTACTAATTTTCATGTTCAAATCCATATATAAACCATGTATTTAACTTGTAATAGGTGGGAATCACTTACCTCGTGTTTCTTGATGAAAATCTCTCCTTGAAGCTCTCCAAAATTGCCCCAACCAAGTGAAAATGAAAGAAAATGGGACAAATCCCATTTTTATAAAAACCTCACTGCCCAGCGACATTTCACATCTGCGGAACATGAGTCGCTTCTGCAGCACAAAGACCGCTTCTGTGGCTCCCTCTTGGTCCCTCAATCTCTGTATCTGCGACCCCTACAGTGCTTTTGCGCCTTCACTTCTGTGGCTCCTCATGCACAGGTGCAGTGCCGCTTCTGCAGAACTTGACCGCATCTGCGGTTTCAGCCTTCCCCAGCCACTCAACTTCTGCGCTCAAGGACGCCACATCTGCGTCATCGCATATGCGGAAATGGTCTCGCACCTGCGCCACTCCCCAGCTCACCCATAACCGCTCCTGCGACCCTCTTGGCCGCTTCTACGGCTCCGCACCTATGGCCAAAGCCCCGCAGGTGCGGTTACACCAGATTCCAGCTGCTTCAGCATTTCCCCCAAGCCCAAACTCGATCTATTAACCATCTTTAATCCACCCAAGGCTCCTGGGACCTTGACAAAATATGCCAACACATCCCAAAATACGATACGGACTTAGTCAAAGCTTTAAACCACGTCAAACAACATCAAAATCCTGAATCACGCCTCGAATCAAACTTATAAATTTTCAAATTTCCAAATTCTATATCTTGTGCCGAAACGTATCAAATTAATCTGAAATGACTTTAAATTTCACACACGAGTCATAAATAACATAACGAACCTATTCTAAGGCTCGTAACCCCAAACGGACATTGATAACATCAAAATCCACTTCAAACCAAACTCATGAAATTATTAAACCTTTAAAATGCTAACCTTCCGTAATAAGCACCGAAATGCTCCCGGGTGATCCGATACTCAACCCGAACATACGCTCAAGTCCGAAATCATCGTACGAACCTATTGGAACCTTCAAATCCCAATTTTAAGCTCATTTACTCAAAAAGTCAAGCCTTAGCCAATTCTTCCAACTTAAAACTCCCGAAATTAGAATTTTCTTTTCAAAATCAACTCCGAACTTCCCGAAGTTCAGTTTCGACCACACGTACAAGTCATAATACCCTAAGTGAAGCTACCCAAGGCATAAAACCTCCAAATGATTTGTTAGGGATCAAAACCACTGGCCGGGTCTTTACATTTTCAGAGAGGTTGGCCATTAATGGGTGTAGACGAAATGTGAGTGTTGAGAAGATATAGAGAAATGTTTTACGGCAGGAGAGTTTAGAATGAGAAAATGGGTAAGGCCAAATCAATTTGAGGAGGGAGAGTTTCATTGAGTAATGGCAGCTTTTAAAAAGCTTAGGAGTCTAATCAAACTGGAAATCAGTTTGAAAAGACATTGGAGACTTCCCTAAATTATAGGCAATTATTACGCTGGGGACTCTCTTTGGGTAAAACTAGTTCTTTTTGTAAAGGATAATCTTGAGGGAGGTTAGGATTTAATGGGACTCTCCTTTCCATCATGGTCCAAATACAATTATTCCAAAATATGCTGAGTGAAGAGTACATACCATGTAATCTTGATGAACCAGGTTCTTCACTGAGAATTCTCTTATTTAAGTATGAATTTTCCAAGAAAATAAAGATAATATCATTAGAGATTAATGAGACATTTTAACACATGACACACGAGTATACTAGTGAAACTATGAGACTGAGCAAAATCTAATCTAATTATGTACAAAATTCACTAATTATCTAACTAATTTTTGAGTTAGAACAAGTTCCTTTTAGGTGATCTTAATCATCCCTAATTCTAACATGTTCTTTTCAAAGTGATCTCTACTTAGAGCTTTTGTGAAGATGTCAGTTATTTGCTTATCAGTAGCACAAAATTCCACAGTGATCAAACCCTTTTCATAGTTATCCTTCAAAAAGTGATGCCTGACATATATGTGCTTAGTTCTTTTGTGATGATACGGGTTCTTGGTCATACTAATTGTACTGGTGTTGTCACAAATATGGGGATACAACCTACACCAATTTCAAAGTCCATTAATTATTGTTTAATCCACAATAATTTAGCACAACATGAGACAACAACCACATACTCAGCTTCAACAATAGAAAGGCCACACAATATTGCTTTTTGGTGGCCCAAGACATAAGAATGAGCCAAGAAAGTATGCCATACCTGAGGTGCTCTTTCTATCCACAAGAAAACCTGCATAATCAATATCAACATCAACATATCCCACTAAGTTAAAATTACTACCTTTTGGATACCATAGACAAAGGTCAGTGGTGCCTTTTAGGTATCTCAAGATCCTCTTGATGGCAGTCAAGTGAGACTCCTTTGGATTTGCCTAAAATCTAGCATAAAGACCTATACTGAAAACAATACCAGGTCTACTAGCAATGAGATATAACAAAGAGCCTATCATTCCCTATACAACTTTTGATCAATAGATGATCCGGGTTCATCTATATCCAATTTTGTGGTTGTTTCTATAAGAGTGCCAATTTATTTGGAGTCTTCCATTTTAAACCTTTTAAGCAACTCTTTCACATACTTTTGTTGATGGATCATAGTTCCATTTGAATTTTGTTTAATTTATAAGCCTAAAAAGAAATTAATCTCACCCATCATACTCATTTCAAATTCACTCCCCATTAGTTTAGCAAATTCTTTACTTAACTTATTAGTAGTTGCTTCAATAATTATATCATCAACATATATCTGAACTACCAAGAGATCTTTACCTTTTTCTTTCAAGAATAAAGTATTGTCAATTATACCTCTCTTGTAGCCATGCTCAAGCAATAATTTTGACAATCTTTCATAACATGCTCTTGGAGCCTACTTGAGCGCATAAAGTTCCTTGTCAAGCTTGTACACATGATCAGGACATTCCTTGCTTTCAAAGCCCGGAAGTTGCTTGACAAACACTTCTTCCTTTAGATAGCCATTGAGGAAGGCACTTTTGGCATTCATCTGATAGAGAGTGAATTCCATGTAAGCAGCAAAGTCTATAAGGAGTCGAATTGCTTCCAATCTTGCAATTGGAGCAAAAGTCTCATCATAGTCTATGCTCTCCTTTTGACTATATCCTTGAACCACCAATCTTGTCTTGTTCCTTGTAACTGTTCCATCTTCGTCAAGTTTGTTTATGAAGATCCATTTTGTGCCAATTACTGATATGTCCTTGGGTCTTGGTACTAGATGCCAAACTTGACTTCTCTCAAATTGGTTGAGTTCATCTTGTATTTCATTCACCCAGTCTTCATGCTACAAAGCCTCAACAATATTTTTAGGTTCAATAAGAGATAAAAAATATCAAAAGTACAAAGATTCTTCAAAGAAGATCTGGTTTTTATTCCAGAGGTTGGATCAGTGATTATTTTCTCAATGAGATAAGAACTTTGATACCTGAAAGAGGATCTTACCTGCTTGCCCCTTGCACTAGACTCACAAACTTTATCTCCTTTGAACTTAATATTAGGCAGCCCTATCACCAAGTCCTTGGAGACTAGTTTGTTGAGTTGGCTTAGACTGGCATGTCTAAGTCTCTTGTGCCAAATAAGGGTATCATTATCCAACACATTTAAACAAGTGGGTTTATTATCTGAAAGTGTCGACAGATCCACAACATATATGTTTTTCACTCTTTGTTCCTACAAAACTATCTTGTCAGTGATAAGATTAATCACAAAGCATTTTGTAAAGGTGAAGGCTACCATATTACCTCTATCACACAATTGCGATGCACTTATTAGATTGTACTTCAGTCCATCTATCAAGTATACATTCTCAATAGAGTGAGAATCAGACTTACCTACCTTTCCAACCCCAGTGATCTCACCTTTCTTTCCATTTTCAAAAAGAGACATTACCTCCCTTAAGATCCTCAAGTGAAAGGAACTTGTTCTTGCTTCATGTCATGTGCTTTGAACATCCACTATCCATGTACCATATTTGGCTACTCCCCTTCACTTGGACCTATAAAAGAAAATCAGGTTAGTCTTAGGAATCCAAAATCAGGGGTTAGTCTTGCTATAAGTAAAAGGATATTCTTTTTAGCCCAACTTGACAGCCTATTTTTCCCTAGAACAAACTTTTTGTTCTTTTGATATGCCTTCTATTTTGCAGTGCATTCACTCTTATAGTAACCAGCGTTACCATAGTGTGTGCAAATCTTGTTCTCAGGGAGTGTGAGGTACTTACTTTTGAGATCCCACTTAGGTGTAGAGTTCCCAAAGCCAAGTCCTCTTCTATTGCTACTATGATGTTCCTGTAGCAATGAAAGTGCATCGAAGGACCTGTTCCATTTACAAGTTCTGTCTAGCTCATGCTTGACCTTGTTCAGATCCTCCTTTAGGACTCTTACCTGTCCATCCCTCTTATACAACTCATCTTTCATTTTTCCTATAGTTTCTTCTAAAGTGAGTTGTGTGCGATCAACTGTCTTTTTACCTGCTCCTAATTTCAATTTTAGATTTTCATATCTAATTTCTAGGACAGTTGTGTCAAGTGCATGAACCCGGTTCTTCAACACAATATTTTCAATTTCAATTTCACAAGCCCTAAGTTTCAGGTTTTTGCACTTAGCTTTCAAAATTACACATTCTTTTAGCAGTTGTTCCTTTTCATTATTCACATCCTCAGATTCATCAACTAGCTCTAGTAGTAACTCAGATAACGTTTGTTTAGACAAAAATTTAATCTTGTCTTTGTATTAGTTTCTTCATCATATTCTCCAATGGCCATAAGTGCTCATTCATCATCATCATCATTATCATCTGAGCTTTCATTTGAGCTTTCTCCCCAAGCAACGATCATAGACTTGGTTGATCCTTTGTTGTTGCTTTTATTGGGTTGAACCTATTCCTTCTTCCTGTTCTTTCGTTCAACTCTTTCCTTCTTCCATTCAATTTCCCACAAAGGATAGTTTTTGATATGGTGATCCATATTTCCATACTTGTAGCAGCCATCATTAGTTTGTTTCTCAGGAGCTTTTGCGTTGATGTAACTTCTACTTCTTGAAGAACCCTTTATTCTCCTCAGGTACTTCTTGAAGTCTTTGGTGATCATAGTCATTTCATTATCTTCCAGATCAGAACCTTCAGTGATTCTGAGTGCCAAGCTCCTTTCCTTTTTAGGTACATCCATTTTCATGGTTTGTCTCCTAAGTTCATAGACAGTGAGATTCCCAATCAATTCATCTAGTGGGAGAGTGGCAATATTCTTTGACTCCTGGATGGTAGTGATCTTGCTTTCCCAAGTGATTGGCAAGACTCTAGTAAGTATCTTCTCAACCCTCTCTTCTTCAGGGATAATCCTTCCAAGATATTTTAGTTCATTTGTCACTGTAGTGAACCTTGTGTACATCTCCAGAATGGTTTCCCCATCCTTCATAACGAAGTTCTCATACTGAGAATACAGTAGAGTTCCTCTGGGTCTCTTTACCTGAGTCGTTCCTTCATGGGCCACTTGCAGTGTGTCCCAAATTTTTTTAGCAGTGGAACAACCTTGAATTTTGTTGTACTCATTTGGACCAAGCCCACAAACAAGCCATTTCTTGGCTTTAGCATTATTCTCCCACTTCTTCAAGTCCTCAGCATTGCAATTCGCTCTTGTTTTTGGCACATCTACTCCTTCAGCATTTTTCTTCAAGGTTGCCAGTGGACCATCAGTGACAATCTTTCATAGCTCATAGTTTTCTCCTTGAATGTGATCTCTCATTCTGTTCTTCCACTAAGAGTAGTACTGCCCATTAAAGAGTGGTGGCCTAGCAGTGGATTGCCCTTCTCAATTTTCAGGTGGTGCACTTATCTTGATCTTATCCTAAGGTGTTAGCCTCTTCAAGGATAACTTGCTCTGATACTAATTAATATTTTATACTTCAATACCACACAAAATGGGGGTAATTTGTGTGGTGTCTAATTTTTTGCGTGCACAGATTATAGAAGGATCTGGTTCTTCTATGTGTTCTTTATCCTACTGTTGCCCAAATAATAAATGCATAAAGTAAAGAACACAAGTATTTTTACGTTGGAAAATACCTGACTCAAAAGGTGAAAAAATCACGACTTACTACCCAGTAGGATTTTTCCCAACACTTCACTAAATCACTGAGCCAAAAATAGTATTTACAAAACGCTTTGTAAACTTAAGGATTACCTCTAACCCTTTGTGGCAACAAGTCTCAGACTGTTGCGACAATTTCAAGTTAACTCTAATTTGAACACTACACTTAGAGTACCTAGTACAAATGCTTCTAAAGGAAGCTGAAAGGTACAACTCAAAAGTCCTACTACAATTGAACTAGAATAAAAGACAAACACTTGGAACTGGTTCTTCTATCTGGTTCATATAACTTCATGTTTGCACACTTGAATCACACAGGAATTGCTTACAAAATGCCTTGCTATTTTGCTCTCAACTCTCGTTTAACTTCAGCGTTTGTGCGTACCTGTAAAATGAGAATATCCTGCAATATATAGAGTTAGTAGAATAGGAAATAACTAGAAGTCTAATGCTTTACTCTTCCTTGGTGGAAGAGTTCTAGTTATTTTCAACTTCTAACTCTTCCTTTATCTAGGATACAGTTCTATTCGAGTAAAGAATCTTTCTCCTTATCACTTATGCAATATTTTCGTTCAGGAGATATCAGATATAACCACTTAAACTTATATGTTTCACGTGCATGCCTTGTGCTCGAATCTGCATGTGTCTGTGTACGCTGTGTATGGACCTGGTTCATACTTGAGTTCCTTTGTCAATCATCAAAACAAACTTCACTTGGGCCAACATTCGACCTCTGCGAGAATAGTGGTGCTCATAATAGTGACGGGGATACCTTGAACACATTGCAAGCTCAATATTTTGAAGGTTGAATGATATCTCCACCTCCTTGAGGTAGGGGTAGGGATGGCAATGGGACGGGGCGGGGCGGGAGCAGGATGGGTTGAAATTGTTTTTTCAAAGACTAATGCGGGGCGAGGCGGGGCGGTTGCGGTTTTATTCCATGAAAACACTATAGATCGTACAAAATAAGGCAAGCAAAAAATATAGTGTGGCTGGAAAATATGACTATGCGTTTAACATACAAAACATTTACCTGTTCGTTCCAAGGACTTCATCCACTTCGTCCACCTGTTTGTTCCAAGGACTTCGTCCACTACTGTTATAGTAAACTAGTTATAAAAAAATATGAGCTTATATATTATAGTTATAAACTAGTTATAAAAAAATTATGATGCATATTTGTTATATGGAAATTTATCAAGTTAATACGTAAATTTAGGTACACGATACACCGATGTTATGCTTTTCAATTCATTTATTTTCTAGTTTTTATGCTTTTCAATTCATTTTAGTTTTTAGTTTTTATGCGTTTCAATCTATTTATTTTATATTATAATCTCTGAAAATAGAAATATAATATTTGGATCCATACGAGGGATTTAAGAAACTTAAAAAGTGAAATATTAAACTTATTTTTTTTGGCAAAAATAAAACTAATAAAAATAAATGCGGGGCGGAGCGGGTCTTTGCGGGACGGAACAGGCTGAATTTTTTGCGAGTTAAGCTCCAACCCGACCCGCCTCGCCCCATTGCCATTACTAGGTAGGGGTAAGGTCTACATACACACTATCTTTCCCACGCTTCTCGTTGTAGTAGGAATATACTGGGTATGTTGTATGTTATTGTTCTTCTTCTCTTTACAATTTTTTTTAAATAAACAAAAAATCTTCAAGGACCAATGCTTAAAAATCGTGATATTTA
Source organism: Nicotiana tomentosiformis (assembly GCF_000390325.3). Classification (NCBI taxonomy): domain Eukaryota; kingdom Viridiplantae; phylum Streptophyta; class Magnoliopsida; order Solanales; family Solanaceae; genus Nicotiana; species Nicotiana tomentosiformis. The sequence goes on along the minus strand of NC_090817.1, from coordinate 2,979,299 downwards.
AGTGGAGACGAGACTTATTGAGATCAGCTATTTTCTCTCCTCCCCACATGTTCATTACAAGTTTACAACACACACACATGTTCATTACAATTATAAGTAAAAATCTGAGACGTAGATGAGTTGTACGGCAAATAAATTCACAGAAAAGAGATGGGAAGAAAAAGAGGAGAGACGTGTCAGTTGCTCAGTAGTTGCAATTTCTGATAGCGGAAATGAAGAGCACTTGATTTGAAAAACTATTAGTGAAGTCGCAGTTGATAAATGCGCTTTGTAAGTCGCATTAAACAATACATTTTATAAGTCGCATTCTATTACTATTTTTATTAAAAACTAGTACCTAAGCTGTCGAGATGGCCGAGTTGGTCTAAGGCGCCAGATTAAGGTTCTGGTCCGAAAGGGCGTGGGTTCAAATCCCACTTCCGACATTACAACTTAAAGCGTAATACAGTATCTTAACGAATACTTCTTTGTGGATAATATTTTTTTGTGTATGTCTCCTCCTAATGATTTGGTTGCTATGTCATAACCAGAACTCTTATTGTCGATCTTGATATCCCTTCTTGAAAGTGCAACATCCAGTTGTTCGTGTAAGAAACATATTGCGGCAAATATAGCCTAATTTTTAGGATGTTTGTCCTTGTGCTTTATTTATTATATTTGCAAAACATAAACATACTAAAAATTATTTTCACACAAATTTAAAAGGATATTCCTTAGTTTCGGAAGACGAAAGTTGAATTCAGGGATAAGAATATACCTAGAAGCACATTGACCAGTATCATAATTTTTGCATGTATGATGTTATTGTCAAAACTTCTATATACCATATGGGTGCAATTACATAAGCTATTCGACGTATCTAAGTTTTTCAGTAGCATGACAAGCATATTTTTCTTCAAAATCAACTTATATACAATGGAAGATCAATTTTAACTTAGTCTATTATATATGCGTTGACAGTAACATACATAAGAAATAATAAACTTGATAACAAACATGTGTGGTAGAAGGTCATTTGGTATTAAAGTATTTAAGTATTCTTCTTGGTAGTAGTTATTGGTATCATTTTCTGTTGAGTCAAAAACAGAAAAATATTTTATTTTTACTATAAAATTTTGCAATCAACCTTTTATTTAATTAATCAGCATATTTATTTCTGTCAGCTAAGATATCTTTTTAATTGTATCATATGAATTGCATAAATTGTATTTTAATCTAATGATAAAAATATGTCTCTTATTAAATGCACTACTATTACCATTGAGATTGATAACCAAGGGTTCATGAAGAACCAAATTATCTTTTATTGGATGCTCGTCTTTGTTTCCGACACGAAGCAAGACACTGAATACTGGATCTGTTCTTACTTTATATTTCTTGTCAGTTGAATCTTTTTCATTTGAGACGAGATGTATAATTTTGGCAAGCTAGCTTTTACAGGCTCTGCTTTTGTCAATTTTGGAATTGCTGGTACTTGACATAAATTACCTCCCAAACCATTAATTTTTCACCAAATGATTCATTAATATCCATTATATCTCTAAAACTCCATGCAATTATTTCGATCGTTTGATACTTAGCCATAAGTGCTTTATCCCATATTATCAATTTTGCTTTCCTTATAAATTTAGCACAACTGCTCTGCTTTGTTATATTTGTGATGGTTATTTAAATTGTTCGAAGAAGTATATCAAATCTGAAGTGGGTGGCCTCACAATAGAATCGTTGCTAGTACACCGCTTGCTATTATTGCTAACAGTGTCATGCTTTTTGATATGATATTTGCAAGTAATGCATGACATAGAAATATTATTTCGATTCCGCCAGAGGCATCTACAAAGAATAATTCTGTTATAACAGAATCGACTCTTTATAATATAGTCTTGAAAGCTTGTTCTTGTTTAGGATTTAGCTTTGATTGTGCTTCCTCAAACATTTGTATAGCATTTTGATTCTTAATAATATACTAGCATTTTTACTTTGTGTTTTAACGATCTTTTTATGGAATAAATTTATGTACTCTAAGACTTTTTTAAAGAACTTGAATAAGAATTTTACTCATATGATGAATTTAAAAAATAATTAAATTGGTTTCTCTTGCTAAAATAATTTAATTATTTGATTTTAACATAAAAATAATTTATTCTATGTTGATTCAGATCTTAATATTAGTTCATCTCTTGTTTCGAATATTTAATCTTAATTATAATTTTATCCATCATAAATTTTATTTTCAAAGAGTAAAAGATTGATATGACATTTTATTTTTAGATCTTTACGTCTGTAGAATCATTAGTGGTATTGACTCTTATCAACCAATTTTTTTTTTCTCACACATTTATACTCTTAAATATTTTCTTAGTTGTTGTTAATAATTGGGTATTTTTTAATATTACCCATATTATTTGCGCAGAAAAATAGTTTAAATATAATATAAAAATATATTATTGTTGGGATATTTGTTTTTCTCAATTTCAACTCTTTATGCAGTCCATTTAATATTACTTTTTTTTTGGTATTGGACATTATGGAGTGACAATGTATTGCCAATACGGAGGATTCTTATGAAATTAATTTTATTAAATCTTCCTACATATTTTTAATAAGAATTTAATAAACAAAATTTTATTAATTTTAAAATCTTAAATATTAAAAATTAGCATAGAAGGTATTGTAATTCAAAAAATAAGTTATTGCAATTATGTCCTTTCCCTATGAGTTCTTCCGTTTAATATTTTAGGGTTATTTTGGTATATTAATATTGTATTTATGCTTATATAATAATATAAGCTCTCCTTTTTTCTAAATGGATTTGGACAATATAATACATTCTCAAATTAAACTAGTAATAGGATATTATTATATGTTTTCAAATTAAATTAGTAATAGGAATTATTAAGAAGTATATGCTAAAAAGATTACATGACTAAAGATATACTTGTTCAATTTTATATGAATTAGACGGAAAGTAATTATACTAATAGGATTCCTAACGTGTAGTATTATGTCCTAAAACTAATAGGATTATAAGGCTAATATCTATAAATTTTAGTTATATCCTTTTATTATGAGTTATTATGTTTAATATTATAAAGTTATTTTTGTAAACCGATAATAATATAGATAGATAGATGTAGATACATCGATAGATATAGATAATCTAATTCTACCCATATATGTGGATGAAACTCCGTGGAGTAGGGAAGCAATTCGGGAAAAATAAATTAGTCAACCTCCCCCTCTCTCTTCTTTTTAAGGTGAATCAGTTGTGTTTTAATTTTCTAATTATTAGTATCTTTTCCTGTTACCTGTTGTTTTTCCCTGCAGTTTTCCCTTGTTTCGATTTTTTTATTGCGTGTTGTTATTGTTTTTGTCTTCATTATTTTAAATATGGCTTCTTCATTATATTTTTTCTTGAACCAAGATTCTATCGAAAACAACATCTCTACCTACAGAAAGTAGGGATCAGAGCGGATCCAAGATTTAAATTTAATGGGTTCAACTTTAAGATTTTTAGGATTGCGCTTATTGTATTGTTAAAATTATGGGTTCAAATCTAATATTTGTTAAAATTTTAATAATTTTTGTACATATGAATTCATACTTCATATCGAAAGTTTTGGGTTTAGTTGAACCCTTAGCCAAAATGCCACATTCACCCCCGGTAGGGATAAAGTATGCGTACACATTACCCTCTCCATACCCTACACAGTGAAAATATACTGAGTATGTTGTTGTTGTATTTTCTCCGGTGAAATGGGAGTTGGGTTTACTTTCAGTTTCATTTCCTACCATGAGAATGGTTCAAATGATGCTAAAATGTGTTCAAGATTCCTTGAACCTGCCTTCAGTTTTATAGCAAATACCATAAAGAGAAAGAAAAAAAAGGCCCTTTTGCAATTTTTTGCACTTTTCAAGCTCAAGTTCTTAATTTTTCTTTTCAGCTATATTAATCATGTTTATTTTCTGAATATTGAAAATTGGACTTAGGGGTCTACTTCTGTCACGATCCAAAATTCTAACATGTCGTGATAGCACCTATCTCGATACTAGGCAAGCCGACAATCTCAATAACCCACAATTTCTTTTAAGTTTGAAAATATGATATCTAAACACAACTCACAAATCTCGCAAATACCAATACAAGCACTCCCAAAACCTGGTGTCACTAAGTACATGATCATCTAATATGAATACAAGTCTGAAAAATATGGTCCATAACAGTCTGAGACCAAATACTATAAATAAGGAGATAGGGAAAGAGAGGCAAGGTCTGCGAAACACGACAGCTACCTCTGAATCTCCGGAAAATAAACTGTGCGAAAGAATCAACACTCGCTATGTCCGGAAATACTTGGATCTGCACACAAAGTAGAGGGTGTAGTATGAGTACAACCAACTCAGCAAGTAACAATAATAAATAAGGAACTGAAGATAGTGACAAGCTACACAGTTATAGTTCACTTTCAGTACTTCCAGCAAAGAATAGACATGCTTTCAAATCCAACAGTTTAAGTCAAATCAGTTTTATACAATTCAAGTTCATGTAATCCGAATATAAAACCTTTCAGAGTATTTCACAACAATGACAGATAGCAACTAAGTGCAACAACAAATGAAAAGCAAGTACAGCCTCTCAGGGCAACAGTCAACTCGTCACTACAGCTCAACTACTCGGCTCTCATCCCTCAGCACTCACACCCAATGGGTACCCGCACTCACTAGGGGTGTACAGACTCCGAAGGGGCTCCTACAGTCCAAACACTATAATCCATACGGATAACTCACGTGCTATAGTATCAATATCTGGATCTGCACGGATAACTCACGTGCTATAGTATAATATCGGGATCCGCACAGATAACTCACGTGCTGCACGGACAACACACGTGCTGCACGGACAACTCACGTGCTATAGTATAATATCTAGATCCGCACGGACAACTCAAGTGCTATAGTATAATATCTCACAATCAGGCCCTCGGCCTCGCTCAGTCATAAATCTCTCCAGTCTCTCGGGCTCTCAACAATCATAAAATCAGCCCAAACAATAATGATATGTTGCATCAATAATGAACAATAGAGACTGGAATAAAATAATCAAGTAAACTGTGACTGAGTACAAAACAGCAATTAAGCAGATAGTTCAACATGTACACGACCTCTATGGGTCCCAACAGTACCAACATATAGCCTAAACATGGTTTCTAACATGACTTACAGTCAAATTTCCACAACACATTGAGAGCACATAGCTAACAACAAGTTATTCAACTTTACAGTTTCCACGGGACGGACCAAGTCACAATCCCCTCGGTACACGCCCACATGCCTGTCACTAAGCATGTGTGTCACCTCCAAAATAATCACATGATATAAAGTCCGGGGTTTCATACCCACAAGACCAGATTTATAACTATTACTTACCTCAAGCCGTGTAATTCTTTATTCTGCAATGTCTTTTCCTCGTGAATTGGCCTCCAAACGCCTCGAATCTAGCCACAAATAATTCGATTAGTCAATAAAATTTATTGGAATTAATTTCATAAAAAATATTAATTTTCCATCGAAATCCAAAATTTAGCTCAAAAATCGCCCGTGGGCCCCACATCTCGGAACCCGACAAAAGTTACAAAATCCGTAAGCCCATTCAACCACGAGTCTAACCATACTAATTTTACCAAAATCCGACATCAACTCGACCTCCAAATCTTCAAATTAAACCAAGAGGTTTTTCTAAATTTTTTAACTCAATTCACTAATTTAATGATAAAAACAACAATAGATTCATGTAATTTAACCAAAATCAAGTTAGGAATTCTTACCCCAATGTTTTCCTTGAAACACTCTTGAAAAATCGCCTCACCCGAGCTTCCTTGGTCCAAAATGGAAGAATGAGATGAATTTGGACTTTATTCTGCTGCCCAGGGGTTTGTTCTTCGCGTTCGCGACCCTCCCCTCGCGTTCGCGATGAACAAATTCTCCAACAACCATTTTCAAACCCTTCTCAGACAGCCTCTAGTATAATGGTCATATCTCTTTGTACAAAACTCCAAATGATGAATTGTTTAACTTTCTGAAAACTAGACACCAAGGCCTATAATTTTTATTTGTTAATCATCTCCCAATTCCTTACAGATTACGAGATATATGCTTCCAAAAAATCAGCCCTGTGCAACAGAGATTTTTAAACTCTTCCCAGATAGCCTGTAGTATATCTACCATAACTTTTTGTACACAACTCTAAATGATAAATGGTTTAACTTTCTGAAAACTAGACACAAAGATCTACAACTTTAATTTTTAGATCATCTCTAAATTTTTTATAGATTGCGAGATACGAGCCTTCAAAGTCAGATAACGGACAACAAAAATTCCTTCTTCGCGAACGCGAGAACCTCTTCGCGAACGCGAAGAACAAAGTCCCAACAGTAAAATCCTTCTGCGCGAACGCGAGAGGCTCCTTGCGAACGCGAAGAACAATACCAGAACCAGCAACCAGCAGCATCAAAACACCCAAACTTGGTCCGAAACTACCCCGAATCAAACCCGAGGCCCCCGGGACCCCGTCCAATCGTACCAACCAGTCCCAATACATAACACGAACCTGCTCGAGGCCTCAAATCACATCAAACAATACTAAAAATATGAATCACACATAGATTCAAGCCTAATGAATTTTGAAACTTTCAATTTCTATAAACGACACAGGAACCTAATCACGTCCGATTGACCTCAAATTTTGCACACAAGTCATAATTGACATAACGAATCTATTCCAATTTCCAGAATCGGATTCCGACCCTGATATCAAAAAGTCAACTCCCCGGTCAAACTTCTAAACTTAAATTTCTATTTTAGTCATTTCAAGCCTAATTTAGCTACGGGCTTCCAAAAAGATTTTCGAACACACTCCTAAATCCAAAATCACCATACGAAACTATTGGAATCATTAAAACTCTATTCCGAGGTCGTTTACATATAAGTCTACATCCGTTCAACTTTTCTAACTTAAAATTTTTAATTATGAGACTAAGAGTCTCATTTCACTCCGAATTCTCTCCGGACCCAAACCAACTAATCCGGTAAGTCTTAAAATGACTGTAAAGCATAAATTGAGCAGTAAATGGGGGAACGGAATTGTAATACTCAAAACGACCGGTCGAGTAGTTACAACTTCTCAGTGGGCTTTCCCCCAGTAGGATTGGGTGAAATGTTGTATGAATTATTGTTTAGTTGGATGGTGGACTGTTGTGAGCAGTGGCGGAGCCAGGAATTGTTACAAGGGACTAAAGAAAAAACAAAATGTCACACCTATTATTTTAACCTGTATTTCTCTCATGTCAAGGGGATTCAATTATTCGCAATATTAAATATTTACAAGTGTTTTTACCCTATTGACGTAGTATAACTTTGCGTGTGGCTCTGCCACATGTTGTGAGGAGTTTTGTTAGGTATAAGGCGGGGAGAGGAATAATCATATGTGGATCCACTATTTGAATTTTATGAATTCGGATTTGGAATTCCACCACATCCCGTCTAATTTATCTGGTTCGAAATATGTTATTTGTACTTAACTGGGTCTTTTAACACAAACAAGGTCTAAGTAGCTTGTCTAAATTCAAAGCTACTGGGTTTGAGTGAACCCATAACTCCTTTACTAGATCCGCCCCCATGAATAGTGCAGCTTTCATTGATCTTTCGTTGGCTAGTAGTAGGCTTCAGATTTGTTATCATTTGTCAGTGCATTGAATAGAATATGACTAACCAGAGTGAACATTGTTGACGTGTTCTATTCGAAGATAATGAAGCAACTTGGGCCCCTAGGGCTTTAATCTAGCGGTAAGAGCGCGACTTGTTATGTGAGGGTTAGGCGCATGTCACGATTTCGAACCGTGTCGCAGATAAATGCATAGAGGGGCGGTTCATCATCCACCAGAGTTTCAAACAGTGTGCCATTGGCCCTCAGAGATGTCTTGGTTATCACAAAACAGATAAAGGATAATGAAGTAACTTGGAATGTCATTAAATCTGATTGAGTTGTCTTAATATTCTGTTTCACCACTTGACCAATAGAAATAGTTTTTGGAATAATCTGTTTATTGTTTTGTTTAGTGATTCCTGGAGTCATTCAACTCTTCAGAAGGCAGCTTTCAGTAAATTGTTGAGGAAGTGCAACAGCAGGTTATAGAGGATAGAAAAGTTATCCTATTTCCACTTCACTTGGTTAAAGATGCCATCTACCTCTTATACTTCATTACCACCTTCTGAACAGTGGGATTATGATGTGTTCTTGAGTTTTAGAGGAGAAGACACGCGTAAGACCTTTATAGCCCACCTTCACAGAGAATTATGTCGGGCTGGAATCAATACTTTCAAAGATGATGAAACACTAGAACGAGGTGCATCGATTTCACAGACAACTTTCATTCGTAGACTTCTCTAATCTTGGTCTAGGAAGCAAAAATATTAATGTACCAATTACTTTGTGTATCTCATGAATTTATTTAACCGCAAAAACCTAGCCATCTATTCGTAGGGGCGTATGCACCTTATACCATGGAGTGTCACCGGGACACCGCTTGGTCGAAATTTTTCACTAGATATTTATAAGAAAAATGAAAATATTAGGGATACGTATAGAAAATGACACTACTTGTCATTATAGTCATTTATTCATTTGTCCATTTCTTCAAATTATGACACCGCTTATGTAAAATCCTGCGTACGCCACTGTCTAGTCTACTCGTTAATACACATGTTAGCTAAAGTTATCTCGTTCTAACAACTATGGTAATTACAATCCTTTTTGCCTCACGGTGGGTGAGTAAGCAGGAGGGGATCCTTATGGTTAGACTAAATGGCCGAGAAGGTTAGCGAGGTTCCTGGTGAAGTGAAAGATTTTTCACTATAGAGTTAGTTTACTTGCTATAGCTGAAGCTACTCGACTATTTAGTTGGCATGCTTTTAGAAAGACATCTCCAGTCAATGGTTTTGAGCTGTTTTCTCACCGAGTTGTACAGTACGCTGGTGGCCTTCCCCTGGCGCTTAAAGTCTTGGGTTCCTTCCTTCGTGGACGGAACATAAAGCAGTGGAGGAGTGCACTGGATACACTGCAAAATATTCCAAATGATGAAATCATTTCAAAGCTTAAGATAAGTTATGATGGGCTAGGGGATAAAGTGAAGCAAGTTTTCCTAGACTTAGCATGTTCATTTGTAACATCAGATGCTGCTACTCTGAAAGAACTGTTCACTGAAATAATTATTGATGTCCTGGTTGAGAAGTCCCTCCTTTTTGTATCATCATTTGGTAGGATTGAGATACATGATTTGATTCGAGAAATGGGCCGACGTATTGCAGTGCAAGAATACCCAAGGCGCCGGATATGGCTTCATGAGGATATTGCTGACATTTTAAGTGAAAATACGGTAGCAATTTATCCTGATAAATTTAATAAATTTAAGCCATCACAATTGTACAATATTATGCTCTTGCCTGCTCAGGCTTTGGTGCTGTTACGGATCTATTGTCTATTTTCGTCTTCTTGAGCCGAGGGTCTTTCATAAATAGCCTCTCTATTCTCCGGGGTAGAGGTAAGGTCTCCGTACACTCTACCCTTCCCAGACTTCACTTGTGGGATTTTACTTTATTTTTGTTGTTGTTGTTGCTCTTGCCTGCTCATAACAGGTGTCACGACCCAAAATCTCACATGTCGTGATGACGCCTAACTCAATACTAGACAAGCTGACAATCCCAATGAACCACCATATCTTTTAAATTTGAAAACATAATAATTAAATTCAACGGAAGAAATCTCACAAATACAAATATAAACACTCCAAAAACCCGGTGTCACTGAGTACATGAGCATCTAAATGAATACAAAGTCTGACTGATAAAAATCACTGTCTGAAGTATAGAACAGTACAATAACTAAATAGGAGGGGAATCAAGTCTGCGGACGTCAAGCAGTTATCTTGATAGTTTTCAACAGAAATAACTCCGAAATCTAGCAGCCGTCGTATTCGGAGGCACCTGGATCTGCACACGAGGTGCAGAGTGTAGTATGAGTACAACCAACTCAATAAGTAACAAGACTAACCTCTGGGCTGAAAGTAGTGACGAGCTATGCATGTACAATCCAATACATAAATAATTGTACAAAAATATAGACATGATTTCAAGTTCAACACTTAAACTCAGTACAATCAAAATAGATCAATATTGCATGATATGAGGAATGTGACAACTTAGTGGAAAGACTTCCTGTACTACTGGTCACAAATCATTCGGTCACTCGGTACTGTCTATGGCCAATCCAGCCCAGGAATATTCCATCCCGTATATACATTCACATTGACTGACAGTCAGTCCCTCAGTACCGTATAAGGCCAATCCAGCCCTTGGGTAATTTACCCCCACATGTACATGATACAGACAAGATCCATGTCTAGGGAAAATTCATCACAGTATAAATAAATAAGGCAAGTTCATGCCTTGGGAAGTCCATCCCGAATATATATATAACCATCTACGCTCACTGGGGGTGTGTACAGACTCCGGAAGGGCTCCTTCAGCCCAAGCGTAATATAAAGCCAATATGGCCTACTGCAGGCGGGCAGTCCCGATCCGTATAATAAATAAGCCTATAAGGCCTGATGCAGGCGAGCAACCCCGATCCATATAATAATAAAGCCAATAAGGCTTGCTGCAGGCGGGCAACCCCGATCCAGAACAAATAAGCCTATAAGGCCTACTGCGGCATGCAGCTCGATCCCATAATAATAATAATATATATAAAGCCACATGGCCTGCTGCGGCGCGCAGTTTGATCCCATAAATATCCTCACAATGGATGAATATGACTGAGTGTGAAATGTACAATTTTTAAACAATTAATTCAACGGCAACACGACCCCATGAGTTCCAAAATATCGGCACGTAGCCTAAACATGATTTTTAATAAGAGCCTCATCTCAATTTCTCTAACACGTGGGGAAATGTTCACATATTACCGTGATTCTTTAATTTTTCAACCCCACAGAATTTATTCAAGTCACAATTTCAACGGTACACGTCCACACGCTCGTCAACTATCGTGTGCGTCATTTCCAAACAACTTATATAACACCAATTCGGGGATTCATACCCTTAGAACCAAGTTTAGAAGTGTTACTTATCTCAAACCGTGTAATTCTTTACTCCGCTATGCCTTTGCCTCGCAAATTTGCCTCCGAAAGCCTCGTATCTAGTCACAATTAATTTAATTCAGTCAATAAAAATCATAGGAATTTATTCCATATAAAAATCCTAATTTTCCAAAAAAGTTCGAAATTTAACTCAAAAATCGCCCATGGGGCCCATGTCTCGGAATCCGACGAAACTCATAAAATCCGATAACCCATTCAATTACGAGTTCAACCATACTAATTTCACTCAAATCTGACTCCGAATCGGTATTCAAATCTCAAAAATTCATTTTATGAAATTTCTACAATTTCTCCCAAATTTCCATCTCAAAATACTGATTAAATGATGAAAACAATGATATATTCATGTATATTAACCAAATCTGAGTTAGAATCACTTACCCCGATGAATTTCTTGAAAAACCCACGAAAAATCGTCACACACCGAGCTCTCTAGGTCCAAAAATGAAATAATACCCTAGGCCTCAGTTATATAGTACACCCTCTGACCTCCCAATGTGCGGTCTGCACATTTTCAAGTTCTGCGGTCGCACAAAAATTGTGCGGCCACACTTTACAAACTCTCCACTACCAGGCTTCAGTAAATTGGCCATAACTTTCTCTATTAGACACGAAGGGCTACAACATTCGTTTTTGAATCATCTCCAAATTCCTTGTGGATCAAAAGATATAATCTTCCGAAATCGAGCCATCGAACCTGCAAAACCCCTGAAGTGCGGCCGCACACAAAATTGTGCGGTCCGCACTTTTCCTCTGGAGTGCGGCCGCACACAAAATTGTGCGGTCCGCACTTTTTCGAAAGTTGCAGAAGAATATTAGAGTGTTGAAATGCCCGGACATCGCTCAAAACTCACCGAGCCACTCGGGATCCTGTTCAAATATACGAACAAGTTTCATCACATAACACGGACCTACTTGAGGCCTCAAATCACATCAAAATGACGAATCGCACCTCAAATCAAAATCTATGAACTTTGAACTTTCAAATTCTATTTCTTGTGCCGAAACACATCAAATCAATCCGGAATGACTTCAAATTTTGCACACAAGTCATAAATGACATAACGGAGCTATAAAAATTTTCAGAACTTGATTCCGACCCCGATATCAAAAAGTCAACTCCCCGGTCAAACTTCCCGAAAATTCAATTTTTGCCATTTCAAGCCAAATTCCACTACGGACTTCCAAATAATTTTTCGGACACGCTACTAAGTCCAAAATCACCATAAGGAGCTATTGGAACCATCAAAACTCCATTCCGGGGTCGTTTACACATAAGTCGATATCCGATCACTATTTCAACTTAAGCTTTAAACCTTGGAACTAAGTATTCCAATTCATTCTAAAACCTTACCGGACCCGAACCAATTAATCCGGTAAGTCATAAAACAATTATGAAGCATAAATTGAGCAGTAAATGGGGAAACAGGGTTGTAATACTCAAAACGATCGGTCGGGTCAGGATAGTCCCACGTCTGGTCTTTTTTATGAAAGTGATACAAATGTCTATTTCAAAGGATGGATAAAATTAGTTCCCACATTTTGTTAGAAAATAGAAATCATTGTTTGATCAGATTCATTTTTGAAAGCATTAAACTCAATTATCATGTGCAAGTATAAAAGCATGACTTGTCCTTTGCGCTGTGTTAATGCAATATTTGAATCCTCCCGGGGCGGAGAAGCAATAGAAGTCATACTAATTCCGTTGATGTCCAACTCAGAGGAGAATACCATTCACCTGAGCAATGAAGTCTTCAGACATATGAAGAGACTAAGAATATTTATATCATCGTCTCACAAGAACGTCATGTATTTTTGCTCTCATGACCCCATTAAGTTTCTTCCAAACAGCTTATGCTGGTTTAATTGGTCATATTATCCTTCACCATCATTGCCAGAAAATTTCGAACCACCAAAGTTGGTGGGGCTTATTATGCAATGCAGTTACTTGGTTAACCTCGGAAGGGGTCAAAGGTATGATTTTAAGTCTTTGAGTCCTCTGCGAATATATAGTTAAGACTTCTTTTCTTCTATGATCTAAGTTACAAAAACTGTAATTGCGCATACAAAAGACATGAATTTAATGTATACTTGTATTTGCTTAATTGTTCAAAACAGCGTTTAAACAGGTTGAGCATTCTTGATTTGAGTGATTCTCGAAAATTAATCCAAATTTCAGACCTTTCTGGTTCTCCAGATTTGGAAAGGCTAATCCTATGTCGCTGTGTTCGGCTGGTAGAGGTCCACCCATCTGTTGGAGCCCTCAAAAAGCTTACCATTTTAGATGTGGAAGGTTGTGAAAAACTTGAAAGGCTTCCCTCTAAGTTTCAATCCGGGTCTCTTGAAGTTCTAAATTTTGCTGGTTGTCAGAGTTTGAGAAAAGTTCCAGAAATTCAGCAAAATGTGAATCGTTTAACAGAATTCAAGCAGCCAAACTTTGGGGTACTTGAATTAACGTATTCATTCCTGAGCTATCTAGATTTGAGTGGCTGCAGTAACATTGAAGCGCTTCCTAGCAGCATGTGCAGGTTGAAAAGTTTGAAGTTTCTGTACCTCAATCGCTGTACCAAACTAAAGAACTTGCCAGAAGATATTTGTGAACTAGTGAACTTGGAGAGGCTTGATGCAAGTGAAACATCAATTTAGTGCACCCCAAATTCCATCACATGTTTGAGGAAACTGAAGTTTCTATCTTTTCGAAAAGTACCCAAGGTTTTTCATGTGAGCGATTTATGCAGTTGGGGATGTTTTGCCCAACTTGATTTGAAATTTCAGCTGCCCAGTATTTTATCAGTCTTTTGCATACTTACAAGACTGGATCTTAGTGCTTGCAATTTATTTGATGGGAGTATTCCTGAGGATCTTGGATGCTTGGCCTCACTACTAGAGTTGAATCTGAGCAGAAATAACTTCACCTTTTTACCTAAAAGCATTGTGCTACTTAACCGTCTTCAACACCTTGACATAACCTATTGTGAAAAGCTTACAGAGCTGCCAGAGCTTCCTCCAGGTATAATGAAACTGTTTCTAGATGATCGCTTTGCTTTGGAAAGCATTCCAACACTACCAACCATGTACAAAGAGTTGTACTTGGTCTCATTCGCTAATCAGAAGTTGCAAGAGATGTGGTGTGCTTCACGCAGGGAAAGTTCTGCTGCGCATATGAGAAACTGTCTTAAGGAAGAACATGGCAGACATGCTAGAAGAGATTCTCCTTCAATTTTTGTCAACAGTGCAGCGTAAGGTATGCTTCTCCTTCTGTCTTTCCCTATAAACTTTCTGAGATTCTAAGCATGCAAGGATGCGATTTTGTTCGTTGTAGGGTGTGGCCTGTGGTCAATTAAGTGGTTTGAGAACCATGAGATCTCAGATTTAAATCTCAGTGGAGGCAAAAATACTAGGTGATTTCTTCCCATCTGTCCAATCCTTGGTGGACAGAGTTACCGGGTACCTGTACTGGTTGGAGATAGCAGGTACCTTGTGGAATTAGTCGAGGCGAGGCTGTGGATGCAAGCTTGCCCGGACACCATAGTTATAAAAGGATGTAATCTTGTATCTGTAGATGTTTAAAAAATGAACTAATCGTGTAACATTAATATTGTTGTAGTTGGTTTTTGACGACCAGCGCAGAGGGGGAAGATTTGGTATTGTCTTCCCTAGAAGTGATCCAAGTGCTAAGGTTCCTAGGTGGTTCGAGTATCGTAAGACATGTTCAACGGGGATTTCCTTCAACCTGAAGAAACACTGGTATAATAATAAGTTTATGGGATTTGCTATCTATTGTCAGCTTCCTTTCTTAAATGATGAATCACCGAAAAACCGTAAAAGGGATTTTGCATTCGGTTTGTTCCGGGGTACAACAATCACTACAAAATTGGTGCCAGAACGTGCTGCTATGGATCAACGAACTCCTAGAAAAATAGTTCATTTGCAAGTGTCAAATGTAGTAGCATATGGCAGTCATGACTGCTTTATTTTCTTACAATTGGACCTGAAAAAGGTACATTTTAATGGTAAAGGTAAGGGGACAATGTTGATAGATAATCCAAATGACTATTGTAGATTTGAGGCATCTCTAGATTGCCCTGTGTCATCAAATTGGGGAGTTCGTCTGGTATATGCTGATGATATTGAGGCGATGAGGTTGGAATGGGCTTGGCAGTCTATCAGATTTAAGCATTTGCGTGAAGAGGATGTCGAGTTGTGTATTGAGAGGTTGAAAGAATTGTCACTTCCAAGAGAAATAAGATATTTTTATGGAACACTTATTTTCTATGAATTGCCAATTATATCAACTTGACCTAGATGCTTATCCTTTGGTGAAGACTTGACCCACGTATTCTTGAATTGTAAATAATCTCACCTAATCTGGGAAGGATCAAGATTGGGCCTAAACCCCAGTTAAATTTCAAGAGTAGTTAGTTACCTGGACTTTGTCAGCTCCTAAAAATGAAGATTTCAGTGTTTCGTTACTTGTCATATGGGTGATCTGGAAGCAAAGAAACAAGTTAGTGCAAGAAAGAGTTGTTTTTGTTACCTCAGAAGTCATTTTCACAGCCATTAAAGAGCACTCAAGGTTTCTGTATTCTGTAGGCATAGCAATAAGAGAGCTCTATGAGGTGCATAGAGGAACAATCGTTGATCTCAATACTTTCAACGTTGATTCTTATGTACAGTTGGACGGCGACGTACTAGTAATGGAGGTTAAGGGCAGTGGCGGAGCCACATTGAAGCAAGGCGACACCCCTTCGCCGGAAAATTACACTATTTTGCTAGATAATTTTATTTTATTTTATGTATATTTACTATAGGTTGACTTCCCTTTTACTTTTCGATATATGTAATTATTTATATTTTAATACTTCTTGATGAAAATTTTAGATCCGCCACCGGTTAAGGGAGCTTGGAAAGAGGGACAGGAGGCTTGGCAGTCTATCAGATTTAAGCATTTGCGCGAAGAGAATGTCGAGTTGTGTATTGAGAGGTTGAAAGAATTGTCAATTCCAGGGGAAATAAGAAATTTTTATGGAACACTTATTTTTTATGAATTGCCATTTCTATCAACTTGCCCTAGATGCTTATCCTTTGCTGAAGACTTGACCCACGTATTCTTGAACTGTAAATACTCTCAGCTAGTCTGGGAA
The DNA here is from genome assembly GCF_000390325.3 of Nicotiana tomentosiformis. Lineage (NCBI taxonomy): Eukaryota > Viridiplantae > Streptophyta > Magnoliopsida > Solanales > Solanaceae > Nicotiana > Nicotiana tomentosiformis. Next base: position 2,962,942 of record NC_090817.1, on the reverse strand, counting down.
GGATCAAGATTGGGCCTAAACCCCAGTTAAATTTCAAGAGTAGTTAGTTACCTGGACTTTGTCAGCTCCTAAAAATGAAGATTTCAATTTTTCGTTAGCTGTCATATGGGTGATCTGGAAGCACAGAAATAAGTTAGTGCAAGAAAGAGCTGTTTTTGTTACCTCAGAAGTCATTTTCACTGCCATTAAAGAGCACTCAAGGTTTCCGTATTCTGTAGGCATAGCAATAAGAGAGCTCTATGAGGTGCATAGAGGAACAATCGTTGATCTCAATGCTTTCAACGTTGATTCTGATGTACAGCTGGACGGCGACGTACTAGTAATGGAGGTTAAGGGTAGTGGCGGAGCCACATTGAAGCAAGGCGACACCCCTTCGCCGAAAAATTATACTATTTTTCTAGATAATTTTATTTTATTATATGTATATTTACTATAAGTTGACTCCCCTTTTACTTTTCGATATATGTAATTATTTATATTTTAACACTCCTTGATGAAAATTCTAGATCTGCCACCGGTTAAGAGAGCTTGGCAAGAGGGACAGGAATGGACTGGAATGACATGGATAGTGGAAATCTGGTATATGAGGTTGGAATGGGCTTGGCAGTCTATAAGATTTAAGCATTTGCGTGAAGAGGATGTAGAGTTGTGTATTGAGAGGTTGAAAGAATTGTCAGTTCCAGGGGAAATAAGATATTTTTATGGAACACTTATTTTCTATGAATTGCCATTTCTATTAACTTGCCCTAGATGCTTATCCTTTGCTGAAGACTTGACCCACGTATTCTTGAACTGTAAATACTATCAGCTAGTCTGGGAAGGATCAAGATTGGGCCTAAACCCCAGTTAAATTTCAAGAGTAGTTAGTTACCTGGACTTTGTCAGCTCCTAAAAATGAATATTTCAGTTTTTCGTTAGCTGTCATATGGGTGATATGGAAGCACAGAAACAAGTTAATACAAGAAAGAGCTGTTTTTGTTCCCTCAGAAGTCATTTCCACTGCTATTAAAGAGCACTCAAGGTTTCCGTATTCTGTAGGCATAGCAATAAGAGAGCTCTATGAGGTGCATAGAGGAACAATCGTTGATCTCAATGCTTTCAACGTTGATTCTGATGTACAACTGGACGGCGACGTACTAGTAATGGAGGTTAAGGGCAGTGGCGGAACCACATTGAAGCAAGGCGACACCCCTTCGCCGGAAAATTATACTATTTTGCTAGATAATTTAATTTTATTTTATGTATATTTACTATAGGTTAACTCCCCTTTTACTTTTCGATATATGTAATTATTTATATTTTAACACACCTTGATGAAAATTCTAGATCCGCCACCGGTTAAGAGAGCTTGGAAAGAGGGACAGGAATGGACTAGAATGACATGGATAGTGGAAATCTCGTATATGAGGTTGGAATGGGCTTGGCAGTCTAACAGATTTAAGCATTTGCGTGAAGAGGATGTCGAGTTGTGTATTGAGAGGTTGAAAGAATTGTCAGTTCCAGGGGAAATAAGATATTTTTATGGAACACTTATTTTCTATGAATATCCATTTCTATCAACTTGCCCTAGATGCTTATCCTTTGCTGAAGACTTGACCCACGTATTCTTGAACTGTAAATACTCTCAGCTAGTCTGGGAAGGATCAAGATTGGGCCTAAACCCCAGTTAAATTTCAAGAGTAGTTAGTTACCTGGACTTTGTCAGCTCCTAAAAATGAAGATTTCAGTTTTTCGTTAGCTGTCATATGGGTGATCTGGAAGCACATAAACAAGTTAGTGCAAGAAAGAGTTGTTTTTGTTTCCTCAGAAGTCATTTCCACTGCCATTAAAGAGCACTCAAGGTTTCTGTATTCTGTAGGCATAGCAATAAGAGAGCTCTATGAGGTGCATAGAGGAACAATCATTGATCTCAATGCTTTCAACATTGATTATGATGTACAGCTGGACGGCGACGTACTAGTAATGGAGGTTAAGGGCAGTGGCGGAGCCATATTGAAGCAAGGCAACACCCTTTCGCCGGAAAATTATACTATTTTGCTAGATAATATTTTTTAATTTTATGTATATTTACTATAGGTTGACTCCCCTTTTACTTTTCGATATATATAATTATTTATATTTTAACATTCCTTGATAAAAATTCTAGATCCGCCACCGGTTAAGGGAGCTTGGAAAGAGGGACAAGAATGGACTGGAATGACATGGATAGTGGAAATCTGGTATATGAGTTTGGAATGGGCTTGGCAGTCTATCAGATTTAAGCATTTGCGTGAAGAGGATGTCGAGTTGTGTATTTAGAGGTTGAAAGAATTGTCAGTTCCAGGGGAAATAAGATATTTTTATGGAACACTTATTTTCTATGAATTGCCATTTCTATCAACTTGCTCTAGATGCTTATCCTTTCCTGAAGACTTGACCCACGTATTCTTGAACTGTAAATACTCTCAGCTAGTCTGGGAAGGATCAAGATTGGGCCTAAACCCCAGTTAAATTTCAAGAGTAGTTAGTTACCTGGACTTTGTCAGCTCCTAAAAATGAAGATTTCAGTTTTTCGTTAGCTGTCATATGGGTGATCTGGAAGCACATAAACAAGTTAGTGCAAGAAAGAGTTGTTTTTGTTTCCTCAGAAGTCATTTCCACTGCCATTAAAGAGCACTCAAGGTTTCTGTATTCTGTAGGCATAGCAATAAGAGAGCTCTATGAGGTGCATAGAGGAACAATCGTTGATCTCAATGCTTTCAACATTGATTATGATGTACAGCTGGATGGCGACGTACTAGTAATGGAGGTTAAGGGCAGTGGCGGAGCCACATTGAAGCAAGGCGACACCCTTTCGTCGGAAAATTATACTATTTTGCTAGATAATATTTTTTTTATTTTATGTATATTTACTATAGGTTGACTCCCTTTTACTTTTCGATATATGTAATTATTTATATTTTAACATTCCTTGATGAAAATTCTAGATCCGCCACCGGTTAAGGGAGCTTGGAAAGAGGGACAGGAATGGAATGGAATGACATGGATAGTGGAAATCTGGTATATGAGGTTGGAATGAGCTAGGCAGTCTATCAGATTTAAGCATTTGCGTCATGAGGATGTCTAGTTGTGTATTGAGACGTTGAAAGAATTGTCACTTCCAGGGGAAATAAGATATTTTTATGGAACACTTATTTTCTATGAATTGCCAATTCTATCAACTTGACCTAGATGCTTATCCTTTGGTGAAGACTTGACCCACGTATTCTTGAATTGTAAATAATCTCAGCTAATCTGGGAAGGATCAAGATTGGGCCTAAACCCCAGTTAAATTTCAAGAGTAGTTAGTTACCTGGACTTTGTCAGCTCCTAAAAATGAAGATTTCAGTGTTTTGTTACTTGTCATATGGGTGATCTGGAAGCACAGAAACAAGTTAGTGCAAGAAAGAGCTGTTTTTGTTACCTCAGAAGTCATTTCACAGCCATTAAAGAGCACTCAAGGATTCCGTATTCTGTAGGCATAGCAATAAGAGAGCTCTATGAGGTGCATAGAGGAACAATCGTTGATCTCAATACTTTCAACGTTGATTCTTATGTACAGCTGGACGGCGACGTACTAGTAATGGAGGTTAAGGGCATTCGCGGAGCCACATTGAAGCAAGGCGACACCCCTTCGCCGGAAAATTATACTATTTTGCTAGATAATTTTATTTTATTTTATGTATATTTACTATAGGTTGACTCCCCTTTACTTTTCGATATATGTAATTATTTATATTTTAACATTCCTTGATGAAAATTCTAGATCCGCCACCGGTTAAGGGAGCTTGGAAAGAGGGACAGGAATGGAATGGAATGACATGGATAGTGGAAATCTGGTATATGAGGTTGGAATGAGCTAGGCAGTCTATCAGATTTAAGCATTTGCGTGAAGAGGATGTCTAGTTGTGTATTGAGACGTTGAAAGAATTGTCACTTCCAGGGGAAATAAGATATTTTTATGGAACACTTATTTTCTATGAATTGCCAATTCTATCA